>NC_081824.1:320581932-320889240 GCF_030867095.1 Alligator mississippiensis
GGAAACAGTTCCAACCTTTTCTAGGATGTTACAAAGAATAAGGTAAGTCAAATACTCTCACCAGTCAGGACCAATACACGCATTTTCAATATAAGACAGTAAGATGAAGAAGGCAGAAAGAAAGAGCACAAAATGTAGGTTTCCTTAAGGATTGATCATTGACGAGGTTTGCTGGGATATGCTCAGAGCATCCCCATCAGATTTGCAAAGCAGAATCTTCCGTTCTGTATGTTTGTGGTTTTCCTAAGTTTGATGGTCCTTGTAGCATGCTGTGGTTTGCCAACACTTCTCTCTTATGCACACAATAACTGTGCAACTGCTAGAAAACAAAACCTCGCCTGTACACGAGACAGACCTCACTGATTTCCATGATAGTTGTCAAGCAATTGATCACAGGAAGAAAGTACAATGTATTTCAAGACCTTTCAAAGCACTGTCGTAACAATAAGTTGTGGTGTCTACATTGAAGATATTGGAAAATCAAGCAGAATCATCCACAACATTTCCAAGCCAATCCAATTACACAATTCTTGGTTATATTAAAATTTTGTGACATACTGTGCATGCAGAGGGAAACAGATCCAAGGCCCAGACTCTCAAAAGGTATCTAGGGGCTCCTATACATGTGCAGGAAGCTGGCTCTGATGAACATGCAATCCAGCACTGGCTTGAAATCCAGTGCATCAGAGCAGACTTGAAGAATTGGAAATAAACGTGCTCCAGCAGACTCTGGTGTCACATATATTAGTGTCTTCGCGCTGAAAAGTGGTGGCTCATTTAATGAGCTTTAGTTCAAAGTGCCCCACTACCGTTTTTCAGCACAGGGGGGACGCTGATACATGTGACGCTTGGGTGCTTTTAATTAGAAGCACTCACGAAGTGCTCACCGATTAATGCCCCGTCCCCTCCCGTGCCTCCTGAAGCATGTGACAAAATCCCTAGGTGCCTAATTCATGGGAGTTATATGCTAAAATACCTGCGGATGTCTGGGACCATGTTTCATAGTAGCTAGGGTCAGGAGGGACCTGAACAGATCATCTAGCCTGACCCCCTGCCACAGGCAGGAATGAATGCTGGGTTCACACGACCCCAGACAGGTGATCATCCAACCTCCTCTTGAATTTGCCCAAGGTAGGGGTGAGGACCACTTCCCTGGGAAGTTGGTTCCAGATTTTGGCCACCCTAACTGTAAAATATTGCCTTCTGATCTCCAACCTAAACCTTATTCTCCATCAGCTTATGACCATTGTTCCTCGTCACCCCAGGTGGTGCTGGGAAGAAAAGGGCTCTGCCTATTTGCTGTTGCTGCCTATTTGCATGTACGCTTGGAGGATTTTTCTCTAATGGGTCATATTCTTCTCTACATTGTAACACCTGATTAACAAATAAAAAAATGCAGCAGTCATCTGGGATAAACCTGAAAAATATGATTCAGCTCATAATAATCATGGCTCTGCTATATTTCTCTCAGCATAAAAATGAATATGGAAAACTTTAAAAATATTACTCCTGCTTCAATGAATGTTGAATACCTTAAATTTCATAGGATAATTTTTCATCACACGCTACTGACATAACGTACACCTAATTGTGCAACTTAATATAATTTAGTGAAATCACCTTCATTTTACTTTTACTATCTATCAAAAGGCAAGGATTTCCTAGGGTGATATTTTTTACTGGACCAACTATGTAGCTGGGATAGAGTTAGACAAGCTTTCAAATGCAAGGCATTCTTCGTCGGGTCTTCAGGTCATCCCAATGTCTTGCATTTGTCTAACACTATCCCAACTACAGAGTTGGCTCAACAAAAAAATATCACCCTAAGAAATCCTTGCCTCTTGCATAATTTCTGGACCATCATGGCTACATCACTTTTACTATCTACTAAGCTTCAGTGTGAGAAGTTCATTTAATTGCATTTTCCCCACTCACCTGTTTAATATTTGTTTGTTTCAATTGAAAATAAGCTCTCTGCACACTACAGACCTCCTGTAAATACCGCTGGGTTCCCCACTGCAGTGGTGACGAAACTTAAAAGTGTTATGCAGCAATATGTTATTCTCTAAGCTGCTGCATGTTAGTTATATGGAAATACTATTAAAAAGGGTGGTGATGAATTCTGTTGTGTTACGTCCTGATGATAATTGTGCAATTAACTTGCGTCAATACTGCTATGTGCTGTAAGGGGAAATAAGAATTTCTCTCTCTAAAATATAATGAAAATAATTATATTTTGCTTCCATGCATTTATCACATCTTTTACCTACTTATATTATTTATTTGCACAGCACCCAAAGTATGATAGACATTTTATTTTTAAAAGCTGTCTGCCATGAAGTGTTTTGTTTAGAAGCTTCTGAAAAAGTAGGATTTTGTAGCACATGTAAGACCTACGAATAAAAGCAGAATCTACAATCCTGCATGGGGAGAAAATTATGGAAGAATTTAGATTCCAGGGGGAAGACGGGGGTGGGGAAGAGAATCTTTTTAATCCTGTACTCAACATCATTAATATTTCTGTGAGGAGCAGCCCGTACTGAGCAGTCTATACTCCAACAAATTTCCATGGAAATTTAGCCAGTTAGTCAAATTCTCCAGGGACAGAGTAATTCTGCTGTGGAGTTTTTCCGATTTATAAAAACGTAACCAAAACTAAAATGTACTCTGCAGACCAGAAAATCATGCCTGCGCGTTACCCCTCTTTCTGAAAACACACATTGGCAAAAATCAAGAAAACACAAAATTACGACATTTACTCCTCACTTGAAAGCAATATCTTGGGGGTGGTGGGTGGGGGTGTCTGTGTCTGTGTAGAGGGCCTTTGGTAAATGTCTTGCTTGTCATTTCTTCATTTTCTTTGACATTTAGCAGACCTTGTTGCCAGTCTGTAGGTTTAACTCTCTCTCTGTGGAAGATGACTTAAATGACTCAGCCAGGGAACACTTTACAGAATCTGCAAAAAGAATCCATTTAATCATTTTAAAATTAAAAAGTTCTTGCCTGCAGCACCCATATGTCTGGTATTGTATGGATCCTGGTACTGTATGGATCGCATCCCAGTATTGTATGAATTATTAGCAACACTACAAAAATAAGCCATTTATCATGTTGTTATTGACACGACTACAAAGTTAAAGGACTTGAGGTTAGTTATATTTTTAATTAAATTAAGTTTGGGCACCCAAATCTCTACTTGGGCAGCCTCTCAGGCTTCCTAATAACTTAGGTGTATAGTATTCTGAGTTTTAAAATTCTGTCTCGTGTCTCCTTACAATCACGTACTGGATGCAGTGAGTGTTGGCTGGGAATTTTGACTGAGGAGTGCCAGTGCTCCTGCTAGGACAAAACCCAGAGGGTTCCTGGCTAGATGGTCTTGCCCCTCCACTTAGGGTCAGAGTGATAGCTGTATTTCTGATCAGGAAGGAATTTTACCCCATAGTCAGACTGTTCCATTACTAAAACTACAAAAGCATTTGTAGGGGTTGGTTTGGAGGGATAGATGCCCTCCAGGTGACCCTTCCAGCCCTGCTTCTCTAAGATTTCATGAATGCCTCAAATACCAAAGGGCAGAAATGTATTCAGCTTATACTGTCCTAATCCATTTGTAGACAAAATGAAAGGAGTGTGTGCATGACACTTTAAAGCAGGCTAAATGCTTTTGCACCACTTTAATGGTGTCGGTGTTTGCACGCCTAGGCGGCATATTGTGCATTAAATCCAGCTGCTGTAGGAAATTTGGTGGCGTAATGCGCCTTAAATGACTTGGGATGCAGCAAAGTAAAACTCCTTCGAGGAGTTTTCGTTTGCTGCGCCTACAGCCACGGAGCAAAGCACCGGGCTCTGTGCAGCTCCACAGCTCTGCAGGAAGCCCTGCAGGCAGCCTGGCAACAGCCTAGGAAAGCAGGCTCCGCCCAAGAAAAGCAGTGAGCCTGATCTTTTTTTTCCCCCCCCCCTCCTCTGGAGCCTGCCTGCGTGAGCTGTGCGGGGGGCCCGGTGCTTCCCTCCACAGCTGTGATGCCTCCCCAGGACCGCCCAAGACAGGTACCTGCAGGGGGGTGCTGTCAGGGGGGCCTGCCACTGCTGCAGAGGGAAGCATCAGTCTCTCACCGCAGCCCAGGGACCACTCCGCCTGCTGGCACCTTGCCCTCCCCTCCTCACTGGAGAGGCAGGTATGTCAGTGGGGCGTGTGCATCACTCAGGGGTTTAACCAGCCCTAAATTGAAGCAGTGATTTTTTACAACCCACTGCTTCAATTTAAGGCCCCTGTTTTATCTACACATGCCCATAGAGAGGTAGGGCTGGAACAGACTTCAGAAAAAGTCATCTAGTCCACTCTTGTTCAAGGCAGGATTCTCTCCTACTGGACCATCTCAACCAAGTGTCTGTCTAACCTGCTCTTCAAAATTTCTAAAGGTAAATTCCACAGTGTCTCTGTATAGCCTGTTCCCATGCTTTAAAACCTTCCCAGTGTTAAAGTTCTTCCAAATATCCAACCTAAATTCCCCACACTGCAGTTTGAGACCTTTGTTCCTAGTCCCATGTCTCCACCCTCTCTTCAACAATCCTTTAAGTATTTGAAGACTTATCAAATTATCCCTCCTCAATCTTCTGTTATCCGACAAAATAACCCCAGTTCTTTCAGCATTTCATGAGGGAGCTGGGGTGGTGCTAAAGTGCATAGCTGAGAGCCCAAAGGTTGCAAGTTTGATGCCCTAGCAGAAGCATACATGGTGTAGTAGCCCTGTCAGATTACAACAAAAATCTGCAGTCTGCTAAATACCTTGTCACAAGGACATGGGAAATGAAAGCCTTTCCTCAAAGGTCACATTTCCCAGACTTCTAATAATTTATCTTGCTGTCTTTTGTACTCTTTCTATTCTGTCCACATGCATCTTGAAATGTGGGGGCTCAAAACTAGACACAGTACTCCAGGTTTGGCCTCCTTAGGGCTGAATACAGCAGAAGAATCACTTCCTTTGATTTGCAAGGAACATGCCTGTTAATACAATCCAGTATGCTTGGGATGTTTTGCAATAAAAGCAAGCTGTTGGCTAATATTCAGTTCCACCTCCCCCCCGGGTCCTTCTTTTCAGTACTGCAGTGCTTTCCCAGTCTATATTTGTGTAGGCAATTGTTCTGCCCTACCTGCAGGGTGTGGCACTTGTCCTTGTTGAATTACACCTGATTGATTTAGGACCATTTCCCTAGTTTATCAAGGTCATCCCTCAGAGCGTCTGCAGCTCCATCCAGGCTGGTGTCATATGCATAGCTGCTAAATGTATATGCAATCCTTTTCTCCATATAACAGGTGAAAGTACGAAACAACACCAGTTCCAGGACAGGCCCCTGGGAGCACCATTCAACACCTCATCCCAAGTGGACATTGAGCTATTTCTGGTTTCTCACCGACTCCTCATAAAACAACACTAAATTAACTAACCCCTTCATTTCAGCTTCCCCAAAGTTCTGTTTGAAACCCCATTATACACCACCTTGTAAAGTCATCACAGCTTTTTAATTCCCGTTTTCAGTGAGGAAATAGCCTTCATTCAAGAGAAGTGCAAAGCAGTGCCTGATGATCACCATAGCCTGGGCTTGATGACACGTGGGAAGACCTAGATACAGTGTAAGATGGCTCTAGGTGGTCCCAGACTGGCGAGACCTCATTTCCTGTCTGCAAGGCAGACTCTGTGACTTCACCACTATCTGTGGTGGTTAAGGATGACTTTGATCCCTTAAACTTTGCACGCCCAACACCTCCTCAAAGTTTTGCTTCCCTTGCACTGTAGTCCTGACTAAGGCTGAGGAATTCACCTCTCATCCCTTCCAGCAAATCAGGATACAAAGAGAGGTCCTCCAGGGAACTCCATTGCTTGACAGAGCCACTAGGAAAGGTGCTACTTTGCTTCCTAGTCTTCTTTAAGATCCCCAGTGACCATCCCTCCGGGTGAGATAGCTAGGAACTCACTGGTGAGAGAAATGAATTTAGTCAGCTGTAAACTAGGTACTGAGAAAGCAGTTGGGAGGAGCAGTCCAGGAGGTAATACTGTCATCTGTACTCTTTGTTTTCTACCTCCTCAGTGTCTCAGCTACACTTGCATTTCCTTGCCTGTTTGCCAACACAGAGCTCTTACCATCCTTTATGTAGCCATGCAGTGGCCCCTGGTGATTATTTTTTTCTTCATGTAGGAAATCTGTTTTGGACTCTAACATGAATACTGTAAAAAAATGCCCCTCGATAGCTAGACCATCAGAGGAATAGCTTCAGGAATTCCTTCAGAGGAATATCAGGATAATAGCCAAGGTTCTAGTTGTAAAATATGTGAACAGGCATTCCTCTAATAAGGGCTCTTCCTTGGCTCCACTTACATGCATTGCATGGTGGATCCATCTTATGAGACATGCCTACCAGTGACAAGGCTCTCTCTCATCCATGTCGAGGGTACTGTCAGGGAAGGAAATCCTTGGAGCAGTACAAAACTGCATGTTATTGATAATATACTGACTACATGATCTTTATATATGACATGTATGAAGTACAGTATTTCCGAAAAGCAGTAACTGATACTGCAAGTTTTTAAATCTTCATCTCATCCTTTTAAATATTTTAATTTAGAAATACCTAAAAGAGTTGCCTATTTCATGGACTAATCACCTGTAGAATGATATATTAGCTTGCATAGTAGCATGCCAAGTATATATAAGCAGTGATCCTTTCTGTGGAGATGGAGGAGGATGAGACCTTTTTTTTAATCCAAAAATAAATCTATGCAATTTATTACTAATTTTTTTTTAAAGTTGCCTCAGGTCTAAACACACGATCTCTATTTCCAAGGATGAAGTAGGAGGCAAACAATGAATCCTGACAAGACCAGAACATGTCTGACAAATGTCAACCTGCAGTGATTTTTTTCATCCAGTTTAACACCTCCCCCTGAAAAAATGTGTTTGTAATGGAAATCCCATATTACCCCACACTAAGAGAGCGCTTAGGCTGCTGTATTACCAGATACCTTTTCCCTGCCTCAGCCCCATTTACTGACAATGATGATGGCTGGATGAAAAAGCCAAGCAAAGTGATTTTCAAAGTGATCGCTGCTAAAGCAGTACCTAGTATTACATAAAAAAGGCACCATAAAAACAGAGCCAGTTTGAAATTACCCAAGATTAATCTTGCTATTCCCCAAAGCTCAGGTCCCTCATATCCATAACACATTCCAGCTCTTACTACTTCTAAGCCCTAAATGGTTGTTCTATAAAAGGACAGCATCCTGTAACAAGTTAGAAAAAAATCCCAGAAACCACATTTTGTTTCATTTAGGATGGCTGTGCCTGAAAACTAGGAATTTGCTTAGCCTCGAGTAGGCAGAACATTGGATCTGAAGACAGACACTGCATGAAAATGTGCCACCTTAAACATGACTTCATAAAGGCAGAAAATAAAATCACAGACTGTAATTACTGCTGAGTCATGTGTAGGGTAGACTTTGTTAGCTTCCTTCAATATAACAAAAGCTTTCCAGGCTTGCTAACAGCTGCCTTACTCAGAATTTCAGTTCAAAGAGGGAACCATAGTGGCTGATTTAAAAAAATGTCCTAAGCAACCATGAGGTTATTCAGTTAAAAAAAAAAAAAAAAAAAAGTCAACCTCCCTTCATGTTTCACAGTGCAATGAAAATCCACATGGGCTCCACCCAAGGCCTGATAAAATATTTAATAGGTCAGAAAGTGCCACGTCCTGGTGGTAAAATCATTCGGCACATCAAGCTTTTTGCAGCTCACACCTGGATAAAAGTGGTCCTTTGGTGGAAAGATGCTGCAGTCTTGGCTTTTAGAGAATGTCTATGCGGCAGGCTGCAATGTAGCACAGAGTTATCCAAGCTAGCTTGGATACAAGGAGCAATGTAGGCAAGCAGCATCAGGCTCCACTAGGGCTAATTTATCCTGCTTCTCAATGCTGAGCTCTCTGGTGAGACAGCTCTCTTACTGCAAGCTCATGCACCTTTACATTACAAGGCAGTTTGCAGTATAGGCAGTTTGATGGCAGGTACGAGGTGTGGAAAGCACAGCTGGGATGTCAGTATGCCCTGATGACCCCTGCTTGCTCTCAATGTCCCAGGAAGTTGTTGGTAACTGTTATAAGAGGATTTTCCACTTGATCAACTATGGGATGGACCTAAGCCATGTTTGCATTTCCTCAGCCTTAGAAGCCACCTTTTTGCTCTCTACCCACAACTAAAGACTTGGGTTGAAACCATGGCTCCAATAAAGTCAGAGGCAAAATTCCCAGGGAGCTCAGCGGGGTTGGGATTTCACCATTGGACATTTGGACAGATTATTCAGTACCTTATTGTCTGTAGTCATTTCTACTAAGACAAAATGGTTGAAAAGTATTATCTAATTTTCTCCTTTAATGCTACAGGGTCTTAATTCCCAGTCTGAATGTCAATAACTCCTATACCTATAATCAGAGAGAACAAAAGAGAGATCATATAAAGTGGATTCTGTTGCACGTGTACAGATTCTTGATTGGGCACTGCAAGAGAACACAAGTTTAGTAAAAATCTCAGAAATCTTGGATCAGTGAAAATACATCAACAGAAATTAGCTGCAAGGAATATGGCATGTTATATTCACTCATACCCTGCACCTGTGTCCACAAGCATGAATTCTTAAGCCCCTGGGAAGCCCTACTGCTTGTACCTGCAGTGGGAATAATATCTCAGATACCTGACTTACAGTAACAGCCTAGTGTAAACCCAATGAGATGTAGTTTTATGTTGGTGCTGGTAGTTGAGCAAAGGCCAAAGAGAGGATAGTGTAAGTGATTTGGATACTAGCTTGGTAGACAGATTCAGTTCCCCTCCTTTCTTACAGCCTTCCCAAGTGACCTTGAGTAACTCACTAGGCAGGTCTGGCTTCTGTGACATGGGGATAACTATCCTTCCCCGCCTCACAAGAATGCTGTGAAGTTAAACCCAAAGACTGTAAGATGCTCAGAAACCACAGCAAAGAGGGGCAGATAAGTGCCATGCACAGCTACCACTAATATTTTGATCAGCTTTAGAGTCTCGGGATCTCATCCAACCATTTTGTCCAAGACAGTAGATACCACTTTCTGCTACACATTTTTATAGGAACAGGTGGCCTTATTCAATTTTATCTTGAGCTCAGTTAAATGCTGTCTGCACTGAGAATGGTTACCTGAATTCAAAGAGTTTCATTCAACTTAGGAGATATGGTGGACAAAGACTGGGAGTTATAGACAACCCTAGAAAAAAATACCTCTATGTAAAAATCTGATCTATTCTTGGGGAAATCTCACGTGTCAGTCTAAAAAGACTAGTTCCCAAGCTCTGCCAAATCCTGACTTTCACAACTTACACACACAAAGAGCGTTCAACTTTGGGTTGAGCTTCTTGGAAGAATATGGAACTATGTTAGCACTAAGAACACTTCTTAGACTTGAAAACCAAGCTGCATGATTTTCCTATGGGAAAAATACTTGCAACACTTTTTTCCCTGTCATAATTAAATCTCCCCATTGACTGATTATTTAGTATCATTTTCCTTCATAACATTATAATCTCCATCAAAGCAAAGAAAAATGAGCTGTTTTGAGAACAGGGAGCTAAAAAAAACAAACAAAAGAAAGATTATTTTAAAATACTTTTTAAAACATGCATTTTGTTTTTTTAGCAAATGATAGCTAGATGATAACATAAGGGAAAAAAAGGAAACTAATTAAAATGCAATAGCCAAAAGGAAGGGTGGGGGGAGGGGGGAGGCAACTCCAATATGATAAATACGTGCTGCTTTTCCAGTGAGACCTTTGTGAAACAGTTTCCAGAAAGAACTTTGTAAAACAGTGTTTTAAATCATTTCAGTTCCTACAAAGAATTTCAAAAGTTTTATGGCAGTTAAATGACCTCAAAGTATTTTTAGTCCCATGTCTAAGGTTATACTCAGCAAAGAAAGTGTTTAGTTTCCTAATTTCTCTTGACTTATTTTCACTGATTCAAGATTTCTTAGATATTTTTACTAAACTTGTGATCTCCTCTTGCAATATCAAATCAAGACTGTACAGAAGCAACTGAATCCACTTTATATTCTCTCTTGTTTCCTCTCTCTGGTTTTAGGAGTTACTAAAATTTAGACAGGGAAATTAAAACCTCTGGCATTAAAGGAGAAAAGCTTTGTACATCCAACTTTGCATTAGGCCAGTGTATTCAATGATTAAATTCTAGAGTTGTAATAATTTAACAACTTCAGCAGCCCCCTTTTTACCTACTCAAATGATGCATTCTGGCATCTTTCTTGAGGAGCAAATGAATTTAAACTCCCTAAACCTGCACTGTGATCCATTAGTGCAGACCATTTCATCCATGGAGAGATCTGCTGACTTCTCTGGGATTCTGCAATCCCTGCCAACAATCCCAATGTAGAGGATGTCAACTCTTTACTCCCTGTGGTAACTCATGTGGAACCTACAAACTACCTTGTCTTCACTAGTTTGTTCTGTTTAGCCACCTCTGTAAATTAGCACACCCATTTCTAATCTAATCGAAATAAGGCAAAAATGGGAAAAATTTCAAAAAACAGGGAAGAGATTTTCATGAAACTTGACTGGCTTTGTAGAGCTTTTTGACACTTATGAAGTGAATTGATGACCATGAACTAAGTACTGTCAAACTTGCCGTTTGAAGCGTCTTAATGCTAAAGCTTTGCTGTTACATAGCCTCCTACCGCACTGCTCCACTCTGGCTTATAAAAAGACAACCTAAAATAAAACCAGAAAAAGTCAAAACAAAGTAAAAGGTTCCACCCTGAAATTAAATGTCCACACTAATTGCGAACATTCACATCTAAACCAACTTCAGTAGAGCTTGGGTTGACATAATTAAAACAAGCAAAGCAAAACAAAAAAGTCTGATAGAAGTCAAATTTGGAAGAGGGAACATGCTTTTGTGCCATTTTTCATGCCACAAATGGTAAATCCCACCTCTCAGTCATGGATAGGAAATGTCAGAAGTCAAGTGGAATCAACCTGGTTGCCATACATGGAGAAAGAAGGGAGCAGATTGCAGTCAGTCTAGATAATTAGTAGGCTCCTGTGCACCAAGGGGCAGAGCAGGAGCAAGGGGCCGTCATAAAAAAAGAGGAATTTGGTTGGACAGGGCAAGGCATCTGCGACTGGAGCTCCTCCTATTTCCCCCTCTGTGGCCTGGGTGTCTCCTGTTTGAAAGCAAGTTCAGACAACAAACTGCACTAGTGGCAAAGTGCCACTTGGGGGAGGAAGATTCATTCCCCTTAAGCACAGCCTATTTGAGATGCTATCCCTGCTCCACTGAGGTTAGCAATAAAATGCTCCTGGGCTTCACAGTGCAGGTTCAGGTCCTAAATGCATATCCTTAGCTTTAGCAGGCCCCTGACCTTTCGGTAAATCAAATCCAACTTGTTATTGGCCAAGCTTTGGCACTTGTACTCAGTGGAAAGTACAGCTGCGTTACGTTTCAAACCTTCACCATTTTTTCATAGCCCTATTTAGGTGTGTGGGGATAAAATTCTCTGTTTTGTATTCTTCTGTCAGACTCCTCCCCTCTCTCCCGGTTTGCATTCTTGCAAAAATTCCAAACCACTGAAAGGATTTGACATTTACTGGCCATGAAAATGTAAGCTTCCCGTAATATCTAGCAAAATGCAGTATTCTTATTTTGTTTCATTTCTTGACACTTTAATATACTCATGCTTATCCTAATCTTCTGCATCAAGAAGTTCATGGCTTTATTTTTTAAAACAGGCCAAGTGACGTATTCTCTCCTGGGCTGTCAGGTTTAAAATGGTCTTTTGATTGAATTCAAAGTAATGCCAACATGAGATGCAGCTCCACAGTACTGATAGATGAGATCAGAAACCCTCACAGCTCTTTCAGTGTGCATTCACCCACAGAGTCAAATTTTGCCCTCCTGGAGGACCACACACTTAACTGTGAAATATTTGAGGATGTCTGCATGCCACAAATAATGTATAAATAACTCAAGATAGCAAAGATTTGTTTTGATAGCCGAGACTGCCTCTGGGTTTCTATCTCTATGCAGTTAGCTGGCAAAGACATTTATAATCATACATGAACACGTGCGTATATCAGTGTGTGTAGTTACTTCCATTTCACACTCTTCCCGTTCTCTATCAGATTGTGAGTGCTTCGGGACAGAGACTGCCTTTTAATGTATGTTTTCTATATAACACAATTCCTGGTCCAAGGAAGTCTCCAAATCAGTTAGAGCTTCTATGTGCTACTGTAACAAATAATCGTCCACTGTGCCTGTGCACTTACAAATAAAACCTCTATTTTCCCAGTAATATAGCTGTACAACTCTACTTATCCATTTGTTTCCATATCATGTCTTCTACCTAATTCTGTAAAACAGAACGGGCTTCCAGAATTCTTTACTTTTGCTGGTATTTACTATGTTCTTAACTGCAAATAACATTTTCTAAAATATAACCATGATGTGCTGTATTATCAGAGTTCCTACTAATCCTAAAGTATATTCCCTCACAGGATATCCTGGTCAAGATTTACATTATGTTTGCACTATTACACAAAGGTAAGATTTATTCTAACCAGTGTCCTGAATATGCAATCCAGAATGTCGTTTTGATTAGCTGTGTAGGCTCTGGAAATACAAAACACTAATATTTCAGATAATGAAGGTAACACAGCCAGCAAAGCAAACTAGCTCGTGGTATGGCAGTTTAACATAAATATTCTGCTGCTATGAGCCAGCCAATGTGGAAATATTTTGTATGGCTGTATTGTAAGAGACTATTCTGATGAACAACAATGAACCAAAAATCAGTGTGATCCATGCTTTCCTACCAAACAACAGGAGACTACATGTATCATTAGGAATTAGGATATATAGAATTTTGTAGTAATTCTGTTATCCTAAGGATCCCACATAGTACCAAAATAAACTCTCTCAACCATATGATACAGAATTCCTGACAAATTTACTGCAACATTTTCAATTTCCATTGCTATGTATGCTATTATGCACCATCTATTCAACCCCCCAAAACTTATAGAAAAGCAGAATATAGGACCACAATGACATCTTTCACAGATGAGACTACTACATTAATGGATCAGTGTAATCCATCATCAGAGTCCTCTGGGGAATGTCACAAGGCCACACTGATCCCCTGACTGCAAAATTTTGTATTTGGCTCTCCAGTTCAGTTCAAAGAGGTAGCTTAGAAGTTTTCACTGCATGTGTGATAAATGTTGAAACTCTAAGGGTGAAACATGCTAGATGCACCCCAACTCTGGGTTTTACACATAATCCTAATTACCCTAATTACTCCGCCTGAAAATGTGACTGGACAAAGATTTGCACCTTTTGGTTAATTCCTCACACTTTTATTCAGAGGGAAACACAGCATGCAGACTTCTTGTTATGAAATAAACGTGGATTGTTTTCTGTGAAATGTAAGCAAAGCGAGTATCCATTACAAAAGGAAGCAAAGAGGTTTTGTGCTGCCTGAAACGTACTTCTGGCAAGCACTCCTTTAAATAAAGGTCAAGTATAATGCTCTCACCACTGAATAAGCATATAAATAAAAATCTACATGACTGTAGCACATCCCTACTGCCTACTCTTATAAAAGAAAAGCTAGGGGTCTGATTATCTTCTCTTAGACACCAATATAAATCAAAATGACTTCTTCCATTGATGCTTTACCAGTAAAAAGACTGGGATAAGAGAATTTCAGGTCCATAGGACTCTTTTCTGTGAGGAAGGATGGAGGGAAGCAGGCGTTACGGGTGGGTTGTGAAGGTGCCTTGTTTCTCTCATATTCTGCCTATTCTCTACAACAGATTTTCCAAGATACACCCCTCTTGTTTCTACTGTTAAAGATTTTTCTTTGTCGATACTTCATCCATTTTTAACCCATTTTAAATTCCTGTGTTCAAAAATTTGAAAGCCTTTATTCAGCAGGCAAAAACTAGTTCATTCTGAAAGGCCTACTTCAGAGACTATTTAAAGGGAAAGAGAAGTGTGCTTTTTCCCTTGTGTTCATTCCAGGACACTGATTCTTAACGAGGGTGCTGTGGCACCCTAAAGTACCTTGAGATCCTTTCAGTCGCCTTCATCCTTGTGGGATGCCATACAATGTTAACACTATCAGGTGTGAAAATATGATTTACATGTGAAACCTAGAGATTTCAAATGGGAATCCATATAGTCAAAACATTCTTACCTGTTGTGGTCTTCCTAGAGTTCTTTGCAACAGAAAAAATAGTCCACTATTTTTCCATAGTCAAGAAACTAGTGAAAATTAAGAGCTGGCATTTTCCTAGAGGTACCATGAGCCTAATGCGAGGTGTCATGAGCTTAAAAAAGGTTGTGAACCACTGTTCCAAGCCATCTGAATGGTTCAGCAGGACCCTTCCAAACCAGCAATTTAGCTTCCTTGTTTAAGAAACAGCTGATACTATACAACAAAGCATGTACAACTTTTCAGCAGAACTGAGGTAAACTGAAACAAAGAAATATTTTTAGTTTCCAGAAAGTTTTCTGTATCCTGCCTGGCCACACAAGCTGTAATGTACTATATACATGTGCCTTGCATCAAACAAACCTATCCAGAGAATAGCATGGTCACCCAAAAAATCATCCCACTCCCTTTACTGTGGGAAGAAAACCAGCAAGCAAACACACTCGTAGTATTTCTGTTCCCACTGAACAGTTGCTTTAGTTGTCAGAAAGACCTAAAACATGATTATAAAGGGGAAGAGTAGGTGATCCAGGCAGATGTGACTGATTGCCAGGGCTGTTAACTGTAAATTTATGGACACTGTAAAATATGTGAGAAAGCTGCACTCTTTATAAAAACAGGCAGCCACAGGAGCATCAGTGAAGCTCTGTGGTTGGGAAGAAGCTGGAGACAGTGCTGAAGCACAGCTTGAGCATAGCAGCATCACCTGGGCTCGGTACAGACATTCAGGAGGTTACACTGGGTTGAAAATGGCCTCCCAATTGAAATTTAGCTCATCCTGGTGCTGACCTTACACTTACAGACCCTGTCTAAGTGACAAGTTATCAGTCTAAACCTGTAACTGAACAGAAGTTCCGTGCACACAAACCAGTCTAAAAATTGCAAAACCTGGTTTAAGATAAACCTGGATGTATGTATTATCAGACTCACTCGATTTAGATCAAACTGGTGTATGGAACTTCTGTCTACTTTCCCTGCTCAGCCCCAGGGCTGGAAAAACCCAACCACTGGCCCCAGCTCCAGGGCTGCTCTTTTCACTCCCTCCTTCCCCAGCACTGGGCTATTTTTTGCCCCCCCCGGTCCCTTGCTCCCCACCCCCCAAGCCATCAATCTCAAACCCCACCCCACAAGCCACTCCGAGTACAGCTGCTTTTAACAGAGTTTGCTGCCACCAGAGCTGAGCAAGTAAATCCTGGTGTGGAGAGGGGTGGGATGGATGGGGGTGTAGGTTCGTTGGGGGGACGCACCCCACCCATGGGTCACATCTACCTCCCTACACTTGTGGGTCGCGCCTGACCCCCCCCATGGCCTTCCCAACACCTTGCAGGTCACACCTGCTCCCCCCACTCCCCCTGTGGGTTGCACCTATCCCCCTACCCCACCCATGGGTCACATTTCCCCCCCCCCCATCCCCTGGCAGACCCTCAATCTCCTCCAGCCTGCTGGACTCCCAACCCCGCCAGCTAGCTCCCCCCACCCCCCAACCTGACTTACCTGATATCAGAGAGGCATTTTGAATTGCTTTAACTTTCACCTAATGCCCCTGAATGCCTGCACTTAGCACTGGTGTCTGAATGTGCATGCAAATCCCAAAGGAAGGTCTTTTCAGGGCTTTGTGGCTCACAGGCTTTTCTCTATAGCTCCTTGCCCCCCTCCCAACTATGTGCTCTTGCTGCTGCTGCATCCCCTTTGGTTGTAACTGCTCTTCTTACAGATAGGCAGACAGTAGGTCTTTGTTGGGGTCTGTACCAGGATGGGGGGAGTGGGGCCAGAGGGGGAAGGCTGGGGATGGGTTGGGGGACATGAGTAAGGTGAAGGTGTATTCACCAGGTATCAGAGCCTGGGGGTGAGTAGGGGATACCTGGCGGGTGGGGGGAGCATGGTATAAAACTGGTGCTGCAGTCAAGCAGGGTGGCCAATCCAAAGACTTTTTTTTTTTTTTTTACTGACCATTTCCAAACTTTTTATTGAAAAGCAATTTTTTTTTACTATGTTTTGTGTTAAATCCCTAAATTTGAACAGTAAAGATGGACATGTGTCAGTAAAAAAGTTTGTAGATGGTCAGTAAAAAAAGGAAATTGTTTTGGGCAACCTTGATGGGTGACATCCATGATATTAGCCCTTTGTTGAGATGTGGTCCACACCATACATATGTTTTGGAAACACTGGCAGAGCTGAATTTTCAGACTGGATGGAGATGCCAATTCAAGCCAAATTTAGGACTAGCATTTTTTCATAAGAAGATGGAGGCAATGGCCAAGTAGTGTCCAAAAAAACTCCTCTTGGGAATATCAGCACATTACAGTTTACCTACTAAATGAGCATCTCTGTCCTGTCAGAGCACCACAAATTTTCCTGATATCTGTTTAATTTCATGCATCAATATTTTTAAAATATGAACTTTAACAATAGGCATTGTATTTAACATACTTTGTAATGTATTGCCTGCATTTGGGCCAGCAAGACTTCCCACAAGTCCTACAAGCACATTTAATCTTAGGAGCAATTCAATGGGACTGCAGTTGCAGGAGAAATTAAGCTGCACAGAAGGGCTGGGAGGATCAGAGGCCTTTACCAGTGTCACCAGCAACTCCATGTGCTCAAATCTTACTACCAGGTGGTTTCAGTCTGCAAAAGGAAATGCTCATGCACCATATCTGCAAATATTGTGAAAAAAAAAAAAATCAATAGGCTGCATTGACTTGTGCCTGATTTTAGCAATTATATAATTTTATGTTAACCAAAGTAAGCAGGAGAGCATGAAGCCTACAAAATTAAACACAAAATCCCTAACCTAAAACCAAGTGTACCCATAGCCCCCTTTTTTCTTGAAAATGATTAACATGGGACATGTATACCAGTCCATAAAAGGAACATGTTAAGACAGTACAAGGCTCTGTCTTACCTTAGTTCCCCCCACAAATCTATTGTAGCAACATTCTGCTTTTCGCACCTTGAACACTGCAGACAACCACAGAAAAACTGAACATGCTTCTAATACAAAAGGTCAAGATCCTCAGCTGCTGTGACCTAAATGGATGATGTGGCTGAAACATGGTTAATAAGCTTTTTATTACACAGTAACAGTATAAAACATTTAGTTAAAGCAGCTGCAGAAAGAGAGAGAGAGAGAGAGAGAGTGTGTGAGCAAGGGCGGGGAGAGAAAGAGATGGAATGGAAAGGGCCGAGCCGGTTCCTTAGTTTAATCCACAGCTTGAAGTAACAAGGCTGTTTGCTTTTCCGAATGGACTCTCCAGCATGCGTCACTGCAGAGCAGTTACAGAGACTTGCTATGGCTTCAGAGCATGAGTTCAAAGCCTTCAGACTGAACACGTGTTAAAGACTGCCCCGTCTCTCCCTACAAATGATCCAGCAGTAAATGGGTACTTGGTTGTTTAAATCGGGGGGGGGAGGTCAAAGGTGTCCTGAACCATGCTAGCTATTATTCCCTTATGTACTGTTGGCTGCAGTAGCTGGCAGGCTCTTCCCCCTGGGGGTTTGAGAGTACCTTTCTCCTATTTTCCTTTTAACAAATGGGCCAGTAACAGGGAAGGGAAAATAAATAAATAAACAAGCCTCAGTAGAGGATGGAGTAGAGGATGGAGGTATGACCAGTAGCTCCATCATTATATAGACCTTCTGGCTTAGGCCCACAGGTAGAGGAACACTTAAAGCCATAGCCTTTGAGCCCCTTTGCTTTAACAGCAGCTACACTGCTGGTATTCTGGGAGGAGGGAAGCAGAGGATCTAGTGCTATTTTGCATGAGTGCAATTGCTCTGCGTCTTGTGTAGACAAACAGGGAATGAATGCATTTACTCCTTTTGTTCTAATTAAATGAAATGTGTTTGTCAGAAATCTGTTTCTCACGAATGAAGAATTTGACATATTAGACACCAGGAAATGTATGACTTATGAATACAAACTTATGAGTTATGAAAGATGGGAATTTATGCAACTGAGGGTCCTTCTACATGTGCAGGTAAAGGCGCAATAGGATCTAAGCGTGATCCACACAACTGCTCCTCCTGTCATGCCACTCATGCGTGGTAGGAGGCGTAATTATGGTTGGGTGTTATGGGATCTGATTCACAATCCCATCAGGCTCCCCCTGCACCAGTAAGAAGCAAGCTCCTGCAGGTGGGAGCCCTTTCAGTTGACAGGGCTCCCAGCTGTAACAACAGCCCACATACCCCCACATGGCTGGGAGTCTGCAGCAGCTGGTCTCCCAGCTGTAGAGGTGCACATGGGTCCCACAAACTGGAAGCTTCAATCAGCTGATGGGTCTTCCAGCCACAGGAACCCCTGGCCCCACATTCAATTAATGGCATGGTAGGAAGCAGCTACAAAGTTATTTCATGTATTTTGTGGAATAACGTAGCTTATTCCTCTTTTTATCATGTCATTTATGGATTGAATGTGTGGCCGGGTGACCGCTTAAGGTGTGAGTAACTGGTTAATCACACCTTAAGTGTATTGTGTAGACGGGGCCTGAGTAATTTCTAATGTGGGAAAGGCACTCTGTTATCCTTCCCACTAACAGATTGTTTGAGCACATTGTATAGGGAATTCCTATTCTATGCTAGAAAAATGCCATGGGAAAAATACTCCCTGGATCAGCCCCATAGTAATCAATAGACATTCTGCAACAAAAAGGTTATAAAGATGGAGCTATAACTAGGATTAAAAGAGTTCCTTTTTTTTTTTTTTTTTTTTGACAAAGACTTGGTTCATTTTTAGAGAATAGCATGGCTGCTGTTTATTAAGATACAATACCTATTCTGAGCTGAAAGAGTTATTTTGGTCTAAGTACACTGGAAATATCAGAGTGAATTTGTTATTTTAGTATGCTTACGATAGCCAATATATATATAAGGAAGGAAAAACAACAAGAACAGAGATTAAAGCAATCCCCTCACTGAAAGAAAAAGAAAAAAAAACAAATAAAAAAAATGCAGCAAACACAAGGAAATAAGATAAGATAAGATATTTTGTCTTAAGATAATGTTGAAAGCCAGCAACTCACTTGCTTTCTTTGCTGACCCGCTCAACCACTGGGATAACAATAGGGTGACCATATGTTCCAGTCTGGCCCAGACAGTCCCAGATTTCATGGGCTATTCTGGTGTCCTGGCTGGTTGCTGAGAATTGAAGCAAAAGTCCTGGATTGGTGCCACCCTACCCACATATGCTCAGCCTGGCTCCTCCTAAGCCGGCTGGAGGCAGGGGGCAGGCTGGACTGAGTATTGCTCCTCTCCCTGGGGAAGGGATCAGCTGGGGCAGGGTGGGCTGGGGGATGGGCCTGGGGCTCAGACACCTGCATGGGGAGAGCCAGGATGGTGGACCGGGGTGGGGCGGGACAGGGTTGAGGTTGGATCTGGTTGGAAGCAGCCCCTATGCAGAGCAGCCACACGGAGCCTCCCCATCACAGCCAGCAGCCTCATGTCCTACTATAGCGGCTGCTGCCGAAGCTTGGGCTGCACGTGGTGGCCCTGAGCAGCTGTTGGCAGTGGAGAAGAAGCACTGTGTGAACATGCAGTATGGGCTGGGGAGCCCGGGGGACATTGCACAGGGACGGCTCCCAGCTGGGTCCAGCCTCTGTGTGCAGGAGTTGTAGCCTGGCCATAGGCCTTTGCACTGTCCTGCCCAGTCCCTACTTCATCATCAGGACTCCTGGGAGTTACGGGGTAGGGCTGTGTGTGCATGGGTATCTGCACAGGGAGGGGGCGTGGAGGCACAGTGTGTGTGTGTGTGTGTGTGTGTGTGTGTGTGTGTGTAGGTATTTGGGTGTGTTTGCACGTGAAAGTGAGCACCCCCATCCAAGATTTCCCCAAAATTGATATGGTCACCCTAAATAACAACCTTCTCCTGTTGTCAACTATCACAGCTTGTCCTCTAGTTCTAATACTTCTGTTTTGTGCTGCGGTGCTGGAGATACACAATTCAAATCCTCCAAGATGAGCTAGATGGCATGCAATGTACATGCACAATTTGGGTTTTTAATTTTTTTTCTTTTAGAAAAACATCTAAGAAACCATAACACACAAAAGATGTTAAAAGAATATTATTAAGGCTACATAAGGATATTCAGAAATTGTCAATCTCCTGGTAGAAAACCAAAGGGTGCAGAGATATTCAAGCTTTTCTCCCTAAGCAAGGATGGCCACTCCAGGAGAAAAATAACCCAGAAGCAACCGGGGTCAAATTACTCCTGGGAGAGTTTCTCCTGGGAGATTCAATGCCTGCACACTTCCCCTGGCTTCACTCCTTGCCAGCAATGGAGGAGTGGAGTCAGGGGAAAGGCTCCCACACCTTCCCAACACTGGGGTTAGAAGTCTGGAGACACTGCAGAGACCTGCCCTGTAGATCAGAAGGGGAGGGGAGGAGCTAACACAGGGAGCTCTGCCTCCTGCCTTCTTCTCCATTCCCCCCATTCATTCATTCCACATGGTAAAGAGTTAAGTTTCCACAGGCAACTGTTAATCTAGCATTTCCTACCTTTCAAGTACCACATTTGGTCTGCAAAGTAAATTTTTAATGCAGATATTTTATACATAATCAATATACTCCAATTTTTGGACTTGTTTCATTAAACATGTGCAATGAATCTATTTGTAATGGTACTGTATTAATGAGTTTTACCGGTACAAGTGTATTTGCAAAACTGTTTTAGAATTTCTACTGCCTGTTTCTTATGAAGCCAACATGCTCTGTTTTTAATAATCACATTTTTAAACATGTTTATCTGGGTCACTGCTATTTACAGTCTAAGAAGATTTATTGCACTCTGCATCCTGATTAGCTTCAGCTGAATGAAAAAGAAACAGTCTCTCTCTCTCTCTAAAAAAAAAAAAAAAAAAAAAGGGTGGTGGAGGGGTGGGGATCTTATGTAGCTTAGTGGATAAATGCTTGAACACCTTTCCCTTCTAGGAATTCAGAAGGAGATCAATCAGTTTGGAAGATTATTCTCATATTTTTCTCACAGATTATTTGATGAAATTGGTAACCACAAGTTTGAAGAAAGGAAAGGAAAATAACAAAGAAAAATAAATACTGAGAGTAATGATAAAACAGGAATTTTCATTATGATCTCTCTTAAAGTCTTCATTTTTACTATTTTAAATTTCAGACAGTAGTGATCCTTAGACATGCCAAAGTATAGAAGTATTTACTTTCAAAACTGTCATTGAGGGGTTGTATTCATTGCCATGTAGTGTTCATTATGAAGCTCAGAATACATGGAAGCTGGTTTTGATAGTATTACTTAGGAGACATAAAAAAGTAAAGGCTGTGTAGAGAAAAGAAAGCAGGGATATTGGACATTAAAAGCAATACTTTCCTAGCTTCTGTGGGAGGATTTCTAACACTCTTGGCTTGGCAGAATATTCTGTTTAGTAAATGATTAATTAAAAGAAACTTATGTGGACGAACAAAAAAATTCTATCTGGTAATGACACAAACTGTTGAAAGGCAACTTAGAACTCAACATCTAAACATCTTCGTGAAGTGAAAACCACAATAAGAACAGCATCATTTTAGCATCACACTGTAAGTCAGGTGATATACAGATGACTCTGATGATGAATTTATTTCAAAATTCCTATTAATAAAATGATTTTGTTTTTTGGTGAAAGTTCACTTTATTAGGGGAAGGAAAGCTTAAAGCTGATACATAATTGTTGATTTGGCAGCAGTATGTCACGCGCCTTTGGGGATGGGGAGGAAGCATGGTTGGGGTGGGGGGCAAGCCCCGTGTGTGTTACAATGAGCTCCAAGCTTGATCACGACCAGGGATCTGGGTTTTTTGTTTACCACAGAAAAATGCGATAAAACCTGGAGTTTCTCATTTTAAGGGAGCACAGATTTTCTCCTTTAAAAGAAGAAAAACGCAAGAAACAGTGGGTTTCCCCTTGCAGGCTGGTAGAATTTCAGCTTGCAAGGTGCTGGGGGGAGGGGAGGAGGGCAGGGGACACCAAGCGCATGTGCGTACGTACACATGCACATGGCCACAGGCAGCCTGGAGAGCAGCTCCTGCAGCTAAGTTGAGGAGGAGGGGGGAAACTGAGGTCCCCATGGGTAGGGAGGGAGTTGGGCAGGGTGGGAGCAGGAACTGGGGCTGCTGCCCAGTCTGGGCACTGTGTGGGATTTGGGGCCTGGGGCCTGAATGCGCAGCTGCAGGGCCCAGGTGGGGAGTGAGATGGAGCTGCAGGCAACTTATCCAAAAGATGGGGGGGAGAGGCTGGCTCCCCCCCACTGTGCACACTCCTAGGGGGGAACATGGGAGGCACATGTCGTCCAGATTAGTGCGTGGGGCAGGTGCAGGCTGCCCACTGGAGGCTTGGGGCTCCTCACCCTGTTGCCCTCCCCCAGGACCTCCACAGCCCAGCAGACAAGACCCTGGTGGTGCAGGGCTCGCAGCATTGAGCTTCCCTGTCCTGCTCTGCCCTGCCATGCCAGGTTCCTCCCACTGGGCTACAGAGGCCCTGGGGGAGCGTAGCAGGGCAGGGAGCCTGAGCCCACAGCAGGCAGCCGCAGCACCACCCCTCATGGGATCTGCTGCAGCCATGCCAGTTGTGGGGGAGGGGGATCCAGGCTCTGCGCTCTGCTCTGCCGCAGCAGCCACTGCCTCCCACGGGCTGCAGTTGGGGCTTGGGTGCTGCTGTGGGGGGCTGGGGTGCCCTGGCAGCAGGGAGTCCCTTCCAGCAGGGCTGGGGTGGGTGTGGGGAGTGGGGGGTACTGGCAGGGCTGGCCAGTTGTGGCTTAGGAATGAGGGGCACCAGCATGCGCAGGGCACCAGCATATCAGGACTACTCAGCACCACACAGCAGTGTACAGGGGGACAGCTACAACTGGACCCACATCCTGGTGAGCAGAGGACAGGAGGGGCAGGAGATGTTATACATATATACATGACATTTCATTCACGGAAAAACATGGATTTGTGGCAGGGGCGTGGCATTAATCTAAGAAAATCTAAGAATTTGCAATTTTTTTTATCCAGGAAAACCAGGATCCCTGATCATGACCCATGAGGTGGGCGGATGAGAATAGGATGGAATTCAACACAGACAAGTGCAGGGTACTGCATCTAGGGAGAAGGAACCAGCAACGCACCTATAGGCTGGGGAACACCCTTCTTGTCAACACAGTGGCAGAAAAGGATCTTGGAATCATTGTTGACTCCAGGACGAACATCAGCTGCCAATGCAAGGAAGCCGTCAGTAAGGCTAGAGGCACTATGTTGTGCATCTACAGATGCATCACAAGCAGGTCCAGGGAGGTGATCCTTCCCTTCTATGCAGCGTTGGTCAGGCCGCAGTTGGAATACTGTGTCCAGTTCTGGGCACCACACTTCAAGAGGGATATGGCTAGCATTGAGAGGGTCCAGAGGAGGGCCACTCGCGTGGTCAAGGGGCAGTGGGTCAGGCCCTACAAAGAGAGGCTAAAGGGCCTGAACCTATTCAGCCTCCACAAGAGAAAGCTGAGAGGGGATCTGGTGGCCGTTTACAAACTCACTGGGGGGGGGACCAGAAGGAATTGGGGGAGACTCTGTTCCCCCGGGCACCACTGGGGGTTACTAGGAATAATGGCCACAAATTGTAATGTCCAGCCTGAACCTACTCTCTAACAAGACATTACTTTACAGTCAGGGCTGCCAGGCTCTGGAATGGACTCCCAAGGGAGGTGGTACGCTCTCCTACCTTGGGGGTCTTCAAGGCTGGACAGATATTTGGCTGGGGTATTATGACCCTGCACTCGTTCCTGCCCGGGGCAAGGGGTTGGACCTGATGATCTGTTTAGGTCCCTTCTGACCCTAAGCACTATGAAACTATGACCCCAGAAAGAGTGGACAAGCACCCACTGGGCTCATGGAGTTCAGGGCAAAAGTGTAGTGTAGCTCTTTTCAATGAGTTCTCATTCCACGGAACAAGTGAGTCCCACCTCTTTTAATTATTAGGGATACTCTTGAAATCTATTGGAGAAAACTAATAATGAAACAGTTTTAAGATGACCCCATTGTTACTATATGGAAGACAGTTCTTCTGTTTGTACTGGCATCACAAACAAGCCCAACAGCTGTCCCTGGGTCACCAAGGCAATACACTTTAATACCATCCCCAAGCATTCTTCCCAACACTATTGATAAGAGGCTTGTTCTCTTCCCTTTGCTCTTTTTATGGTTGGAGGAAGAGGAGAGGCAGGGAAATAGCTGTCATTTTGGGTTGCTAAACTGCAATTACTGATGGCCTGATTCTGCCTGTGAACAGGAAGGGTCCTTAACTCATTATTGCCTTTGGTGTAGGAGTTGAGAGATGCTCAGCATCTCCAAGGGTTGGGCCCACAGCTTCTTCAGCAGAAAGCTAACAATTGCCATGCAATTACTAGAATATTGATGTCACAGAAACAGTAGGTTACAGAAGTCATCTCACTGTGCAGTGGAGTTAATTAATTCCCAGCTCTGAATACCAGCTACATGAGACAGGAAGAGATGAGTATGTAGTTGGCACTCTGCTATTTTTTTATTGACTTAAGGTTAAGTGACAGGATGTGGTAAATGCCAACTCTAAAAATGGAGAAGGAAAATGGTGGATTTGCCTCAAATTATTAAAAAAACAAAACAGAGGAGTGGCTCATTTTATAATATAATGTTGCATTTGGTTGTTATGGAAATACAGGGAATTAGGAGCTCCTGTTACTTTAAGGGACAAGTTGCAGCAGGTAGGTCCCCAGATGGGGGCAGAACAAACTTTAAGGGTTAGCTGCAGGGAGCAGGCAGCCAGGGATCCCTAGGCTACAAGTGCCTATTGCAGGGCCAGCTGCCTAGTAACGGGACAGTAGGGTAATGCCCCAGTCAGGCAACATGGGCGCTACTATAACTTGGCGAGGGAAACAGCAGTAGGCTGCACTGGAGGCTGAGGGTACGTACCTACAGCATGGCAGAAGAGCACGTAATCGGAAGAGAAGGAGCCCAGGGGATATAAGCAGAGGGTCAGTACAGCCCCTGAACTTGGCAGTGAGAGGAGCTCCTGCCAGCTCAGGTTGGTGAAGACTGGGAACTGCAGGCCTTGCCAGGTACTCTCAGGGCTGAATGAATCAAAGACTGGGGAGGAGGTATGACGAGCCAGATGGGGACACTTTGAATTTAATTCAGCTGCTTGTATTTTTGTTCTAGTGTATACCAGAGGACAGCGTGTGGCTATAGGAGTGGAAAGGAGCCACACAGGGGGTGCATGAGGAGCATGCGAGGTTCTGAGCCCTGCCAATGAAGGCAGTCTGGGGCTGACAAGAGATTGAGACTGAAAGGTCATGCCAGAGCCAGTAAGCCTAGGATACCAGTCTCTAGCCGGCTAAGGCTAAGAAGACCAAACCCTATACAGAAGGGCAAATGGTAATCAAGTGATACCCACAGGGCATGGGGGTGGCTGTGGGGGTGGCAGAAGACAATGATTAAGAGCCGTCATGCTTAAATAGCCATTTGGGCCACAGGTGGTAACCACTGGCTCACAGTGCCAGCTAGGTACCAGTAGGGCTGCCAGGGTGAAACACACCCATGGAGAACTGTGTAGTTCTGGGCTTGTGGGGAAAGAGTCCAGCAATCACAAGAGATACTTCAGGTTAGACAAACCACCAGTGAGGGCACCTGGGACTCAGGCAGCCTCCCAATTAATATCAAGCAAACATCAAGGTGTGGCAGCTGACATGAACAGAGGAAGTTATATAGAGGACTGTAGGCAGGATTAGGGTAGCCATAGGTAGTGCCACAGATGCCCTAGGACACTTCATGCCACAATGTGCTACAGCTATTTAGTGATCCTTATTCTTTTTTATATTGTCAAATTAAGTTTGATATAAAATGAGAAAAAATTATGTCCAGCACTGACAGGCACTGAGGCCTTCCTCAACAGAACTGTTCATCCTTACTTCCTAGAAAAGCTAAATGGGACTTTCAGCACCAGTGAATTCAAGTGTGTCAGTGAAACTTTCCTTATCATATTTTTTCTGAGCAAAGAACTAGTAGCAAAGTCAGCAGGAGATTTTACATCAACTTGAATGGAGCCAGGGTTTAACCTCTACAGAAAAAAGGAGCTACTATTTAAAGTCTTAGAGTAACATTTCAAAAGCAGCTGATAAAGTGCCATTGGTGCCCAAGTCCCCCTGAA
Source organism: Alligator mississippiensis (assembly GCF_030867095.1). NCBI lineage: Eukaryota > Metazoa > Chordata > Crocodylia > Alligatoridae > Alligator > Alligator mississippiensis. The sequence continues at coordinate 320,608,381 of NC_081824.1, forward strand.
ATCAGCAGAGCTCATGTACTTCTGAAAATGTTGCTCTAGTACTGGACTGAAGGTCCTGAACACCCAGATCTTGTGTGTAAATTCAGTAAACATCTGGACTGCTTCTTCATGAATCCTTCTTCCCTCCCTATATATCACTTTACTGCCCGACATTTAAAAGTCACCTTCTGATATTACTATTCACTTTGAAAAGTACCTTATTACAGAAATTGCCCATTGGAATTAATGCGAACAGAGTAGCCTGAGACACTACTCCACATTAGTAAGGGTTCAGGACCTGGACCTTTACAGTAAAGATTTTATCATAACATTTTTAGATATTTATAACTTCCTGCACATATACCCATACAGATTAAAAGGTAATATAGTTTAAAAATGTGACATGGAATCAAACTGTAGAGGTAAAATGAAAAAAGAAATTGTCTGAGCTATTTTTAAAACAGAGATGATCACCATACTATTCTGTTTGATGGATAGTAACAAAAGTACTGTTAAGCATATTTACCAGAACAAGTCATCATCAAACAGAATTAGGGATCACCTGGAAAGTGTGAAAACCTTCATTTTTTTTTTCTTAAAAAATGGGCATCTTGCCCTTTTATTAAATACAGGAGAATGTGTGGGTGATCAGGTGGGTGTTGGTGACTAAGCATGTTAGTCTGAAACTAATGTGATAGTGTCCTTTTTCCTAATCCAAAGATTAATGTCTGGTCAAGTCTGCACGGCCAATATACTCAAATGGATGCCATTTCTCTATTACGGCATAACATGATAACTTCTGAATGTCACAGTTGGATCAGTCCCAGAATATCAGGAAATATTCTAGGTGCCAATGACCCCCTTCCCCCCCCCAAATTAGTAAGGCTGTGAAAATTCAGAAAATGAAAAGAAAAGAAACAGGGAGCCCCTAGCATCTCTCTGTCAATCATCATCATCAAGCAGTTCTGGATTGGAATAGATCAAAGAAACTGCTGATAGCAGCCATGAATGCCTTCAAGCATAACAAGAGTGTCCATTCTCACGGTGAAATTTTATGTTGATATCCTTCAAAACCAATCTTCCAGACAGGAAGAAATAACAGTGAGGAAAGTGGGGGTTACACATAGCTGTGGCATGGGGGCATGGAAAACTGAGGGATCCTGGGATAGGGACCCACCCAGCTCATGCCATGGAGAGAAGAGAATGGAGTAGAGTGCAGAGCTCCTAGCTTTGGGTTAATAAAAGTACAACCTTGATATAGGTGAGAAGAGAAAGCAGGCTACATAAAGTGCTTCTATGCGTGAAGGAAGGGCTAGGGGAGTTGCACAAAGTTTCTGAAGCTGTGGAGGATGGGAACATGTACACAGGCAGTTTGGGAATTGACTGGAGGGATGCAGGAAGGCCCCAGAATGTACAGCGAGTTCGTCCTACAGAAGTTACAGAACACGTGATACTCCATGCTAATTAACAATAATAATGCCTCTGAAGGGTTTTCTATTCAGTTTTGTCGAAATATTTACCCAAACACTCAGGAACAAAGCCTCCTGATCGGAAATTGATCCTTTCTTAGTTTTGCAAATGGGAAAATCGAGGCACCGAAAATAGCAAAGCGGGCTGTTTAGGGTTACACTGCAAAGGCCCAGAACCTACAGTCCTCTCTGCATGGGCATATTTTGCTCCCTGCTCTTGCAGGGAACAGCACGGAGTCCACACTGACTCAAGGACCCACCTGTGCAAATTCAGTTGCATGGTTGGGACCTCCAATGGGTGGCACACCCATGAAAGGTAGTTGTTCTCTTTGCTCCCAGGCCATTACTCTCTCAGCTTTTGCAAAAAAAACATTCGGCACTGGCCTAACTCTGTTCCTAACCAACATAAATAAGAAGTCACTGAGAGAGAGGTTAAGCTGACATCAAATGCTTTGGAGAGGAAAAAAAAAAACAACACACAAGCTGGCAGTCACTACCAGATGGAAAATCTCATTGCACTTCACATTCTGGGAGTAAAAAAATATTGTGCTGAAACCATTTATGAGTAAAAACCTATCCTGGCCACAGAAGTGCCAGTTTTATATAAATACAGTTGTTTACTAAAGCCATTCAGAATATATTATGGTGGCACTGAAGTCAAACTCCTGTAACCAACTTTTACCAGTTATGCCTTACATTCACAAACCAGAGAAAGCAAAAATGATTAGAATGCCTGCAGGTGGTGCTGTCCAAGAGAAACACAAGAAGCACCCCCTTCACTGAAAGGGTAAAATGAATGTAATTTAAATAGTGTGTTGCCATCCCATCCCAGAAGTGGAGGCACTACGGTAAGCAAAACGGAGTCTCAAAAATTCAAATAAATGATCTTTCCATCTATAATTAACAAGAACTAGAAGTAGCTGAAGAGCCAAAATCAATTTTCTTTTTAATTATTTTGAGTTAATATAATACTTTGGACACAAACTCTCTCCCTCCCCCTCACATGCACACACCTCAAAATGGCCATTAAAACTGGAATTAAATGCACTGCACTGTGATTTAGGGGGGTACATGGTTTCACTGTGCTGGGAAATATTGCTGTGTAGATATCTTCTGAACAGCTATTTTCTGACTTCAGTAGCAGTATTCAGATAATCAAAATAGTTATTCATCTTCTACCCCAACAGTATGTGTATGTTATCTACATGGATTTATTCACTCCCCCTTGCCAGGGAATAATTGGGGTCTATTGGCACAGGTACTGTTGGTACCTGGTACCAACAGACCACAGAGGTCTGTTGGAAGAGGTACATACACTTGCTTCACTTTAGCTCCCTTTACCTAGATCAGGAGTGCTCAAAATTGGCCCACAGAGCTCCCCATGGGTTGGGACACTTGACAGCAGGGGAATGGTGGCCACCCTCCTGCCTGTGCAATTCCCAAACCCCAAGCCCCCAGCCAGTTGAAACCCAACCCCAATGTGGGGCTTCCTTCCCACTGCAGGGTCTGGCAACTCCCTCTCCCTCTACATTTAGATTGGGGCTGGGCCATGACCCCTTCCCCACAGGCCTGGGTTGGGGCCAGGGCATGCCTACTCCCTCTTGCGGGGCTTGGCAATGCCTCCTTCTCCTCCATCTGCCCCCCATCAGGCCAGGTCATCTCCCCCCCTTCCACCCTCTGCCCCTGACAGCCAGGTTGAGGTCAGGCTGCTTCCCTTCATGCAGCTGGATGGTGCCTTCTGCATCCACCCTGGGCACAGGATCGGGACCACCAGTCCAGATCTGGCCTGTGGACAGACCAAGGATTGCTTATGCAGCTCGCTAGGGCAGAAGCACGACTGACCTAGATAATGATGAGCACCACTGATCTAGACTTCACTTGCAGTCCAATCCTGCAAAATGCTAAGCATCCTCATCTATCACTAAAATGAATGCAAAGAGAAAGAACTCGGATTAGGCCTTTTTAGGAATTGCCTAAAAACTTAAGAGCCAGATGCAGTTCTTTGTAACTCCAATTGTATGAAGATGTAACTCCATTAAGATCAAATGAATTATAGCCACACAAGTCAGAGAGATGAATCAGTCTCAAAGAATGTACTACATTAGCTTTAGAGTATATTTCTTTTCTGCATTAAGCAAGAGACTCTCTCTCTCTTTTTTGAAAAGTGAAATTTGAGTTTCCAATCAAAAGTTGGCAGGTTTTGCAGCCAGGCCATCTGGTGGTTTGATGGAACACTGGAAACTGGGAATCCAAATCTGATATCATTTGGATTTTTTCAACTTGGAGACGGGTTCATCACATGATGCCATCCTTCCCACTGTCAGCAGGAGAGCATACTGATGGGATACAGTGCCTGGAGGTGTGGGGGAGATGTGGTAACACGCTCTCCATGAGACAGACGCTGGTCCCTTACCCCCTCTTCAAGTCTTCCACTTTCCCATTGGATGGGGCCAGGGTTGGCTGATGGATTCTTACATACTCCCCTCCTGCATATTTCAAGATTTCCACAGTTCTAAAGTATCCTCTTTTCCATTTTTACTTCCCTAACCTCTCTCCTCTTTCCCTCCCCCCACACACACACTTCAAGTAACAGCACAGAAACTGTTTTCAGGATGCTGCAAGTCTGACTCATTTTAGAATCAGGAAAGCCTTTTTCCTTTTCCTTCAAGTTGAGTTCCAGAGGATTTCTCTGCCAAAATAGCATGGAGGGTTGACAGCAATAGGATGTGAAAGTGTAGTATTAGGGAAGGTAAAACCATTTAGCGTACTGTAGCCAATGCAGGTAAAAACCAAAGGGCCAGCTCCCAGAAGAAATAAAACCAGATTCTGCTAGAGGACTTTGTACTTGTTGGAGAATAGGAATACCATAATCTCTGCGGGCTGACGTCCTCCCTCTCCACTCTGCCCCTCCTAAGTGGAGAGGTCTGACAAGCGAGCCAAGTCCCAAGGAAGGTCTACCAAAAGTTTTCGGTTATGGAGTGAAAGCCCTGCAACACTATCAGAATCTGTAAAATGCCATTTATGTGAAGGGGATGCTCACAAAACATCCCTCCCCAGGGTTAAATTGATAAAGTTGCAGTCTGATCATAGAATCATAAAAAATGAGGTTTGGAAGAGATCTCAGGAGGTCATCTAGTCTAATCCCAGGTATATCATCCCACCTAAGGCTTCGTCTAACCAGGTCTTAAAAACCTCCAGAGATAGAGATTCCACAACCTCTTTGGGTAACCTGTTCCAGTGTTTTACCACCCTCCTCGTGAGAAAGTTTTTCCTAATATCCAACCTAAACTTCCCTTTCTGCAACTTGAGACCATTGCTCCTTGTTCTGATTCTTAAGTCCATCCCGGCATCTTTCACTCACTCATTCCATATTCCAGTTCAAATTAGCCAAATCAGTTCCAAATCATACTGATTGAACAGAACTCAATCATTCCAAAAAAAACATATCAACTGAGCAGGTAGAACTCAATCGTTCTAAACACCATGTATGGCGCTACAACCAGCGTGCATCCTCCATTTGAGACTCTCATCCTGAGACTTCAGATGCTCCCAAATCCATTGACAAGCATCCTACGTGCAGGCCCAAGCAAAGACATCTTGGGATTCGGATGCCCCTTGCATGACTCAGTTGAGGGCACAGGACAGTTTTTGAAACGGGGAGTGCGAGTGACTGTAGGTTAATACAGGAAGGTTGGAGTGGGGAAGAGAAGAAGGTGTCATCAGGGCTCCTAACGGCTACTGCCCTGCCCCTGTGGAGTGTCTAGTAAGTCAAGGTGCTTCCAAGCTATACCAACCAAGGCCTATTCTGATGTCTGAAAAGCCTTCTAGATGGCTTTTTCCTTTGTCTCACTTAATCACAAACAAGCACTCACAGCTCTTATCAACAGATATGCTCCTGTGAACTTCAGAACACAGAGTCCTTCCCTAGTCCCTTGGAGCTTGTAGACAAAGCACGGCACTGTGCCCCTCTTCTATTTTCAGAAACTTTAAAAACTAAATCCAAGGCTCCGATTCCAAGATTGTTGTTTATTCACATACTCTTCTACAGTAGTGAAAAGTAAACTAGCGTGTCAGTAAAAAAGTTACCTGTATGCATTTTAGTTCAGGAAATAATGGTTTAAACTATTTATATTGCAAGAGTTATAATGTATTTTCTTTAACACCAAGATGAGTAATATCAGCATTTGATCCAGGTTGTTCATTTTGTTTATAATGTAAGTCATAACAAAAAACCTTGGTGGACAGGTATGCTCGCAGCCATAATACCTTATTTGGAGGGATTATTAATGTTTATGGATGGCAAAGCTAAGCCATCTATATATTCAGTATAAGGACCTGGGAAGCAAGAAGACAGAAAACTCTCCTAATGAAATGTCAAAGCCAACTAGCTTCACTAAAGCTAATCCGCAAATCTTGATGACAGTGCAGATTACCCAGGCTGCTAAACTGGCAAGCTTCCAAAACAACTCATCTCCTAGGGATTACACCTCCATTTGGGGTTGCCTTAGTTTGAATTATTTGGAGCAACCCTCTAGGAAACCAATTTCAACTCATATATTACATTTTCAGTGTTTTCAGTGCACCATCTTGCATGTTAAAGTATTAAAAACAGCAGCACACGCGAGTGCAAACAAAACCCAGCAAAATTGACAGGATTATGTAACCACCAATGAGTGGAAAAATATCAGACTGAGATGTTGACAGATGCTGAATTATAAACCTCCTAAGAACTTTAAATTTTGGCAAACAAATCCCTTGCTCTTCATCTACACTGCTTTAATACTTGGATTTAAAATGCACCCATAATGAAAGATTATTCCCCCCCCCTCCCCCGGCTAGCTACAGAGTAATTTTTTTTAATTCCCTGTGCTGTGCAGCTCCTAGGTGCCAGACCCAGTGAATCAAAACATTTTATTGTAATTTTATATTGTTTACTTTTGCAAGCTAGGATCTTGGCAGAGATGAGTATTTCCTCAAGGGACTGAGGAGGGGGAGGGAGGAGGAATGGTAGGAAACATGAATACAGCCTTCCTCATTGTCTCAATAGGGACAGTGGCTGGAACTCAAAAGGAAAGGCATCTGGGTAGACATCTGCCTACAAATTTAAATGAACAGAAGAAAAAGCACAAAGGTAGACTGAGGCCAGCATATAAGTAGTGATCAGCAATCAAGATTGCTAAAGGAATGCCAATACCTCCTCCTGCCATTCTCTCTTTCTGCTCAATAGGCTCCTACTGTCAGCAAGAGTAGGGCAAAGATTTCCATTTGTTATTCTGCTAACAGTAGAAAGAAGGAATTTGACTAGTCAGGTTATCCTTGCTGGGAGGAGACGAGTATAAGGATAACTTTCCCAATTCATCACTGTCCTGCACTTTGGATAGCCATACACCCCCCCCCCCCATGCAAAACAAACATATATTCTGATTTGACACCCTTTATAACTACTTTGCAACAATACTTTGGTGCAGATGGGGAAAGACCTATGCTGGATACCCTGTCCTTACACAACAGAGAGAGAGAATGTACAGTCTGAACCTATATGACCTACACAGGCAACATTCCTGCGCTTACAGCAGGGTGCTCAACTTGGAAAAGAGCAGCACAGAATGGCTTAATAGATGCACACAGCTGGACTGTTTCTTACGATAAGCCTTCTTCTCTTTATGCCAAATGATGAAGTCTGGCAACTGGCAAAGCCACAGCATCGTCAACCCATAATTTTTTTTCCCCTCTTATGCTCTCTTTATGCATCCCTCCCCCATCACCTTTAAAGATTCAGCTCTCAGAGTCTGGTGATTACAAGACAATCACAGTTTTCACAAGAGGACAAAAGAGTAAATTTCTAGCACTCAGCTGGAGAAGGGAGCTTGGAAACAAAGAGACTTCCTATATATCAATATTTAAATTCTCATGACTTTGGGGAGGTGGAGTAGAAAAGAGATGGACTGGAGTTAAGACTCAAGTATTACTCCAAGACTCAAGACCCAATTACTATTGGTATTGGATTGCAATTTTAGGTGATGCTGTATGAAGGATATAAAAGTATCCAGATATACGATTTTTGTTTTGTATAAAAAAAAAAAAGACATGTTGAAAGCAGGCCTTTAGTATTTTAGCAGCACTGTATGCAGGAAATGGATGAGAAGGACAACTACATGGAGGAAATACAAATCCATGATTTATTTTTTTTGCTACACAAGAGCTAATTCCCCAGTTACAGTACTCCAACTGGACTGAAACTACTCCGTTTTCAACCAGATGAGAGTGTGGTTTCGTATGCTCAGACTGAGCATGATACCCTTCAGTTGTCAGTGGGTGCCGCTGGTGGTCTGCACGACTGTTGAGGAGTAGTATAGGAGAAAAACCTTCCATCCCTCTGTTATGGCACACTGTCTGGTTAGCTTTGACAACCCCAAACTGCAAGCTTTCCCTTAAGCATAAAAAGCATCCCAGCTCACTGGAATAATATATCCAACCCTCCCAAGGTTTGCTACATAGAGAGAGAGAGAGGGATCTGTCTGTACTTAGTAATTAAAAGTGCCTCGACACAGCAGAATTCTTAGCACGATGCGAGTACTCGGTGCAAGGGATGCCTCGCTACGGCGGGAAAAGCCTTGGTGCAGTGATCAGCTCCCGCCAAAACTAGCAGCTGCACTGTTTAGATGCATGCTACCGATTGGCTCATTGTAAATTATTCATACCCGGCAGCTAGCAATTGGCTCACTAGCCGTATAAAAGCTTGGGTAGTTTCCGCCCAAGTTGGAGAACTCCGCGTGTACGTTGGGAATGAGTTCCTTGTGTACCTTGGAGCGAAATTGGAGGCCTGATCAACCACCAACCACTCTCCGTCGCCGACTGTCCCAACGTACCCCGTACCCTGCGTGCTCGGAAAACATCGGTGTGCCACCCGGTTTCTTTCTTTTGTTTGTAACGGAGCGTGCCTACACTGTGTGCGTAGTCGCTAGTCCCTGTACACCAGTTTGTAAGTAAAGTTCTTTTCAATTCAACCAGCACGCATTTGTGCCTAATTCCACTCCATCGGTGTGGCCCCATTCTGGCTATACTCGGCCCCCACAGGATCCACAAAGATCCCTTTTGCAAATTCATCATAGCAGTAGACCTACTGCATTTTTTTTTTTTAAAGAAAACATCTTTCAAAACAGCAGTCCCTCTTATTTTATTACTAATTTCTCTCCTCCACAAAGGCACAGGGCTGACAATGGCTAATGTTATGTCTGGTATTAACTTGCTGTGAATACCTCTCAGCAACAACAACTGATAGCAAAGCAGCCTACACATCCTCCTGTTTGTACATAATTCCCATTTAAAAGATTGCAGCATCCTCACACCAATTTTACACAAGCATTTAGGCTCTTAAAGTCAAGTCAGCCAGCCAGACAGAATGGTGCCATATAACTACAAACAAAGTGGAATCTTTTTTTTTATTAAAATGCACTGCACTATTATTTCTAAATGCATTGACAGTAATATGCAGTGTGTAAAAAATATACATTCATCATAAAGAGGTTAGATACTAATTCCTGCAGCTTAATTTTTCTTAAGGGCACCATGCCATTTTTCAATTAAAGGCAGGATAATATTATTAATCATAAAAAATTGCTGATGTGTAAAATTATGTTTCCTTCCTAGCTCTGCTGTGGTTTTATTTTTAATAGTATTCACTGAGAAATGTCAGAGGTACAGCATTTAACTTAAGACTGATAGCAATACTGAAACTACATCATCCTTCAGAATGGGTTAAATCAACTGCTGCTGTGTGGATGGGGGCAAGTCTGAGGTAAACGTGAAGATGGACGATTCAGTGCATCTGATGTGGCCCTTTGGCAGGCAGCTTCTGGAGGAGAACAGCATATGCTCTGACATGGGTAGATCCAGGATTTTAGAAAGGGGGTGTGGGAGCAGCCACCTGCCCTGCAGGGTTGGCTGCAAACCAGTTCCCAGCTTTCCCCCATTGGGGGCAGACTGTGCCACAGGACCAGTACTGGGACTTTTTAAGTCCGTCAAGCAGGTAATAATCTTCCCTCTTGCCTCCCTTCCCTTCCAAGCTTAGCTGCATGTTCCCTCCCATTCTCTTCTGCTCCCACCAAATACTGCTGCTGTTCCCAGATAAGCTAGGGATGAGGGGCTCTAGAGCCACTCCTCCCCTCTGCAGCCAGGCTGCACGTGGAACTAGCACTGGCTGGAGACAGCAGCTGCAGCAGATGGGCTCTCTTTCCCTGTATCTGCTCTGGGGCTGGCAGGGAACACTAGGGACAGACATTCAAAAAGCCTGAACCTGAATTGACTCAATCTTTGCAGGTTAGTCTAACCTGGCTAGGCTAAATTAACTTGTAACTGCACAGATGTCCAACACAGGCACATGCCTGTAGTGGCTCACGCTAGAAGTCGGGGGGGGGGGGGCGGTAAGCTCTACATGGCCTGGGTCAGTGGATTCAGTTTCAGAGAGCTCAAGAGCAAGCTGCCTATTTCCACACAAATCCCTTACCTTTCCCTTATGGCTATACATTCAATAGCCCAGCAAGATTAATGGTTTGGACATATCCCTACCTCTGAAACTTTTCTGTGTCTTTCTCCAGCAAGCAGAGGGCCAAAAGGAATACATTATGTATTTTTGTCAAAGTTAGATTAGCCACAGCAAACGGATTTTCTCTGAAATTCATGACAGCACAAAAGAACCTCCCCCCGCCCCCCAACCCACCTCCCTCACCCTTAGCCATGAGGCACAAGGCAAAACAGTGGATGTTGCTCACACCTTCTCTGCTCTACTAGGTGGGGAATAGGTTCTGACTTCATGGGGGGGGGGGGTTATGTTTTTTACATTTTACATGCAAAGCAAAACCGAAGTATGAGGAGACTCATAATGGGAGAATTTAACCTCTGGCATTCTCATTATTTAAAATATAACAGCATTAGAAATGTATTCAGTGGAAGAGGGTATAGAAGCTTGCCACAAAACACCTCCCTTCCCTCCAGGTTTCTGACCTTGCACCCATTGCAGACAGAGCAATAGGTCTGCTTTCCTTTTCAGATACCTACTGAAATGTTTCCACATTTGGTTGACAGACGCCGTTAAAACACATGCTCATGGAACGAGCGTTGTGCCTTGTGAAACTTGCCGTTTTGCTGGTGGCAAACTGTATTTCTCTCTCCCACAGACCCCACTTGACATGTTCCCTGACTTCTGCCTAGATTCATAGGTCTAGCTAACTGGCCCTCCCATAATTTAATTACAGTAATTACCTGCCTTGAAGTTCATCACTTCCCAATTAGTTGAAAAGCCACATTAGTACCACTCCCTTCTTATTGTTCCACCTTACCACCCTTAGCCTCCTTCAGAGGGGCTGCATCCTTTTTGTTTCCCACACCATCATCACAACAATACTCTTGTGTTTTCTCTGATGCCACCTGACCATACTTGTCTCTACAGTTCCTATCGTTTCACTAATCCACGTCATAAGTGTACATTATGTATAGGGACAAGGCAATATGACAGGACCTCCAAGAGACCTTCACTACAGTTACATACATGTTACTCTTTCACATAAGACAGCAAGGGCAAGTCCTGGCCAAAGGAGTGTTTGATGTCCAATTTTGCAAAAACAAGCAGAATAATTAGGACCCAGAGGAAGCAGAAGGGAGAGACTGATCCCACAAACGTTTCTGGCAGGAGCAGTAGCTCATGTCCAGATAAGTAGTCCTATTAAGATCAGTGAAGTGTGCTCATGTAGCTAAAATTACTGGCCTGGGCTTATGCATGTGCCTGGGGTCGACAGGACTCACAGATGTCCCCCTTGTGAAAAGGAAGAGGTTTGTAACCTTGCACCACCAAAGCAATAAACAGAGATGGATTAATGGTCAGAGATATGCTGGGCTCCACACCCAGAGATTATCCTCTATCTAGTGGTGCTTATGGGTGTGCTCACTGACAGTAATTGTTACAAACTACTGAATTGTAAGAGAGAGAGAGAAAGTAAGAGCTTTGGAAAAAAAACCCCAAACAAAAGACCCGCCCCCCCCCCCCTACCTCAGACAAAAGTATGCAAGGTGAAGACTAAAGAGCAAGCTTTGTTGGGAGTCTCAGAAATCAAATTCACTGTAACTACTTCACTGCAATCAAATTCATAGCACAAACCCAAGGTTGGCTTCATTACTATCAGAAAATTCAGGCACTGAAATCTTACAATATTAAGCCTAGCTAATAATTTTTCTATTGATGTTATGTCTTCTTCTCATTTTAAAAGGTGAGAAAAAGCTATGTGCACTGTGAGAATGGGAGAGGAGGATTCCTGTTTGATACTGCTGAAAGCTACGCAATCATTCAATGAAATAAATTAATACTATGCAGTAGATATGAACAAAATAAAGCCCTAAATAGAAACACATTTGCAAATACATCTTCTAAATACAAGTGTTACACCGTATTTTCTGATTTTCCATCACATACTTTTTTTTACAAAAATTAAAATATATAGATGCATATATTTTAATCTTATATATAAAACCCATTAGGGAGCTATTTAAATCCACTCCATTTCTGGGATGATTAATCATCTTATTTCCGTGTCATACTGTATGTGAGAGAGTCAGAAGTTCAAGCAAAATGTCTACATTTAATGTGATATTTTAATGAATCTGCCTTTTTGTTTTATTTTATAATAAATACTCTTTAACCTTACTGCAAGACCTAGATGTAGAGCACTCACTGCAATTTCAGCTTCCTTTTTATTCCTTTTCCCTCAAGGTTTCCAGCTATGTTTCTCTGCAGGAGTCAAATGTGGTAAAAAGGCAGATGAGGCAGGGTTTCTCAACCGCTTTTGATAGAGGCGAAGCGGTCAGCTCTTTACTGACTTTCTGCAGTACTGCAGCTCTGTACAGTACCGACAATCCTGCTTTATGAGCATGCACCAGACAGGAAACGGACATGGAAATTTCCAGGCTGCGTTGTTTGATGCACTGTTTGAAAAGCAGCACTACATGCATAGAAAGGAAATTAAAGAGAGCATTTTTCAAAAGCTGCAGTTGTGTTGCTAATCCATAAAGCCTCAGCCATAAAATACATCTACGGATGGGTTAAGGAAGCCATTTTAAAAATTTAACATGTTTCAGAATAATAAAAGGGAACTAGCAGATTATTTTGTGGATAAACCCAACTGTTGTATGTATTAAACAATCATTTTTAATGCTCTAAATAAAGCTATACCTAATGCCTGTGAAGTACTAACTGCTTAAAAGATTTTAAAATCTGTTTAATTACCTACATATTATAGTCTTCAGTTGTCCTCACATGCACCACACACACACAAGGAACATGCACCATGACGTAACCCCACCATGGGGTGACTGTATTACTAATGAATGGTCATACATACATCCTCCCAGTTAAGTGACAATTAAAATTGGCTGGCATTCTATGCCATCACGTCACTTATACCATTGACTGTTCAGTGTCGTCTCTTTGACTCTCCATTTCTCCTTTACTTACTCTTTTTCTGTAATTAGGGAGACAAAGTCCACTAGTTAGGGTGCTGACTGGGACTCAGGACACTAGCAGCTGGGTTTCTGTTCTACTAGAGACTTCCTGTCTGCTCTTCAGCAAGTTGCTTTTGTTTATATTTTAAAGGTATATAGATGCAAATAAATCCTTCTAGGCATCTATCTACTGGGGATCCTAGGTGCCTTTAAAAATTTGGCTACAAGCTTCTGTCTCTCTCCATTACTTACAAAACGGAGATACTACTTCCCTACTACACAGGAGTGTTGCAAGGATAAATATGTTAAAGACTAAAAGATGCTCAAACACTGTAGTAATGGAGGCCTTACAAGTAGTGAAGGGTATGGACAGATGAACTCACACCTTCGTGTAATGTGCTTCAATTCTGTCCACTGATGTAAATTACACTTGGACCAGAAACAGATAAACCTGCAGCCATCACAGGGTAGCTCACAAAGTAGGTTTGCAGGTAGGTTACTGGCTGTTTCCCACTACCTGTTTGCCTTGAGCAAATATGAACTCCAGAATAGACATGAACAGGTGAAACCTAAACTGGTTTAATTTACACCAGTAGAGTTTTAACCTTAGTTCTTTTGGTGCAAATTCTGCAGTGGATTGGGAAAATTTACCCTGGCTTAGAAACTTTCATCATCCATCTGTTACTGTTCTACATGTGCATACAGTATAATGGATATGGATCCAAATACACAGCCAGCCCACCCCTTAAAAATCGTTAACTATCAAGAAACTGCAAATCTCCTAATTGTTATCTAAGGGATGCATAGGCAAGAACTCTCTCTTGAACCCGACATATCAAAACACATACAGTACTTACCATAGTGTTGCATTTCCCTGTTTAAAGACCTCAACAAAATGAGATATAAAAGCTATACTCCCACACACAAATAGGACTGGAGTATCTTGAACAACAAACACTCTTGCAACTAGTGTGATACTATCAGACCATATGCTTCTGATTCAGGAAAGAATTAAGAGCAGGCTTAAATTTTATTGACTTAAACGGTACCTAGCCACGAAATTAAAGATAACCAGATCTTTAAGTGTTTTTTTGAATGGAGATGTTCTGCTGCATAAGTCTTTGATCTGTCAGCCTTTCGTTCTGTGGTTACCTGGATACTGCATCTTTCCCCTCTCTGGGTACAGCACTAAGCTATTTATACAAGATATCAGTTGTGCAGACAGTTAAGAGAACTTGGACAAATTTAAAAACAAAACAACTCGCCATTCCAAGAATGTGAACATGACAAGGCATTTCAATGCATTCCTCATTTTTTTTTAAGAGTTCATGCTGTTCCATAAATTTTCTGACACTAAATAACAGTCAATGATGGGCTGTAACACTGGCAAAGGACACTGATGAAGTAACAACAGCTGTCTTATCCCCTCCTCCCCCCCCCAATAAAAAATGTCCTTATGCTGCTTACTGAGATCTGATACCATATACATCACCCCAGTAATTGAGCACCCCTCTAAAATTAAGAAATTAAATACAAGATTAAGGTCCACCTTCATCCTGCATGTCTTGCCTGGAAAACTGAATAGAAAGGGAATGGGCTTTTGTTATTGTTGAGCAATTTAATTTTCATTCCTTCATTCAGTATCTCCCTGCAACAATATCTCTGGGTGCCTTCCCCCATGTAATCCTCATGTTGCTATTCCAAACCAGATATTTCTCAGCCTAACTATACGTGTATTTTGCATCTTGCCTATTTACTTTGACATCAGAAAAAGGCTGCTTCTACATTTTAATCATGTAACATGGCAGAGCCAAAACAGCTCTAGAGACAGACCTGGATTCCTTTTTTGGCTTGTGCAACAATTAACTGGTTAGCTATGGGTCTAGTCCTCGGACAGGTTTAATGGTCTCAATAACTCTTAATTTCAAAGGGAAGGAAACATTCTCAGTACTTCATGGGATACATATTTGGTTTGATTGCATCGTTTGATTGAAAAAAGTGTAATTCCTACTCATTGATTTTAGTTAAAATAATGTTTCTTAAAAGAGATCTGTGCTATCATTCATGACCTGCTTAAAACAACCAAAGAAAAGGGTACTACTTTAGGTCGCTGCCTACAGCAAGGCAAGAAGCAAGGGGAGGGAGGGGGGGGGTTGTGACATCCTTTACTGGACCAGTTCTATAGTTGGGAGAGATGTCAGACAAGCTTTTTGGTGCAAAGTGAGACTTAAGGAAGAGCACTTTGTGCCTGAAAGTTGGTCTAACATCTGTCGCAGGTATACAGCTGGTCCAATATAAGATATCACCCCCCAAAAAATTCTTCTTCTCACATATTTCCTGGACCATCACGGACAGCTACAACAGAACTTCAACCCTACTATAGCAGAGCAGATATTCTTATTCTGTTTTTCATACGTGTAGTTAAATGGTGTTCCAGGCTATGGGCCAAATTTTACCCTCAGTTCATGTGCTCAATTCCCACTGGCATCAATGATAGCTTCAGTGGAGACAGAGTTGTAAATGGGCATAGATAGACATGCTGCTTGAATGGTACGTTCTATGTACTGAATAATTCATTTTAAACTGTTCACAGAAGTCAAAACATTACTGCTAATTTCTAATCAACACAGAGGACTTTTCTTCTCTTGAAGCAAATGTACTTAGCAGGAATTTTGGGAAGGAGGGGGTTCAACAAGGCAACATAGCTCGTACAGTTGTGTGTGAATGCGCCTAAAAACCAACCAAATTTCTTTAAAAACACCTACACACAATTTGCCTGGCCTTTATCCAGGGCCAGATTAATGCATAGGCAAACTAGGCACATGCCTACAGCCCAGAGTTGCAGGGGGCCCCAGTCCTTCCCTCCATGGCAGTGGCACAAATGGCCCTGTCTGCTTCCCTTCCCCTCCACTGGCTTTGCAGCTGCAGTGGCTGATTCCTAGCAGCAGCTCCAAGCCCCGCTCCCCACAGGTGGCAGCGCTGGGGTGGGAAGGGGGTCTCGACTGGCCCAGGGCCCACAAATTTGTTTGACTAGGGCCCACTAAAGGGTTAATCCAGCCCTGCCTTTGTCTGATTTCCCTTGACATATACCACATATAAACCTGGTGCATCTTTATAGGACTACTACTGGATTTACAGAGTAGATTAAAACCATTAGAAAAAGAACACGTATTTAAATCTTTCTTTTTTTTTAAAAAGGAGGTTTCCACCAATTTAGCATACTACTGTCTGCAAAAGTTTCTTATGGGATTTATAAATACAAGAATTAATAGTGAGAGTCTGATTTGAATCTCAACTATACCAATGTGAATCAGGCAGGCAGAAGGCAGGGCAGGGCAGCACCTTAGAAACTGATCAGGAGTAAAATTCAGGTTGATGCTACAAAGTATTGCTCATATTGTTATATTGACAAAGCCGCATTGTGGAGATACAGTATATGTTGACAGATGAAGTTTTCTTGGTAGCATAGGTTCAATCATGTCCTTTAATGACATAAGCCAAGCCTACAAAAGAACTCTTCGTTTGCATCACTAGGTCAATGCTATGGGTTTTGCCAACATAGCTATGTCAATGAACAGTTTGTAGTTTTTTTGGACTCCTAACCAATGTACCTATACTGGCAGACCTTTACATAGCAGCCCAAGAGGGGACAGACAGTGTCAGAGTTTTAAAACCATATGTTTCATTTTAATAACTAAAAATCCCCATTGCTCAATGCAGCCATTCCCCTGACTGCATGCTATTATGAAGGAGTTCACTGTACAATATTAGTAAAAGCTGGCAAGAAACCAACATAAGTCAAGTTTCAATTAAAACGGTATCACACGGAAACAAGAATGGTATCAGGGTCCTTACTGAATGGGAAGAAAAAAATGGAAAACTTGGTTGGTCTTCTCATTTAGCCTGGTTATATTATTCTTCTCCTGCTATTAGAATTGTTATCAGATCCTCTTGCTGAATGTGCTGTGTACAGAATGCAAATAGCATTTTCTGTTCAAGCTGCCAGGAATCACAGAGTATGTATGTCCGAGTCATGGCTGAGAATATTGTATGCACATGCACACACGCACACTTCTATACCATCTCTCACAGGGTCCAAGAATGACAATTAACACATTAAGAAATAACAACTGCCAAGGGAGCAACCAAATATAAACAGCATGTAGCTGATGTAGCAAGATTTCTGGTTGGAGACAGACTGGCCCCCTTGAGGATCAGGAGGCAGAAAAGAACTGAAGCTTCTCTCAATACTACCTGGCCATTATGCTGGCAAACATCAAAATCAATTTTACACCTGGGTTTTCTGGGTGGTTTTTGTTTTGTTTTGAATTCTATCATTAATATCCTTTACTTTAAACTAGAGCTGGTTGAATGTTTACAAAAAAAAAATCATGTTTTTCATTTTGCATATTTTTTTCTTTTGCAATATTTGTCACAATGTTTCCTGTTAGTTCAAACATTAACATTTCAGTACTTTTGCTAAAAAAAACAACAACCCATCATAATTTGTTGATAAAATATATTGAAAAAAAAAACTATTCTTCACAAAAGGACTGTTAAAAAAACCCTCAGGTTTGGGGGTTTTTTTAAGTTTGTTTGAAAAATATAGTCAGTTTGCAGGTAAGTAGTCCTGTGATATCAAAAGGAATAAGGAAAGGTTGAATTTATTAAGGCTTCCATTTGGATATTATAAAGGACTATGTAGTTTCACAATTTCAACAAATAGGAGCCAAGTCTAGTCCAGCTCCCTTGGAGTTTGGTGAGAGTTCTACTATTGGCTTCATCAGAACCAGCAGGAGGCCCTAATATTTTTTCACTGAAACTTGAAACGAACACAAAAGGATGGTAAGAAACACGATTTATAAAGCACTGTCTCCCTATTTCTTTCTAGACTGATGTGAAATGCAGTAAGAGGATTGTAATTACAAACACCTTCATAACATTCAAACAAACCCAACCTTGTGTGGGGAGAGAAAACGATGTTGGAGGCAATAAATAAGGAGATAATAGCAGTTGTGTTAAAAAGCATCTTCTGGGGAAAGGAGACAAATGCTTTTTGCCTGTTACACATTTGGTGAATCTAACTCAGCACTCGAGAAAAACCTGGTCTTCCAAGCTGGACTGAGGCCTTTTTCATAATTTAGAATAAGACTTCTCAGAAAACAACAAAACGCTTTGTAAAAACAGAACTGTTTTTATTTTCCAATTTGCCATGTTTTGTAGGGTGCTGCTGTGTTTCAGTAAACTGAATAAAAGCAAGCTCCACCTGGAGAACAGTCTTCCAGCATGCTGAGAATAGCAGCAGCCCGTACACTATCTGCTATAAATAAGCGTCATTAAAAAAATGTCCATTTTTTTTCCTCCTTACTATTTGATGTAGGGGAAGCAAAACGCATTTTACCTAACACCTATTAGGGTGGTTTCCATCTTTATGACAAAAAGTTTAGAGTGCTTATTTCACAACCAGTTATGTTACCATCAATTTTATGAACAAAGTATTAGGTCTTGCACATTCCCATATTTCAAATGCAGCAGTATTTGCCACTAGACTGAGCAAAACATAAGCAGTGAATTCAAAATCTGATTGCCTTTCATCTTTACTGAACACACAACATAGGCGATCTCCTTAGGTCCACTAGCAAGAACCTAAAACAATTATTTGTGGGTTTTCTTAAGCTGATAATATATAATCTTCTTCACTCAAGCACCAAGCCACTATAACTTCCCATTTTGCTGCAAAAAAAGAATATGGTATCTAGGTGAAAAAACGTGAATGAGCTATGTCCAGTAAATTTGTTCTAGTGAAACAAAAATATTTTTTTTACCTTAATGGCCAAATTGCAAAAAACAAAAATAAGTTTTTTGTTGTTTCCCATGGGGAAAAATGACTATTTTGAAGTAATTTAATCCTTTAAAATAATTAGAGTCAATTTCAAAATGAAAATGCCTTTTTGAAAACTCTTTCAAAATTCTCCCTCCCTATTTTTTGTGAGAATTTAGCAAATGCTTTCAGATCCCCTAAACAGCCTGCCTTCTGAAAAAATGTTGCCCACATATTAAGAAGAGGGAGACGAAGGTCTCAAGTGCTGGCCAGTGAGCAGAGGTATGAGACACATGCAGAAAAATAAATATCCTTTGCTTTTAGCTTTTCAATGACCCACACAAACAGACACACCTAAAACTCACTGAATGCAATGGGACTCTTAGATTGCAATATGCTTTAGATAAGGAACTTTTAATTAGCAAACAGTAGTTAAATAACGATGATCATCAGAATAACTCTACTACCTTTCATTATCAGCTAGTCAGTCATTGCTGGCAAATCCAAAGAATCTTGTTGACATAAGAGCAACCCTTCACCTTATTTGCCTTTCAGAATGATTTCAATGGGACAAGTATTAGGTTTTCCAGCTTTGAAAGGAGGTGGTTCTGGCCTGGGATAAATTGGAGGAAGGGTAGATTTGCACCTTATAAACTTAACTAAAATTAGACATACAGACATATTAGACAGACTTCACAAGATTTCATGAGCTGAAGTTTACTCCCCATAGTAAAAGCAGCAAGGGGGGAAAAAAAGAGTAAATCTGCTATTTACTTCTATGTAATCCTGTCATAAAAAAGCAAGGTTGGTAAAAGGGCCAGAGCAACACAGGCTCTATCACCTGCCTCTAGACCAGCGATTCTCAACCACATGCCTCAAGTCTACTGAGGGGGGTCTCTCAAATCTCTCAAGGGGTGCCTCGAGTCTAAAAGGTTAAAAACCACTGCTCTAGATCCAACAGATCCACAGATCCATTCTGTGCTCAGTTTTAGTTCCCCTTCTCTACATGGAAGCACTAAATCTCCTGAACTGCACTGTTTTTAACTTTGAATTTCCAAATGGGTACTTCATACAGTCATATTTCACACAGAACTGAGGTGGGAGGGGAAGGGGCATTCATATTGGAAGGGTGAAGGGGAGAAAAGGAAATTGAACTGTCCATTGTCCTTTTCCTTCCAGTCCTGAAGTCCTTACTTAAAAAAATATAAAAGAGCATGATTCAGACCTTAGTCTATAACACTAAGGAAAAACATTTACTTTCATCTCTTAAGCTTATAATATTTAGTAGTCTGTAAAAAAAAACAAACCAAAAAACAAAGAAAAGCAAAACCTAATTCTGGTATAATTTGGACCATCCCAACATGGCACATCAAATACAGCCTTTGTGAGTAAGGACATGCTTCCATATAAAATACAGATCCAAAAGTGAATTACCTCTTCTAGGTGTGAGGTCACCTGCATTCTCAGTTTGAATACTTTGTCACTGGTGAAGCAGCTTACACAGAAAGAAAGGTTGAGCCTTGGTGGGAGTTTAGCTTTTAAGATTTGATTTTTAAAATTCATCAAGAACCAAGAGTGGTAATGAATAACTTCTGCAATAACATTTTCACATAGCCAAGCCTCCATCCTGCAAAGAACTAAGCATCATCAGTTCCCATAGAACTTGGCATCTTGCAGGGTCAGACGCTAACCATAATAGAGGGACAAGGGATGTAGAAGTTCTACAGACACCGTCCTTTTCTCAAGTCATGCTGAATTCTCCAAAAGGAAAAAAAATAGCAAAGATGATACTTAAAAATTCCATTATGATGTTTATCACGGTTGTACCTATAAGTTCACAACAGTAATTGGCAACTATTCCCACTGAAATCAAATGATTCAATTACATTAAATTTTATTTGTTTGTGATAGCACCCATGTGTCAAGAACTGTACAAAAACAAAAAGAGATGCTTTAAAGGCACTTCAAAATATTTTCAATATATTTATCTACAGTTGCCACTTGGATTAGTTAAATTAGTAATATTTACAGAAATATAGGTGTTTAAACTTGTTTTCTCAGTGTGAAGACAGGAGTATATTGATTAAGGTACGGCTTCATCTTGGAAAGCCTTTTGCAATAAGGTTTTACTGATGATCAGGCATGTAATAAGTCAGGGGCTTCTTTTTTATTGGTAATAATTTTGCTGTTATTGGGGCCTGTAGTCAAATTCAAACAGTGCACACTTCCAAAGTCTTGTGTAATTTTTTTTTAATATCCATCTTAATTTGGTATTCATTTTAAAGCTTACTTTTGACTTTTTAAAAAAAGATAATACGTTAAAACATAAAAACAATCTATCTTGCATTTTAGACTAAAAATATAAAATTCTTATAATTAATTTCCATGACTATTTGCCCTCTAAAAAAATAAATCACGTGTTAAAGCAAAGTACTGACTGTATAACTAGTGCAGTTTTGTACAAATATCTTATGTTCCATAATTCTATTTTAAGCCTTCTTTAAATCACTAACTTTAAATGGCTCTAGAAGTTGATACAAATTGAAATATGCATGACAAATAAGACAACGATTCTCAACCAGTGTGCCATGGCAGCCTGGAGTGCTGTGAAATCATTTGAAGGGTACCACGACATGAGGAGATAAGCACAGGTTCAGTCTTCTCCCTGCCTGCCTGATCCCCACACCCCACTGCAAGAAGCAGCACTGTAATATATAAATTAGTTTCTGCAATTGGGTGCCATAAATTCACAGTAGTTATGGAAGGGTGACTTGAGTCCAAAAAGGTTGAGAACCAGTGAGATAAGAGAACCCAAAATGAACCATAACAGCTAAAAAAAAAAAAATTGTTCACCATGAAAATGATAGCTCTCCCACAACTAACAACTTCATATCTTTTAACCTGGCCTCTCAAGAACAGCACAAGAAATAAGTGTAACCCTTACAACGTGCTTTAAAGGTCAATAAAAGGGGCAAATGATATAAGAAAAGGGCAACATTGATGGAAATAACCTCTCTCTTTTCTCCCTTTTATAAAAGATGGCTGTTAGTTGAGGATCTTGACTCACTGGAGGTAGTGGCACCATACTAAAATAAAAGTAGCCCCTGAAACACCACATCCCAAATATTTAGGGGGGGGGTTTTATCCACACACAACACCTTCAATTCCATCAAGAAACCAACTGCAAACCAGAGCAAGTGACACCCATACAGTGTAACCATCTCTTTCTAGCGACTAGGCTTCATACAAAATGTTTAAACATTTGATACTGCCTCCTGGTCAATATACATTTTCTTTTTAACTTAAGTAGCTTAGCTCGGTCCAAGTTCAGTCTCTACAAAAAAACCTTTCAGGCCAGTTAAACTCTGTAACATGTTGTGCTGTGCATGTGAATGCTTCATAAGCAGGCAGCCATCTTCTGTGTTATTGCAACAAGTCAGCAATGTTAAAAACGGGGAGAGAGCACTCTTATCCATGGCTGCTCCTTGAATATCCAAGAATAGGTAAGGATCTAAAAGTGAGTCAGAAAACTACAAAACTAAACAAAAGGCAGGTGCACTCCCCCAACAGAAGCTGGAAAATTAGTCTTCCTGTTGCTTTTCTCATTACCTCAGTAGCAGCAGGATTGAATCTCAGCCAATTAGACTTTTAAACTCTGAGCAACTGCTCAATTGTAATGGCTTAGTGAGACAAGACAGAGCTGGGCATCATGGAAAACAGGAGATTTATCTTGTCACTACAGCCCTTATCTTTGTGCTAATTCTCACAACAAACACACAAAAAGAGCAACAAGATAGATCTCATATTTCCATGACACTGTTCACAAGAAAACCACCTAGGCTGTCCTTTAAGTCCACCCACACCAAAAAGGACAGAAATCACTCAAGATCCACTCCATCTATCCTGCTAGGGACTACAGATGTCTTAATAATATATCACGATGCACCATATCAAGAGGCTAAGCTGTGTATTACTTAGAGCAATGCTTCTCAAACTATCTGATGTGGCAGACCAGCAATTTTTTTTCCAGTGGGCCAGGGACCGGTGCCCGGTTCAGCCAGCGGCAGCAACTGCGTGTAACAGCACTACACAAATGCGCAACCGGCTGTTTCTTTCTCTTTCCTCACCTCGCACGTGACATCACCTGGAGCGTTGGAACGTACGAACTGTGGCGCTATGACATATTAACGTTATGCTTCTGAAAATATATTTCTTTCTTTCCTGACAACTCACTGCGGACCGGCAAATATATTTCTTTCTTTCCTGGCAATTCGCTGCAGACCAGTGACCAGTGCACCGGTCCGCAGACTACCGCTTTGAGAAGCACTGACCTAGAGCAATGCTCCTGTGAAGTAATGAGCATCTTTTGTTATGGACCTTTCTCCAGTCCCTTGAGTACACGCCTTTGAAATGACATGCTGCCACTTCCCTTTGGGATGAGATACTGATCTAGTTAGTATCTGTGAGTACTTCCCAATTATACATTTCTGTTTGACAACCATTTTACCTAGGAGATCCAATGAGCTTGGTTGCAAGCATTTCCTTTCAGAAATCTGGACACAGTAGGCAGAGATACAGAAGCAGCCTCTTATAAACAAACATGAATTATTTGCCAAAAGGTTTATAATGCTGTGAGAAAGGGATTTAAAAATCAGAGACCTTTATCAACCTCTGGCATTCTTCTCAATCTGGTGTTCCCAGTTCTCTTGGGGACCAATCCTTCTTATGCCATGGCTCTCAATCAATCTATAACAACTTCCCCATCCATTTCTGCCAGGCAGATCTTTAACTAATCATCACTTTTTGATCTCTAGGTATTCAGCCTTGAATATCCCTATTTCCAATGCTTCTTGGCTTTGCTGGTTGCCACGAGGCCAGAAAGGATTTTTTCCTCTCCTCCTGCTGCTAGATGGATCAGTGGGGTTTTTTTCTTGTCTTCCCTAGAAGCACTGCGTGTTGGTTGTGGCCAAGGTCAGGGATTTTGACTGGGGTGTCCCCATACGCGTGCTGGGACTTAAACCTGGAGCTTCCTGGCTAGAGGGTCTTTCCCTTCTGCTCAGTGTCAGGCCAATTGCAATACTAGGGGTCAGGAAAAAATTTTACCGTATGGTCAGACTGGTATGGACTGTGGGGGTTTCTGTCTTCCTCTGCAGCAGGAGAAATGGCCCTCTGCCTGGGATCTTGAGTGCATTTTAATGACCCTGGCAGCAAAAAGATATTAGTTGCCATGGTCCCCCTGCTTTACCTGTGGCAGGTGTTTCCTAGTGGTTGTATTAGGGTTGACTTTAATTTTACTAATAGATTAGACAATGGATTTGTATAGAATGATTTGGATAGGGATGATCCTACCTCTGGCAGGACACTGGACTAGATGACTTCTGAAGGTCCTTTCCAGCCCTACTTTTCTATAAAAGAACAGTCACCAAGGTTGGGACTACACCTTTCCAGGCCTATTCACCTGGCTGTTATACTAGAACCTTTTGGGGGTGTTCTTATCTGGACCACTGAGTTGCCTTTCTATTGTGTTTTTTCTAACAGCTCCACTTTGATCTGGCTTCACAGCAAGTAATTAATCTAAAGAGGCCCACACAGACATGTATTACATTCAGAAAAAATACTACAGATAGGAGTTGAATATGTGGAGAACTGAAAGTTATCAACTTACTGGGCCAATCCTTTAGTTAGTAAGTTTAATAGGATCAAGAACCATGAATGAAGGATAGGTGTCTCATAACATGTCATTCAATGATGCAGTAACCAAAGACTAATAACTTGGCCATTCAACTATAGGAGAACTCTTCTCCCACAGAGTAACAAAAAGCCAACACACAAATACTTCTATTATATTCCTTTTAAAACTGAGAGTGTGAGTGCGTGTTAAGTCTGTACGTGCATGAGAGTGTGTGGGAGGGGAAGGCGCACCACAGCTAGGAATACAAAGAAAGAGAAATTAGCCACTAGTATCATTAAGGATTCAGAGGCTAAAAAGGACCAAATGGTGAAATGCAACTGGAATGGCTTTTGAGTAAGTAAACTGAATTCTCTTGCCATTAATATATGTTTCTTCACTAGAATGTAGAACCTGTTTAGTGTACTTCTGGAAATATCCTAGATCTGCTATGCGAAAGAATGTGCTATCCACTATAGCATGCAAGATCTATTGTTCCTTACCCTCCTATTAGTCACAGTAGTCCTTTAACCTACTTGTTATCAATGTTACCATAAAAAACAGGAGGGAAAGTGTTTAATCAATTCTGATGTTTGAATCAAGGCTGCTTTTCATAACTAGCCCGATTAAATTAACGTTGAAAAATCCAGCCATAATCTCTAAGCGTCTCACTCCCTCCTCCAGCTCCTTCACACTCTTCCTGAAAGAATTAAGTTCCTAAATCCCTTAAGGTGTTTTACAGAACACCTGACAGGTTCATAGCATAAATTATACTAATGTGTGGAGCAGACAGAGGACCAATCTCTCTGGATAGTTGCTGCAGGAGTGCTGTTAGAAAAGCTTGCCACTAGGTGGCATAAAAGCCAGTAATAGCCTGCTTATATTGACCAAATGGCTACCCCATGATAGACAGAGACACACAATACCTACATTGATGTCACTTAAACAATGTTTTTTCTCTGAATAATGGTACACCGGATTCTAGTAAGTTACATCAATGTAGAGGTTCCTTGTGTCCAGAACTTCAGCCCAAACCCTAATGTAGACTAAAGACATAACACATAATTAATTACAGGGCTAGAGGGCATTTCCCTCTCTTGCATCTTAATGGAAGCTTTTCCCAGCAGATTCCCAAGTGAAAAACCTATGGCTGTAGCCAATCCTGGAACTGGTTCAAGGATCAAGTCAGATCAAACCTGCTCTTGAACCAAATGAGCTGTTAGTTCTCTATTCCCAACTGCAGTTGAGCAACTAACTCATTCTGCCTGAAAATGCTTTAGAGTGATGGAGGAAGCGTTGATGAGATCAGATATATAAAGCTGATGAGAAGTTTATGCCACAAAGACTGAAAAGGAAAATGAGAAACAACATGACAGGGTTGAAAACTGCCTGAGAGCTTTGGGTTTGTCTTGAAAACATTCAGCCTTCCACCTAACCTGCAACAGAACTGCCAGAGAATTGGGCTATACCAATAACCATATTTGGTGCTGACAGAATTATAAATGAAATAGTATGCCTGAAACTGAGGTGCATATTCAGTAGAACTCAAAAAGTGAGCACGATTCACAGTTGCTGAGTGACAGAGAGAGCACAAAGATTTGTAGCACTGCTGCTGAGTTTCCTCAAGACCCAGCCAGGAACACGTGCTTAATTTTATACCACAATCCTGTAAGATTGTTCAACTAGAACTACAAATTAATATCCAATTTAACAGATCAGATTCAAGAAATGTAACCTTGTGCACAAGTGAAAGGATGCTGTGGATAGGTGAGAGTACAGATGAAGGAAAACAGAGAATTGCTAAGCAACATTAACATACTGTTGATGTAGTTTCTTCATGCAGCTGACATGTACCATCTTTCACGAACAGGGCAATAAATTTGAAAAACTATGCTGTGGGAACTGCTATGGAAAATTAATAAATGCTAATGAGAATTAGCAAGGAAAATGTCTAGGATCTCATGCAAAATCACCTCTACCTTTGTGTCTGTAAACTCTTGTGGAACAATTTGGCATTTCAGGAGGACTTTAAAAACAGAACAATTTTTTTTCCTTCTTTCCTCAAAGATAGTCTGCATGGGTAAAATGATTTTTTTCTGCTTTAGTGATGCTATAAAATATTTGGGCCTAAAACCAACACATTCAGAGCTAGCACTATGTACTGCTACATTGGCCTTTCCTTTCAAACTAAAAAAAAAAAGGCAAACATCCCTGTAAATCATTTATCCATCACAAGAATATTTGTCAGCTCCCATTTTGCTTCTCTCTCTTGTTCACTGCTCTACCAAACCACCATTTCAGCTCTCTAAGAATACCAGCTTGTGGGCACACAGAGCTACTACAGCTAGAGCATTCTGATTCCCTTAGTTAACTTTTTTTTTTCGAAGCTATCTACAAAACAGAAAGGGGGGGGGGGGGAGGAGGGGCAGGAAAGTCTAGGACACTGTATCCTGCATTTGTAGTATTCATAACAAAGTAGGTGACTCAGCTATCTTAAAGACTGAACAGACACTCCACAATGAACAGGTAGGCTTTTGTCAGATAACAGTGATCTTTTATTTGTCAAACTTTATTTGTTAAAATAATATTTTAAAGGATTTTTTTTGTTTTTTGTTACTGGAAGCTATACAAGGCCAACATCATGTGCACTGAGCATTGTAAGTGTCAGATGATTTATGTAGAAGTAATTGGGGTTAAACTATCTGCCACATCAACCTCCTTACATTTGGCCCCATCTCTGGAACCTTGAAACATCTGAAATAAATAAACCCATGTGTTACTTAACAGAGCCTGGGCCTAATTAGGACAGTCTCTAAATTTCACCTTGCATCTCTTGGTCCATATCTAGCATGTCTGGTTTTCTGCTACCTAAATGAAAAAAAAAAAAATCCCCTTCCTAGTAAGGGTTTTAACCCTCTAACCAACAAGCAACAGTTACCTCCTTATCTCTGGCTGTCTTCCATGCTAAAAATAAGAATGCTGCTGATATTCCATGACAGCCTCTACTTCCCTTTTCTGTTGGCTTGCATCGCGGACTACGTGAGAGACCAAGAAGTCCCATTTGCTGACCACCTCTTTTTTACATTATCACTGATGGTGTGCAATAGTTATGCTTATGAGTGTGCTAAAACATTTTGCAAACCCAAAGTGGGAGACAGTCCCTGCCCTAAAAGACTTAAATCTAAGGTCTTTCCTTGCAAGAGTTACTACACTCAAACTAGTCTAGCTCTAGCAAGAGCAGTGACACTATGAAAAAACTTTTGAGCTATACTGGGCCACTTGATTTGCAACACAGGCTATAGACAAATGGATGTTTTGCAGCACAGGCCCACACAATACCCTGGGAAAAGCCAGCATACCCTACAAAATAATATTTCTCGGCAACAAAATGCACCCCTTGAAATGCACCCCTTGAATGGGATAACACTCTTCCCTGGAAATATTGCAGAGGTATGAGACACATGTAGAAAAATAAGTATCCTTTGCGTTTAGCTTTTCAATGACCCACACAAACAGACACACCTAAAACTCACCGAATGTAATGGGTAATTTCCAGATCAAGGAAGTTTCTTCTCAGGATGGCTGTTTGCCGCAAGATATTTATATCCAGGCTTTTGCCTCAAGGCTCTGCATCTTGAGCAAGCTTGTGTAGATGTGGCCACAGGGGAAGCAGACTAGCAGAGACATTGGACTAGTGGTGGATAAACTATAGTAGTTCAAGTTGCTGTGTACCCATAATGTTAGCCAGCTTGACTGTCCACTGCGTTGGAATTTCAAACCATATCCCCACAACAGACCAGCTGGCTCCAGTTTAAAGTACCAGATAACTTGAGCTAGATACTTCTGCATGTAGAATACAGCTGGATGAAGGTATGGGGGGAAAAAACAACCAAACAAACTCCCCCCACTCCAAAAACCTTGCATTACAGTTTGCAAGAACAATGCAGCAAACGGAAGCCTTTAATTGATAAGAATGGGAGAACTGAGGCCCAGAAAAGGGAAATGGAAGTTACCTGATGCCAAATGAGATTGACAGATATAGAAACTGAACTTGCATCTCCTGAATCCCAGACTAATACACCTCAACCATCAGACCTACTTTCTTCACTTCCCATGAATGTACCTTTCCCCCTCCCCATGTCACATTACTGGGGGTCCTAATCAAGTGTGGGTTTCAAATGATCTCTTCATGGCAGATGCCAGCATCTTGAAGCTGTATCACGTTCAGTTGGTCACAGACCCCATGTCTCTTTTTAGCCATGCTGATTGGCTCTATCCTAGCGGCTATTCTTTTAATGCAATTTGAATATTTTAAAAGTGTCCATCACTAGCATTCTAGACCCCCCCACCCAAAAAAAAAAAAAAAAAGGGACTTAAAAACTCTTGCTAGTAGGTCTTGATGTACTAAAACCCAGACAGCTCTTCTGGAACTCTTCCAGAATTTGACATACACATGGAAACAAAATGTCATTCAACATTAATTTTAGCATTTAACCCATCTTCAAATTCTGCTTCCTTCATACTACATGGTGAAATGGATTTAGCTGTCTAAGCGTCACAGAGATGGTTGAGCTCTGTCCTTCCTGTTACAGTGACACACTATTGATCAGAGACATCAAAGAAAAAATATTGAGAGTGCAGGGGATAACAAATGAGCTGCATTGATAAAGATATATAGGCAAATTTGCACATTACTTGTATCTTGTTGGAACAGATCCTCCTGTACATCTGGTCCATTGTATCTGTAGCCTTTTAGTGGTACCATTAATGGACAGAAAGGGAGGAAACAATTTCCCACATTTACATAGAGAGAGAGAGAAAAATATGGAATCACATTGATTTTATTCCCTCTGTTTATTCTGGAAATGCTCCCTTCAGTGATACTGAAACAGACTCATCAACTGCCAATGGAAAATATATGTTGTTACTTTCAAGTTTATTGTAGCAAAATTATTTTACTAGAGGGTTTAATGCGCTAGAGATGGCTTGCAGAAAAAATAAATAAAAGTGTTAAATGTTGAGGACTAAAAAATATTCTTGGAGAAGCAAACCAACTTCAGTTCTATTCATAATATATTTTCTTAAAAGGATAAATTACAATTTTACCTCATTGTGCATTTCTGGATCTTGTGTTCTAAATATGCTTGTATTTAGAAAAATGTTTCCTACTGAGAACAATATCCAATCAAACCACAAGGTAAACACCAGCAAACAAACAAATGAAAAATGAAATGAGAAAACAATTTCTTAAGAAAAAGATACCATCAAAAACATGGTGACCTGTATCAATTTATTTCTTTGTGCCTACATGCCACTATCACTGAAGAATGTCACTTGGTTGGTATACAACTTCTTGAGTAAAATATTTACATACACTTAATATCCAAGATGATGTACATCCAAAACACACACCACTGACACGAACGGCACATAACCTATAATTACCTAGTCCAGAAGCAACAATTAACTCCAACCAGTGTAGGTGCAAAGAGCACAGGTGACAATTTATCTTCCTGGCAACCTTCATTATGACTGAACAACAAAACCAGGAATCACTTCAACTTTGGGAGCATAATTCTTCCCAATACTGCACTACCAACTATGAAAAATAACTGCATTACTGCCAACCTTTACATGCATCATACATTTTTAATTTTCTGCTTCCAAGTTCTTCCTTTAGTTCACTGTTCCAAGTGCTTAAACCTCTGTAAACCAGAAAAGGTTCATTTAGTGGAAAAGCTGGACTACCTCATCTGAACAGCACCTCACTGCAGACACACAACCCCTCTCCCCCACAAGTATTATTTTTAAAAGTTTTTCTAAGGGAAGTGCTTTGTGGGTATTTACATGCTCTCTTCACCCTTGTCAGCTTCTTCTTTCATTGTTTCTACACCATCTCTCCCTACCCGTGTCCAAAACCCACTCCCGGGACATCTACAATTGAAACACAAAGCAGCAGCTGTTTGGCAACAATTTCTCGCCCTAAACAGGAACTGTGATGGGATTTCATTTCACCAAATGGTCAAGACCTCATTCAATGCTATGCAAAATAAGTCCCAGCTTATATATATAAGCTGTGACTACTACACACACACACACTGTTATATATGATATATACTGATTATATAAAAATAACAGTATACACTAATATATATATATATATATATATATATGTATATGCATGTGTGAATATACTAATTGTATATATATGCATTTGTAATCAGTATACACATATATATGTATATATAAAATATATACACACGTGTGTGTATACTGTTATACACACATATACATATATACATATAGAATGCATATACATACACACATATACACCACGTTATACAGGGGCATGCATGTATACATACACGTGTACCCAGGTGTACGCACACACCCGTATGCCTGCGCATCATTGCATGCGCATCATTGCAGGTACACATGCGTGCATGCCCATCACTGCAGACGCATGTGGTGTGTGTGTATGTATATACATGTATGCAGTGATGCCCGGTGGCTGTGCACATACACAAGCACACATCACTGCATACGTGTACATACACACGCACACGTCTCCACACACACACACACACTAGATCTGACAGAGAAGGACGCACAGCCACACGTCCGTCCCTACCCCGCACCTACCCCCGGGCGAGGCGAGGCCGGGAGCGGGGCCGCCCGGTGTCTCCCCCTCAGCCCGGCGCTCGCGCCACCTGCGCCTCCGCGTCCCCCCCCCACCTCCGCGACCCCGGGGAGCCACAAAGCGCAGCGCCAGGGCGGGGGGGGGGGAGGCGGCTCCACGGCCAAGTTCACCTCCAGCCGCAGGGCCCCGCGGGGGGGGGAGCCCTCAGCTTTGTTCCCGGGGATGGAGCCAGCCACCTCCCTCCCCCGGCCCCGCACGGCAGCAAGACTCGGCCGCTGTCACCCGGCTGCAACCTGCCCCGCCCGCCCGCGGCAATGGCCTTCACCTTGCAGCCGGGCTCCGGGCGCGTGGCAGGGGCAGCCCGCAGCGCCTAGCGCGGCTCCATGCCCCGCCGTCGGGCTGCGGCTGCCCCGCTCCGCGCTGTCAGGACGTGCCCTCCGCCTCCTCTGCCGCTGTCTGCGGCTCCGGCCCCTCCTCCTGCTCCTGCGGGGCTGGGGAGGGCCGGCCCCGCCTCCCGGGCGTGCCCATGCCGGGGGTGGAGCCGCACCGCCCCTTCCCGAGCCCACCCCTGTCACCGGCCGCTGGGCGCATGTCTGCGGGCCCCGGGCGGCGGCCGGCGCAGGTGGAGGGCGGTGGTGCGCGAGGAGAGGCAGGTGGGGAGGAAAAGGCCCCGATCCACCCGGGGGCACTGCAGAGGCACGGCTAGGTGCCGCCGCCGCCGCAAGCTGCCTGCCCCGTGTCGTGAGGCAAGCAAGGGATAAAAAAAATGAGGCCTCTTGCAGGCTCGGATCAAGCGTAGTGGCGGCTTAACCTGGCAGGGGAAAGACCGTGTATCTGTGTCCGAGAAGGCAGTTTTCCTGAACCGTTCCGCAGAATTGCTCTTCTGGGCTGGTTCATGTACCCGCCGACCGAGGTGCAGCAGCTTAAGGCCAGTTTGTGGAAACGGGAGACTCCTCCCTTGCTTGCTCCCAGCGCCTTAGGGCTAAGGGTGACCAAAGCTCGGGAGTGTCCGAAGCCCAAGTAGGATGCCCGCCAAAGGTTATGGAAACATCTGAAGCCCCAGGTGCGAGTGGAGGATGTTTGCCGGTAGCAGGGCCACTTCTTGTTCTGGACTCTTGGATCTGGAGTAAGGTTTGGCTAGTTTGGCCTCAGATTCAAATTATATTAAAAAAAAAAAAAAAAAAAGAGGGTTAGAAGGGACCTCAGGAGGTGTAGTGCAGCCACCTGCACAAGGCAAGACCATCCCCAACTAGATCAACCCAGATACGGCTTTGCCTAGCTGGAGCTTAAACACTTCCAAGGCTGGAGAGTCTCTAGGTAGCCTGTTCCAGTGCTTTATTACCCTCCTCATGAGAGAGCTTCCCCTCATGTCTAACCCAGTATTTCCCAACCTTTTCCAGCCCAAGGCAGACTTATATTAATAAAAATTTTCTGCAGCACACCTGCTGAGGCATTCCCCATCCTCGTACTTACTGTAGCTCATTGCCATGGCAAAATTCTGCGGCACACCTGTTCATTTCTGACAGCACACTTTTGTGCTGCGGCACACTAGTTGGGAAATACTGGTCTAATCTTCCCTTGGTGCAACTTGAGACCATCGCTCCTTGTTCTGTCATCTGTCACCACTGAGAACAGCTTAGCTCCTTGCCTGGGATGAAAAGGGCAGGGCAATGAGTCCCAATGCTCGCAATGCTGGCAGCCTCGTGACAGCAGCCCTGAAACTTCCCTGTTGCCCCCCAGGTGCTCTCCTTTGACCAATAGTTTAGATAAGGGATTCTCAAATGGGGCAGAGGTGGCGGGTGAGAGCCTTTTAAGGGCACTGCAGGGTGCCGTGCAATGTGAGGTATGCACACACACAAGATGAAGCCAGAGATTTCCAATAGGAATCTGACCTTAAAACTGGCACCTTACTGTGAAATGCAATTCTGCAAAAGGTTTTATGTTTAATAACCCAGATAAACCAAGCGATTTCAAATAGGCATCAATACCGTCAGAAATAACAACCTGCCCTGTTGTGGTCTTCCTGAGCTCTTTGCAACGAAAGAGTCACTCTCTTCTTTTTCAGTAGCTGAAAACCGAATGAAAGCAAAGAGCTGGCATTATCTAGCAGGCGCCTTGAAGTTGAGACCCACTGGCATAGACATTGTGTCCTCTCTGTTTTGCCTCTGACATCTTGTCTCATATCTCTTCTAACTATGAGGTTGGTTCATTAACAGGCATCACAGTACCAAACAAACTTTGCTTTTTGCATTTTCCCTGTCCAAAATTCAACCATATTCTTTTATATTCTTTCTGGTCCCCTGCTGCTGTTTTTCCTCTGCATCCTTGTTGGCCCCTGCAACTCCCATAGGTCATGCCCAGGTTTTACTGAATTCATCTCCCTTTTGAAGTGTTTTTGAGGATGGCGCACAGTCTTCCCTAGACTTCGGATTTTAGGATGGTTTGGCTTGTTGGACAGTTCAATGCATTAAAGTATATCCGCTTCCCAAATGATGTCATATGGCCTCACAAAAGATTAATGTAATTCCATCTGGATTTCTGCTGATATTAACAAGCTGCTCAAGATTTCCTCTTGTGGTTTAATATACTTCAGAACATTTGATGGGACCTGGATCAAACAGATTATGAATTAAGAAATCTTGAAATGTGTGTACTCGTAGCATGTCAAGAATTGGTGAGGAAAACTTACTAGGTCAGCCCTCTAGTCCATCTCCCAAACAGTGCCGAAGTGTCCCTAACTGTATATCCTGTAGTCATTTATTCAGTTGTTTCAAATACTCCAAATTTGTGGTTTCCTCTCCTTGCCTTAGAAATCTAGGTCAAATCTGCCTGACAGTAACTATAGTAGCTTCTTATGATTTATCACCTAGTTCTGTGGTTTTCCAAGCCACAATTGCCTGGATGCAGCTGCAAATCCCTTTCCTATTTAAGAATATGGGAAGGATAAGGTGCTTTTAGGTTTTTCTAATGTGTTCATCACCAGAGGCAAGACCCTGCCACCGACAAACCCAAAATCTGTGGCATGTTTTCTCAAGCAGTGCCCTGATGCAGTCAACAGGAGTGTTAGAGCAGGTTCATTTAAATTGAAAAATGGTGGATCTTAATTATTGAAACATGCAAATAAATAATGGAGTCAGTGAGAGCCCCTATCATTTCACCTGATACTGAATTTATTTTAAATTCTACTACTACTTTTTAAATTTCAGAAATCTGCAGAATTTCATACAGAAAATGCAGAATGGCTCTATGGAAGCGATCTGTGGGAATAAGCTGGAAGATGTTCTGTAGGATAGTTGAATAGAGGATACTTGGGGCATCTGGCACAAGGGAGGGCAGCTTAGGGCTCTCTTTGCAGGACTGATCAGCAGTACTACAGAAATTTATGTAAACTGGCATCCTTGAAGTTCAGAATTAACACACCATGAAGATGAAAGGCAGCTGTTGTTTCAAGATTATTAGTTTTCTTAGGACTGCATTTTTTTACAGACTTCTCTGGATTCACATTTCCAAAGCTCCCCCCTGCCTCTCAACTGGACATAGTGGAATAGAATCATTATTAAAAACAAAAAAACCTTAGATTCTTTCTAGAGCACAATTCTGTGCAAAGGATGGATATAGAACATATGCCCTGGCTATGGATCAAGGAATATATATAAGGGGCTTACTGCCGATGATCACTGCTGTATTTTTAGATGTATTGTACAGCGTCTGGACAGGCATGTTTTCATTCTTCAGTATTTTGAAACTATTACAACTCTAATTTAAAGGAAAAGAAGCCCTAGAATTACAATATAGTTTATGGACACTTAGATATTTGTATATTATAATATATAACTAATATACTTTTGCAGAACTGTTTCACAGTATCATGCCAGTTTTAAGGACACATTCTGCATCATTGTGAAAGATTCTGTTGTTTTTCAGATATTTGGAATAATAGATGAGGATGTTTGTAGTGACGGCATGAAATATAGGAACCTATTATTCGAATACACTGAATTGTAAATCAAGATGCTTGATATTGTCAGTGGGACAGTGGCAATGTTAGATGGACCACATATCATGGAAGTTTGCAAGGTCACAGCCTACAGGTAAAAACCCTCATGACCCATGGAGTCACTAAGGATGTTGTTGCTCACATATTTCTATCACACTTCTAAAATATGCCAGAAATAATCAAATCTAGTTGTGGCCTGGGGACAGAGACCTTAATTTAAAATCAATCAAAATCCCTGCATCAATGACAGCCGATCGCCCTGTTCACATGTCTCTAGACTGATGCTCTCTTAGGCCTGCCACAGTCAGTGTCACTAAACAAGCTGGTAGGTGTTATGTCATCTTGTGTCCCCCTTGAGGAGAGAGAGAGTGTGGCCTCAAGCACTTTGCTGTGTTACTGAAAAAGGACTTATTTTTATGTATTCATTTCTACGGGTCAATAGGTGGGCCTCAGCAGATCCACCTCATCTATCTATATCTATTTGATTTCCTAAAGTACCTATCAGTTTAACAGCTTAAGCTCTGACACAGCTACAACAGACTCCTGTTTCTGTCAGAACTGACCTTTTTTGGTTGCTGTGCAAAGGACAAACAAAGGCCCTCAAATCGGCAAACACTTCCATGCACGAATAACTTCAGTGGTGTGATTCACGCCCGTTAATCTTTACAGGTTTGGGTCCCAGTACTGTTTTTGCTGCCTTAATGAATTTGTATATCTTTAGGTGACAAAAGGAAAAGCTACAAAATGCTTCCAGTTCCTGCATCAGGACTCTACATGTCTTCTAGTGTGGGTGTGCACTTCTAGACTGAGAAGCAAGACTTTAGTCTGCCCTTGTTTTAACAGTGAAATAGGAACAGTAATTTTTCATATGTAGATGTTACATAGATTGTGTGTGCTATTTTTAGTGTAATCATAATGACTGACTCATTATTTCCAATTACAAAGCACTAAAAGTATTCAGAGACATAGTTAGCTGTGTTGGTCTGAAGTTAGGCAGATGGCAGGGGAAGGTGGTACCTTATTATGGACTAACTTGTTCAGAGTGACATGAGCTTTCATAGGCTACAGCCGCCTTTGTCAGATGCTACGAATGGACTATGAATTAAAGTATTCAGTTAGATCAGTTATCTTTGTCTTACTCTTGATCTCATAGAAACACTATATGATAGTAAAAGAACTTCTGTCAGGTGTTGTTATTAATTCAGCAATCTAAGATGGACAAGACTTAAATTGGATTCATGAATTATAACCAGTGGTCATGCTACAAACTAGGGGGGGTTCAGAATGCAGTGCATGCATATTATCTGTTTTAAATTCTCCAGAGTGTTGTAAAAGGGCTTGTAGTCTATATGATGACAATTCTGAACAGATGCAAGATTTGTAGTGACAGAAATAATTTTCAGTTTTTGATCCAACAAGAAATAGACAGCAAGAAGCTGGCAGCATGAACATATTGAGTAGTAAGGCACTTTAAAAATTATTTAAGGCATTGTATATTATAAAGAGATATAATGCTATACTTCTATTAGCTGAGCTTTCACAAGGTCATAATCCATTTGATCTTCAGAGTTTGTTTCATCACTGTAGTTTTTCACTGGAATTATCATTACTGCTTTACAAGGTTTTAGTGACATAAAATACAACGAAGATGGGATTTGTAAATTATGATGTCAAAATAAAATATCTTGTTCTCAACAGGTGATATCATTTCAGTAGATTCATTTTTAACTTGTTTTTTAAAATTAGATATGATATTAATGGGCAGTGTTTTACTGGTTTTCTTCTTACGTATTTTAAAACTGTTTTGTTTCTGAGACCCATAAAGTTGTAGGCATTGCATATGGGAACAACCAGAATTTATATATAAACATATTACAGCAGTTATTTGAGGTTATCATGAAAATCACAGGTAAACTAGGTAGATTAGTATATATTTTTAAAAAAGGCTAAATATGGGGCAGTTAATAACAAGTACGTTTGTTGGATAAAAATAAAGCACAACACCTTGTTGCTTTTTCAGCTCATTCTGAGCACTTTATTGTGCTGTTTTTCAAGGAGCTTCATAATGGACCCCATGCTAGTTCAAGAATGGATATTGGTAACATCTAACATTGGTAGCATCTAAGAGGATTAGTCATCTAAAAGCTATATAGCTGAAGCCAATTTATTGTCACAGGTAAAAATTACACAGTACTGGACTCAAAACAGGTATAACCTGCCTTAAGGAACTATCACTGAACTTCAGTCAAGCTGTGCTTGAATCTAAGCAGATTTTCTTTAATATAGTTCCCTAAGCTTGATTGTTTGATGGTGTTTCAAGTCCTCGAACAACTGTGTAGTTCCTATTTTGATCAAGAACAGCAAAAAATTTGCTCCTGTGTCTAACATGATATCGTTTATCATATGGGAGAGGCTTAGCATATGATACCATTATAAATAAGATCTGGTTAAAAGATTCCAATCTGATAAAAGTCCAAAACATGTTGGGTGAACCACGAAAAAAATCTTTCATCTCTACCTGGTCTAAGACTGTTTTACAGTATAGCAAACATTAGACATTTTATTTATTTAGCTTTTTAAACTGTGTTTATGACAACGGACTTTGAATGACTTACAAAAACTTACATTTATGTGTTACAACTGTCTTAAATGCCTTAAGTTGTTTTTGTCTTCCTCATATCTTGGGGTTTTTGGGGGGGATTTTTTTTTTGGGGGGGGGGGGGAGGAATTAAGTCAAATGAATAGGTTTTGTATTTTGTGTGGGAAATCAACCTGATCAGTGCTTTTTATGACATGTTCAGGAGTAAGTTGCACAGTCTCAAGCAGCCAAATGAGAAGATGGAAATGCTGGCAGTAACCATTCCATGAATTTAATCAAATATTTTTAATTCATGTTATAAAAGAGGTGGGGAATGCATTTATTGCACTGGGGAAATGGATATAGCACCAGAAAAATCTCAGGCCAATATGTTACTAAAAAGACAAGCTGAACTTGATGTAGTCCTCCAGCAGCACTCAGACACTTTTGTGTTCCTTTGATCATAGGGCAGTCTTTTAAAAATATCTCAGTAATGAAAAATCTATTAAGGTGAGTTTCACTAGAATGCCGTAAGCACACCAAGTCAGTGTGCTGTTCATCTGAAGGAAGGCCCAAGGCCAAAATGACAATCTCCGTACTCTTGCTTCACTACTAAGTAGTGAATAATGCATTAGTTTTGCTTTAAGCATCTTTAAAAAAATACATTTTAGCTAGAATTATTAGTTTTCATGTAGCATCCATGGCTGAACTGAGGTCACAGTGAGATCCCATCTACTGCCAATGCCTTAGATGGCTGGTGCAGAGCAATTCAGCTTGTGGGGGTGGCTGTAGGATCTCAGTGTCTCCAGGCTTATAGGGCGTGATCCAAAGCTCATGGAGGTCAACGGCATCTTCCAGTAGTTTTTGGATTAGGCCAATAGAGGATAGTGGAAACTATGAGACTCTTTTTGCTATTACATCATGGGAAGATTTCTCTATTCTCTGCCTAACAGACTGCACCATTGTCTCATGGCCCAAGTCCTGAGATGCTCTTTCCCAGGTGAGTGACACTGACTCATGTGAGTTACACTATTAAGAACAACCACAGTCCTATTAGTATTTATTTGCAGAGCAACTGTTCCACATTTTAGCACCCTGGACCACTATTCATCATTTCAGGGGGTGCTCTTAAAGGTGTAAGCCCTGATGCTGTCCAACTGCTTGTTGGGGTTAGGATAGACAGCAGGAAACCTCCTCTATAACACTTAGGGCCAGACCCAATTTCACCTGTTAGGCACCTAAGTAGATTTAGGAAATATATTGTGATCTCATACCACCTTGCTCAGGCCCCCAAAACAATGACACAAAAGGTAGATGGATTGTCCTCTAACTTGCTGCTTTTTCGGGACTTGTCTTAATACTAATGTGATAGTATGGTATAAAAGTAGTCATGGTACCATTTTGTCAGGCACTTGAGCAGGGTGGAATAGCATTGCACTTAGGCATGTTCCAGTAGGTGGAATAGTATCTGGTCCTTAGTCCTTTGTATGGTCTGTGGTGACTTGTGCCTAACACTGGTCACCAGACATGGCAGTAACAGGTACAGGTACAGCACTGGCTTAGGGATCATAAATTGTTATTGATCTCTAAAACAGCAGCATTTGCTCCTTCAGTGATTGTGATGGTCTAAAAAGAGAGTTAACCTGAAAGAAGCTATTAAGATGAGGCTGTTTGAAGTACTAGGCATCATTTGCAAAAGAGCAATTGTTTCCAGCCCCCAGCTCTGATTTAAGTTTACGTAGCTATTCTTAGTGCAATGCAGCCAGCTGTTGAATCTTAAATAGCAACTAATACATGTAACACACTCTCTATATTAACATTTGAAAGGAACAGTTTCTTGGGAAGATGGAAATTTGACAGGATATGAATATGTCTGAGGCTGCATTAGACACTAATTCAGCAGGCCTCTTTCTGAAAGAGATGAAGAAGCAGGAGAGAATGAAGAAGGAGAGATACTCTTCAGATTTGAGCTGATTGTTAATTCTGATGAAAGGCCCTTATTTTTTTCAATGATTGTTAATTACCTCCAGAAATTTGCATTTTTTTCCCCAGAAATGCTCTTCAGATGTCAATGGAGGAAGTGTGGGTTCTTCAGTAGATGGGGATGAATACCAGGTCATTTTGACCAGTTGGGTTTTCGCCTATGATATCTGCCTCATGAGACAGGGTTAATATGACATATCCCTTTTAAAATGAGAGCTAGAAAAGTCTTTCCTCTTGAATTTACAAGCCACAATTCAATTGCAGTCCTTTCAGATTGAATGCTGGAATAGTATAGTGCCTTCATCCAAGATACAAGTTCCCTAGGTCCAGAGAAATGTCCTGGGAATATTGCAACAAGAGGATTGGGTGCCTATAGTAGAGATTAGGAAGAAGCTTTGGAAAGAAAATTTAGGAAGGCTTCTTAGTCACACTGAAGTAGATTTAGTTGATGATTCAAATCAAATGTATTTTGTCTTACGTCATAGGTAAAAACAGTCTGAACCAAAAACTACAACTATACATGTAGGGCCGATCTTTGGGGATGGAGCGAATTGGGGCGACCATCCTGGGCCCTGCGCTTTGGGGGGGCCCACAGAGCAGCTGCATCCCCACCTCTTGCAGTGTTAAATGGGCCTCACAGACTGATTTGTCCCGGGCCCCACACCTCCATACAGTCAGCTCTGTATACATGGTATCCGCAGAAAAAAGTGGTAACTCATACCCCTTGCTTAAAATTGGGTCATACGTAGGATATCTTTTGAATCTCCTATATTTAATGGTGACTCCACTTCCTAATCTCCTTTCATCGTTTTATACTGCACTGCTGGATAATGCCTGTTCAGTTCCTCAAGAAATTATTTCCAGTATCTTTGATTTTATACCATTCATTCCCTCCTTATAGATAAAAAATATTAGAAGGCAATGCCTTTATTTGTTTATTGATGTATCGGATTCTTGATTTGTAATTGAAAGAGAAAAGATCTTGGGTTGGTTTACAAACCCAAATAAGGTGGTAAATAAAAGTGGCACAAGATACTAGGTGAAATGGATGGAAATCAGTGAGAGGCACAAAGAGGAGAGAGGATAGAGCTGCTTCTATCACAGTAGCAAAGAGGAAGTGCAGCAGTTCTGAAGAGAGTCAGCAAGATGGATAGGTCGAAGAGGCAGATTTCCCAGAAAACAACCTAGTAGTGAGACAGCTCTCAGCCACTGCACAGAGAAGCCAGCTGCAGTCAATCAAAAACCAGTAGGTCAGCCAGCTCACAAGTTTGCCCACTATTCATGGTACAAGCCAAACATCTTGTGGGAAGCTATTCTGCACAACACCTGAGCAAGAGGCCGGGATCAGCCAAGAGACTTTGCCAGTCCAAAATGTGACAGCTGGGCTGGGAGACTGATTCCAATTTAAGCCAGCTTCCCTGCAGCAGTCTGAATGATCAAGTCAACCCAAAATGGATGCCTGTCTGAACCAGAGCTTGCTGAATGTGACAGTTTGGAGTTAGAATAAGCTTACTAGATGGTTATCTTTAGATCCTAGGGGCTGGAATCTGGTGTAACTATTACATCTCTGAAAACCTGGAGCAAGCATGAGGGATTAGAAACAGGCCCTATGTATCATATAATAATGAAAAATCCAATACTTGCTGCTGATTTTTTTCACTTAAGATTTTATCAAAATATGCCAACATAGTATAATTTTGATTTAACAGAGACATGGGGCAGAAATTTTTTCACCTGGTGAATGACCAAAGTGCAGCTTGGGACTGAGTTGCCCAACTAAACTCCAGCCTCTGTACCCATTTTTGGCTCGGTGGAAAGAGAATGCATGGGGTACCATTGTATCTTTCTGAGGTCTGCAGGGAGCCACATTTATGACTTGGGGTCCCTCCCTTTCTATCTTTCCCTCTCCTTAGGAAAAATTTAAAAAGCTTCTCATAGAGCTTTGAATCTAACCCCTGAAGTTATGACATAGTTGTTCACTTTATGTTTTCATTGTTATAATAATTTGCACTCTCTCCTGAATAACTTGAGGGTGGTAGAGAGAAGAGCACTTTAATGCTAGTCATTATTTTAAACCAGAATTTTTAAGGAACGTAATTTCCATGTGGCCTATTGATGCTTTCCTCAATTATACAGTGATGCCATGGGGAGATGCCACAGGAGTTTTAAGAAGCTCTAAGTGCGTCCAAACCAGGAGTACTTTACCAAGTCAAGACTACTCATGTGCTATCTCAGCAAAGTGCTCTTGTGTGGATGTAGTGTTATCAGCAAAGCTGCATTTGCACCAGCAGAGTAAAAACCACACACAATGAAAAAAACAAGATACACTGCTAAAAGCCCAGTTTTGTCAGTAATCCCCACACAGTTTTGCCAAAGCCTTCTGCTGTCCACAGTGCTGGATGTAGATGACACTTCTTCATACCTCTGATCAGCACACCTGCAGTGTTAGAGGACTGTAGAATAACGGGTTTGCTAACTGATTTTTACCCATTGTTTTTGTCTTTATCTCAGAAAACAATAAACTACTGCTTTTTTATAACTGGTTGGCTGTAGATTTGCTTACTCTAGTTGTTAGGGAAATAACCCTTAGATAGAAGTATGTTTTATAATAATAGCCTCTTCCACACTGGAAGTTCTTTCAGTGTCTACAGCTATAAAACAATTACCTGTGTCTATATTACACTGTCCTAACAATAAAATTGCCCAGTCTCGGAGGCACAGCATCCTCCAGCACAATCAAATATTCCAGAATAGAATCTGCCAGTCAGACTTTGAAGGTACTAGAAAGCCCAAATTCCCACTCCCTGGGTACATCTACACATGCAATTAGCACATAGCAATAAACTCTGGTGCAGTTCATGCTGGAGTTTATCCCTCCCAAGTACATGGGCACCTGGGATCATAACACGTTGAGCTGGGGTGGTAGCCTGCAGCCCGGGGCTGCTCCACCCAGGCTCAATATGCTTCAGAGGGGCTGGCTAGTGCATGAGGTTGCTACAGTGCAGGGCTAGTTGGCAGGCAGCCCCACACTGTAGCACCTTGATGCCCCAGACAGCACGGGTCATCATCTACACGTACGTTTTGGTGCATGTAACTACCCTACTGTAGGACAGTACTTGTCCCAGACAGTAGCATCCTACAGTCTAGTTAGTTAATTTACTGTGCCCTAATATGGTCATATGTGTAGACAGTGATACTTTATTACAGAGCTAATTAACCAGTTTTGAAGTAAAGTGCGTGTGTAGGTGCATCCCCTGAGACACAGCTTATAGCTGAAAACCAGCTCATTCTGAGACCAAAACCTGTCAGTATTAGATTTTCAAGTTTGTTCACTGGATGCCACGAGGTCCAATGGACTAGGAAGAGGAGGAGGTGTCGGAAGGGCTGACTTGTATTTTTGATTCTACCCAGTTGATCTGGGGCCCATCTCTTAGCTTCAGTTTCTCCATCTATAGAATAAGGAAAAATGGTATCTGTGGTGAAATCCTGGCCTCATTGAAGCTAATGGCAAAATTCTCTTTACTTCAATAGGATCAATATGTTACTCCCATCCTCCTTCATAGAATGCACTGAATGAAAAGCATCACATGCAGGTGTCTGCTATACAGTGCCTGAGCTGTGCTGTAATATATTGACTGACAGCGTAATACATTGACAGCATGTTGTGCCCATAATTAATGCAGAGAATAAGAGTGCAGAGTTCAGTGGGGGAAGAAATTCTGGGGAAGAAAGCTAAATAATCTAAAGACAGCCCAAGATGTAGAATAAAAGATTAAACTGACAGAGAAGACAGGAT
Source organism: Alligator mississippiensis (assembly GCF_030867095.1). Lineage (NCBI taxonomy): Eukaryota > Metazoa > Chordata > Crocodylia > Alligatoridae > Alligator > Alligator mississippiensis. The sequence goes on from NC_081824.1 coordinate 320,651,802, forward strand.
GGTGAGGGGAGGAGGAGGGAAAATAGATGTGAAATTTTTAAAAGCTTTTTATAAAGGAGAGCAAAGGAAAGTCAATACAGTTTAGTAGAACTATAATGGGAAAGTGGGGAAAAACTCCTAGGACCCACTCCAAACTACAGTTGTATGCAGCCTGGAATTTTTTGTTCTGTGGCCAAACTGAAAAATCAACAAAGCTTTTGTTCTGGGTCATCCCCAAAAGTAAAAAGTTTCATTTTGGTTTTAGACTACTTAATCTCTTAAAAATAGGCCAAATATGAAATAAAAATGTCAATTGAAAATGAAGCACTGCAATGTTTCACTTAAACTGATTTTTCCCCTCTTTCTTTTTTGGCCAAAACTATTAGCCAAATTTAACAGTTTCGTGAAGAATTTAGCCTTCCCTGTCCCAAAACTGCATATGGTGCCAAATTAATCCACAGCCCATTTAATTAAATGGAAGACCTCTCGTTTGGCTTTAGCTTGTGCTCTTTAAAACAGCAAATAAAACTTTCTTCATACTTTCATAAAGACATTTGATTCATCCATACTCTCCAGTCCTGTGTAGAAGCAAGGAAGTATAGAGCAAAATACACAGGGAACTACCTAGTCAGATTTATTTCGTTGTCAGCTATGGAGGCAAAAATCCTGGTACTTACACCAAGAGGTCATGAAATCTCCTTTTGCTGTCTTAGGGCATGCTGCCGTACTGCACACATGTTATAATGGCAAATAAATAAACTCAAACACAGCAGAAAGTAATGCATGTAACCAAGCTAAAAATGATGAAGACAGCTAAAAAATTCCAGCAGATTTAAACCTGCTTCCAGCTTCTCTACATTGAAAAAAATCATGTATATTAAACAGACTAAATACATGTCTACAATAATAGAGCTTATTGCAGACACGGCTTTAAAATTTGCATGTGGAAAAGTAACTTCTTGAGTTCTACTTCCAGATGACATATATATATGTCATCCATATATATATATATATATATGTATGTATAAAATAAACACCAGATAAATTGTTCAACACACAGTTGATATATGCATATATATACATACCCACACACATTGTATTATGTATTTAATACATCCCTCTTTTTATGGTCCAGGTTTGGATTTCTTCACCAGATTATATGCCAAATGCTTCTTATAACATCCCCCCAAATACTGCTACATAGCTCAGCGAAAGTTGGCAATGCCCAGTTGCTTTGTGACAGCTCATACAAAGACAGCCTGCAAATGAGTACTATTCTGTGCCTAGCACCCAATGTCATGGTGATGGTATGTGATATTATGATGCAAATGCACTGTGATCCAAATAGCATATAATATATCAAATGTGTAACGTGTGTAAAAATGATCCCAGTAACACAATGTAAATAAATTTGTTGTGATCTTAATGATATACAATTTAGATGTCATATTGACTGAGAAATTGGGCTCTGAAGAAAGTGACCTTTGTACGGTGCCAAAATTGTCCTCGGGCACATTATGCATTTATTACTGCATTACAGAGTAAAGCATCACAGCTACACAAATAAGTCTATTGTCTGTAGTTTGAACTCTTCAAGCACACTGTAAAAATGATGCAATGCAACTATTATGCCACAAAAACACAATGTAATCTGCAAAGAATGCCATTTGCCAATATGCATGACAATCTAATCAGCTGGAGACTAATGCGCTGCAACGTAACCACCATGATCATTTGAGACACGCTGATTCCAAGCATGATGTGGTCCATTGTGCTCTCAGTATGATGAAATCAAATCATCATGTATAATGATCAGTTTAACAACTACCTTTACACCCTGTATGTGGTTGTGTTTTAATAGCTAAATGCTCGAGCCCAGTACATACAGGCATATGGGTAGGCTGTGTGCTAAGGATTTGTTGCAAGGGAAGGGTTAATAAATCCTTAGTTCACAAAGTGGCAGCCAAACCACTGTGCTCCAGTATTGAAGCTTTCCAGTTGTAGCATTCCATGAGACCAATTACATGGGAGAATAGCTAGCAGATCCACATAGCAGGGACCCCTGTCTCCCCACAAACATATTTCTCCCAAAGCTCCAGCATTCACTGGGAATGTGAACACCTACATCTGGGCTTGCATGGGGACTGCTCTGGTTCAGTACCAAAAGAAATGTATCTATCACTGAAGTGTTCTGCTTATTTAACTGCATCAACAAGAGGGGATTTAAACAGGGAGCCTTAGCTCTATAATTAGTCTCACAACCAGCTCTTGCAATTATATAGCTGTTTCAAAGATAGTCTGTTTTGCAAATAAGTGACTGAGACAGGTTTGTGCCCCAGGGGCAGCTGTGATGCCCCCTGATGGCCATGCAATTACTGCCCTGGCTCTAGCTCTAGGGTCCCTCAGCTCTTTTATTCTCCCACCATGCTTATGATGTTAATGTTTAGAAAGGAGGGAGGCTGCCTGAGGGCGTTAGAGCCTGCAGTTGTTCCTGTCTTGGGCTGCAGCCTTTTCAGCCCCTGCCCTTTTTTTCTCGCTGGGCCTTTTAGCTCTAGTCCACTGACCAAACTGAGTTTCAGGGTTCCCAGCTTCTGGTCTGGCCCTTAAAGTCCTTTATCTCTGTCCCTTCTCAGGCTGCTGAGCCTGCCTGGGCTCTCTCTCTCCATCCGGGTCCCTGGCCCTATCTCTGCCTTCCTCCAGGTGCTGAGCCCTTTGGCCCCAAAGTCCAAGACCTGCCCTTCTTGGGCTATGGGCCCACTGGCCCTCAATCTGTGCTTCCTGTGGCCTCTAGTCACACTCCATGGCTTTAAGTTCCACACAGCACAATCTCAAGTTTAGGGTGCTCCCCCCACCCCCAGTCATGTCCTTTCTATAGCCTCCACCACCTCTACAGCCACAACCCATTCCTCCGGGAAGGGGAAGGGGGATGAAAGCCCAAAAATGCAAGCACCAATCCTGGCTCAAAAAGAATGTCCCACCTGGGGTTCACTGCACCCTTGGTGGCAGGCTCCACATACAAAAACAAAAGCCAAAAGCCAGAAAATGCCTGGGGTACTTAACTCACTTCCCATACTGGCTCCCAGCTTATCTTCCCTCAGGTCTGCCTCCTGAGTCCTCTCTGCACTCTGGGCTCCAGTCCTCACACCTCACACAGAGGGTTTCCTTCCCAAACAGCTTCCACAGTCATCTGGCCCAAGACATGGGCTTATACAGGTCTCTCTGGGTTACCTGACTCCTCTACTTCTCTTCCTGCATAATCAGGCTCTGCCTACACCTGGACCCAGTGGCTATCTTGTTGCAGGTCCCTTCTGCCACTGGGTTGAGCCCTGTGCTGACCATTGGGACAAAGGCAAAGAAGGAGAGAGGTGGATGATTAAGATGAAGTGGAAGAAAGTGAGGGACAGTGGAGAGGGAAGGTACCTTCACCAGGGGAAAGACCCCAGCAAGCACATAACAAGGTAGGGGAAGGAAAAGTGCAAGAAGGGAAAGGGGTCAAATGAGGAGTGAATGGGTCAGGGGTGTCTGGTCCTTTCCTCCTTCTAGTAATGGGGTGGGGGGCCCATTACAGTGATGCATACCAGTAGGTATTCCATACATTTCTAGCTGAGGCAGCAAAGAGAAAGCAGTATAATGTAAATGAAGAGAACAGCCTTTTTCATACTGTATGTCCACCAATGCTAATGACAGACTGAATATGTGAACAGAATATATCTCAAGTTTAAGGCTGTAAGGTATGCACGAAGCACTGCCTTGAGAGTGAAAGGATTTTCTTGTATAGTAAAATGTAGTTCAAAGTAGGAAGTATTAAAAGTACGGAACTATGTCTTGGCAATGAAGGCTGTACAGAAGTAAATTAACAGATGGGTATGACTTTTAGTTGTGCTTTTGTGAGCTATTCCATAGATACAGTACCTTGTATCATAGCTTTTAACCAGTGTGTGACCAGCTCTGTTTGTACCATAGGAATTAATAATTGACTATGTCAAATTTTTGTCATATTTATTTTTTAAATGAATTAGTGTTCATGAAAGATGCCAGATGGACCATGCTGGGGAATTAAGTTCTGTGTTTATCAAGCAGCAGGCAGATCAAGGGCTGTAACAGTGAAGGCTCCTCCATATTGTCCTGTCAAGAAACCTCATCCCCAAACTGAAGAAGCCAGCTCTAGCAAAGGATTGTTGTGTAGCCTCCCTGCCTAGTCTGTCCTTCATTCAACTGACACATGCCATAGAGGATCAGGCAGATAGCAGCCATTTTCTTTTAGTGACACCTTCCATTGGCTTCAAACCAATGGAAAGCATGACACGTGCAAGATATGTATGAAAAGCTTTGGGTCCCACTGCCAATAGCTCATGCCATCTAGTTGCCAGAGAGATATAATTTAAAAGAACTTGAAAATTATAAATATGTAAAACAAACCTGGGGGGCGGGGGCAGAGGGGAGGTGTCCAAAATTACCACTCTAAGTCCTGTATTTATCTTTTGAATTTTTTGTAGGCATAATTTATTTTGCCAGCTGTATCTCACCTACCTGAAGGGACTATCTATCTGTGTTTAATATGTTTTTGGTGTTTCGATATGTAAAATATATGGACACATGGTGAAGATATTTATGACAGTGAGTATCTGTCCTTGAGTCATAGACAAAGCTCCTACTAGTATTAATAATATTTGAGTGGTCAAAGACTGTGAATGGTTATATGATATATATATTTTTATATATATGATTCCCTCTCTATGACTAATTTAATTTAATCCAGAGAGGAGTCATATAATCCACTGATGATTTAAAGATGTTCCCATTCTGCTCTTTTAAAATATGTCCATATATATGATTTATGAATGCCAGTTTTGACTTTATATTTCCAAGTATTGATGGCTATATTAGACATGCTTCCATGGGGTATCATCATCATCGGCAGCCATCGGTCTTGGGAGACTATGGAGACTGCACCTTTGGTGGGTTCCCTGGTACCACCACACCTTCTTGAATGGATGAGGAGTCCAATGTGTGACAAGCAGACCCTCTGGCAAGTTACACATACAAACTTGGTTGAGCTTGCACTGGCATGCTGAGTAGTGTCTGTCTTGCCTGCCTCTGATGCCACTTCTCTATCTCATCATTGACCCTCTCCATCTCAAAGTGATGTAGGCCTTGCTTCATGGTGGCTTTCCACTTACGGCAGTCTGAAGTGACTTATTGCCAACATTGGCCATCAATGAACACCTCGTGAAGGTTTTTCTTTCAGGCATCAACAAAACAGTTTGGGCCATTCAAGTTGACGTTTGCCAGTGGCCAGCTCACCACAGAGTATGTCCTTGGGGATTTGGCCATTACTCATACAATTCATGTGTCCTAACCAATGGAGGTGTCTCTATCTCAGGAGCATGAACATACTGTGAATATATTGCACAAACATATGAACATGGGGTATAATATCAAAGGAATAGCAAAGTTTTGAAGGTGTCTTTTCCCCCTTTTCAGTACAGGGAAGCTGTACATGTATGATTCTCATTATTATTATTATTGTATATAACAAGCCCTTGGAATATTAGAAGACTAGGGGACAGACCTAGAACTGATCTATACTGGCATAGCTATATCGAAAGTGTTGGCAATTATGAGTTTATACCAGCTGAGGATTGGGATCTCCAAGACACAGTCCTTTGTAATTCTATTTATGCTGTGCAAGCTGAGTGATTATACAATGGATTTCATGAGACCTGCTCAAAGCCATAAGAATCCCTTCCAGCTCCATCAATGGTGCAGAATAGATAAAATGGAGACATTGTTTTTGGGATGGTAGTATTTCAGGGACAAAATTAACTGAAGATGCTCCCCCACTTTAATTTACATTTGAGAATTGTTTTAGAATGTATTTAATCTTCAAGAACAGGAGGTCTCCCTTGCCACACTTACCCCTATTAAGGGTCTGAACTCAGGGATACTCCACAGAATAAATATATACCCACACTGATGTTCAGTTTACATTCAAACCCAGAAACCTTTACAAGTAGAGAATTGATATCCTGCATCATTTAGCTCAGGTAAAAAAATGTTGGTATTAAAACACTGTCTAAGGCACTGGTTTTTATTTAATGTTGGGTCTAGCAGATTCTTTTTGATAAGGATTTTTTTTAATCAAATGCCTGAAATTATGCATGTAATTGCAATGGCTTTATTTTGGCTTTTGATGCTTTTGAATTTTTTTTACACTTGTCATACAGAAATGGCTTAAATTGGAAAAAAAGAATTGTAATATCTACAGATTTTTGGATTATGCATTAAAAATCACTCTGAAATATTACCCCAGATTAATATAGCATGACCAGAGACAACCCCTATTTCAATTTCCATTAAAAAGGGAAAGGAAAAACCCATATAGAGTTAACTAGCAGAGAGGCTGCTTAACAAGAAAGCATGCAAATTATAGGGACAGATATTCAATACTTTCCTTTAAAATATTGAGTCTAGAAAGTCTGAATAGGTGGAATGTTCTCATGCAAGTCTGGAAGGGGGAGAACTATGTTTTACATTACCAGCATTCCAGAGAATATCTGGAATTCAGCCTATGCAGCCTTCGAGGGGCAAAATAAATAGAGTGAACACAATTAAATCGGGTTAACTTGTACCTAGATTTTGGAGAGCCTAGCATTTGTTTTTTTAATTCAAACTTTCTAAAACCACAAGGATTTTAAAAATATACATAGAAACATTTTTGCCCCTGATTTTCCTCAACCACTTGCATTTCCTCTGTGCTGCTAGAATAGCTAGAAGACAATTGGAAGCTAATTTTAGACTGGCTCATTCTGTAAAGCTGAAATTTTGTAGGTTAGGTTTACTAGTTGCTAACTGCTTCCTATTTTTGTTCTTTCTCCACAACTGTCTTTCTAAATGGCTGGCCGCTGTAAGAATGAAGGTACAAAATCTATATTGTATCGCCCAATAATTTTAAATCAATCTGACTTCACTAAGGCATCATTTAAAAGACACAGAATTAAATCATACACCTACACAGAGAAAAGATTGGAAAAGCCCAAGGAAGCATCACTGCCTTGATTTGCTTTACTGTACATCAGATCTGCTTTAAATGGAGCATAAAGCATTCAATATCCCTTTAACATGTCTAGCTCTCTGAGAAAAATGAAACACTGTAGTGATATATGACATTTGCTTCACTTTTTCAAGATTCAGCAACACAAAAAAACCCTCCCAAAACACAACAAGGCATGCTTTTGGCATTCATTAAAATACAAATGAGAGTGAGAAAGGAGAAATAGAGAAGAGTATGCTTTCCTGCACACAGTATATACAGCCTTGTTTACATGGATGAATAGAAAGTTATAGCAACTAGAAGCTGCAGCTGGAGTGTGGCAGCTTTTCTTGGCCCCCCCAGAGTGTACAGGATGTTCTGATGAGTGTCTCATTCCCATGGGGGCTTACCTTCGGACATATTTTGCTCATTTTATGGCACCATTGCTAGTTCAGGGAATAAACTCCAGAAAAAAAAATAATGTGCTGCTTGGTTGTGTAGCCTGTAGTACCTTCCTTTGCGGAATAATATGTGAGCACGCACATGGCACTCATAGTGTGCATTGTAAAATAGGAATATACACCATTAATTGATGTATATTCACCATTAAAAGACCACAAGGTACAGGTGTGGAGGTTTAAAGGCTAGTTATGAAACCATGAAACATGCTAAAAGTACAAATGACTAACACTAAACTAGAGGGGGACAAAGGTGTAACTCGCAAGTGTTGCACCCTGGGCAAAACTCCCCTCCACCCTGCAGGGAGGAGTGCCAACTGATGGAGAAAGAGGGGAACAGGAAGGGGTGGGAGGATGGTCAGTCTTACTTGTCCAAGGGACTCAAAGACCCCTGCTGCCATGTTCCCACACTGGGCTTCTGTGGAGGGCAGCACCATGCTGCTCCTGCCCTTTCCCTATGGCCAGACAGCACATGGTTGCTCCTGCCAAAACAAAGACTCCTTCAGGGCTTGTGCCTGAGACTGATGCCCTGCTCACCCCCTCCTTGCTACACTACTAGCAGGGGAAAAGACTGTTGCTGTCATCTGATGTCAGTATTAACTTTGTTACATACATAGTCTGCCCTCAGCGCTAGTACTCCCTGTTACAATCTCATAGCCCTCAAATAGATTTGGCAAGCAGCAGTGCAAACATTATTCCACTCTAAATGAAAGCTTCACTAAAGCCCTTTTCCAGTCAGGCACCTTTCTTTTCCCAGTCCTTTCCAGTAACTATTTTTTAACCTGATGCCTTTGAACAAATTACAGCAGAAATAAAGCCAAGTACAAAATTATTTAGGACCAAATGCTTTTGCTGTGCACAGTCCAGGCAGGAGCTGTGCCAGGTGAGATGCTGGGAGTAGATGAAATCCACCCCTCCCCCGCCAGCCTTCACCAATATAGGGTAAACTCCTCACCCTAGCTCAAAGCTGTTACTATGGTTTAGGGGTTGGAGTAACAGCCACAGTACCTTCATATTGCTTGAACCAGGCTGTTGGAGCTACTGAATTTGCATAATCACAGATCCTGTGGGCCCTTCTCTGTCTGGCTACAAACACATCCTTTCAAGGAGACTAGACAGGATTTGTCCAGAATGCCCTTTCATGGCAGAGAAGGAAAATGCAGACAGCCCTGTACACCCTTACCTAATAATATTTAACAGGACACTTAGCACTTTCAATCTGAAGGCACTTTATAATTATTAAGTATTCTCCTGCTTTACTGAAGGGGAACCAGTCAGAGATTAAGGCAACAGTATCTGAAATTAGCATTAATAAATACCTGCTTTCTATTCCTTTGTATCCGAAAGCTTGCAAAGAAGAATTTTTCCAACTATTTGAGTTGGTCTAATAAAAGATATCAGATTTACCCAAAGAACCTTGTCTGCCTGTGTCCTTAGACCAACACAGCTACAACCTACACCCCTGCCTTCTATTCCTGCACTCTTCTTGTATACCCTGCCTTTCTCCCCACTTGAAAATATCATTCCTTGAACTAATTAAAACAATAACATTACATTGCTTCCTTCCCTGATACCCTGAACCAAATCATATAGATTATGCAAAACAGTTTAAAATGTACATATTCACCAAAAGATGGAAGTAACAACTTTTCTGTTTCCACCAATCTATATACTTTTCTTGACAGAAGAGCATTGTCTAACAGTTAGTGCGTTGACTAAGTGAGTGAATGTGCCTTGGCTCACACCCACATGAGCGCAGCTTCTTCCCTATTGCAAAGTCTCAGATTAGTTTGGGAGGTCATTTTGAAGGGAAGTCAGGGTGTGCCTGTTTTTCTTATCTCTCTGACAGAGGAAGCATGATGGCAACCATAGGAGGTAAACTGCCTGTGTGCACTCTTCTGGCTGCATGGTTCTTTTGTTTAATGAACTTATGCCTGCTGTCTTATTTTCAGAGTTTGGGCTGATTATGCTAAAGTCCAGTAAATAGATCACTAGGTCACACAGCAAAAGCATCCTCTCTCTCACAACATCACAATAATATTACAATTCACATCTGTTATGTCTCCCTTCCCCTACATTACTCCCAGTTAGAACTAACACCAAAGTTCCTGAAGTTTCCAATCCTAGAAACAGCTAACTGAATTAAATAGAAATTAAACAAAATGCTTCAATCAATTAATCAATCAATCAATTAATAGTGCCGGGTGGATTCTAACCCGGTAGGCAGTACTGGTTCCAATATAGCTAGGTAGAGACATTCAAAAAGCCTGAGCGAAATCCATCAAAGTTATGCAGTTTTCTGTAAGCAATATAGTTTAGATCAGTAGCAAACAGAGCACACATTCACCCTTTGATGGGAGGAGGAACAAATCATAGGCCAGGTTCCACCATTTTTAAACTAGTCTATGTGTGCCAAACTTCTATTCTGTTATGGGTATAGACCAGTTTCCAATCACTTATATATGGTAAAAGTGTAATATCTGTACCTGGTTTATGTTTGACAATAAATGTTGCTAAATATATTCTAGAAAGGTTGATTGTATTATCTTAGGAATAGGTTAGACAAGGATTTGTTTTGATAGGGATGGTTTGTATAGGGATGATCTTGCCTTGAGCAGGTGGTTGGACTACATAACCTCTGGAGGTGCCTCCCAGCCCTACTTTTCTATGATTCTAAGAGTGCAGCTAATATTGCCACTAATAGCAATAACTCTCTTACCATAGAGAACTTGATCTTGAATTCTTTGGCACCCAAAATTGCCAGTGAAGTCAGTGGTCATATTTAGTTTGGCCATAAACTTATCTTTAAATATTTATTTATAATAGTATACTACATTCCTGAATTGTTAACTAAGAAGACTGATTAAAAAGATCTTCACAGGGTATCAGTCTAACTTCAAGCACAGTAGCAAGCAGACATTTACCATCAAGCATTACGAACCAACATTCATTTTCTATTATGCAAATATAATTGCACACTATGACACATCTGTAAGGCTTCATTTGGTTTCCCCTCGGCATAGTCAGCATCTGCTACTTTAATGCATTTGATATACTGTATTTGATTAGATTAAAGATGATATTTATAGTAATTTCAGTAATGTCATTAACTGTCACTGGAATATCCTTCCCTATTTCGTTTTCTCCATGTGTCTTGCAAAAGAGCTAATGAAATTTGACTGTCCTGTAGCCTGGCTATAATTGTGTTGTTTAGGACCAGAACTTTTTGTGATTGGTCACCGTGAAGCACATGATGATGGTGATAAACAAGTGGATTTTACAAGCCATATAGAAACAAATGCATCCATGGCATCACTGTGCTATTCATCTTTTCTCCATGTTTTAAGAATTTGTCTTCTTTGAAAATGCACTTAAAAGTGATTTTTCCCCAAACATTCCTACCAATAAACTCAGTTTACCAAAAGCAAGCTCAAAAGGTAGGCTGAAAAATGCAAGCAAATACTAAAACAAAATAGAACAAACCCTTTATATTGTTGCAGGGGAGGATGAGTAGGTAGTATTTACTTAGTTCCAGCATTCAGGCCTTTATCCTGCCCTGAGCAGTAAAAGTGTGGATCATTACACTGAAGGGAACACAACTAGTGTATGGTATCAGTGAGACTCTTCATGTGAGATGGGTTCAATCATGGGGCTTTTGCAGGTTCAAAACATTAGCACAGACAAGGAAATATAGGACTGATGGTAGATAGCCTAGTAACACAACTGGAAAAAGAATACATTAGTGTTTTCCAGCATGTATATAGGGGTAATCATACATAGACTTATAGAGGTAGCTTCTCTGGAGCCATATGTAACTATATCTGGAGTGCTGTATACACAAGAAAGAAAGACGAAGTCACACAAGGTCTTATGGAAAAGACTTATGAGGAGAGAATGAGGAAGCCCAATTTATTTCGTGTGGAAAGAAAAAGTCTCTGGGGGATGTGATCACAGGCAATAAATATCATCAAGGTAATATAATAAATGAAGGCAAGGAATTATTTATGATAGGACAATAAGCTACGGCCAGAAGGGAAGGAAAAGAAAGTTTAGGTTAGACATTAGGAAAAAAAATAATATGAAGAGAAATTGCAAAAGGAAGTGGCCAAAGCAGCCATCATAGTCACAGCAGATGTTGTGTTCCAGGGCCGCTGAGAGGCATAGGATCCTGAGGTAGCTGAGTGACCAGCAAATCACCCTGAGCAGGCAGGTGACCACAATCAGACCCAGATTTGGACCTGGCCAGACCCAAAGCAGTATAAACCATGACAGACTTGACCCGACCCAACCCTGATCAAACTGGACTAGACCACACCTAGATGCAACCCAACCCTACCTGACCCTGACTGGATATGATCCTAAACCAAATGGACCAGACCCAGACTGTATTTATACATCCACGCAGCATGGCAGAGCTAGGTCCTCCTGCTGCTGCCTATAGCCAGTCCAGTAACTGAACTCAGGCAGAGGTCAAGGTCTACCTCACCCTCTGAGGCAATAACAGAATCAGGGGGATCTCTGCAAGAGCCACTGGAATAAGGAGGAGTATCTGCAGATCACCACAGTGAGAGCGTGAGTGCCAGGGACTCTCATCAGGCAGGACAGCCTGGGTCCAGTACCTCAGCCGCCACATTTGTAGTAAGCCTCAGCCAATGAACTCTGCCTCAGTTTAGGAGCAGCAAGCATCCTGATTGGCTGCTCTGAGTGCTGCCTATCCATTTCACACCAGCTGGGGCCCTATGTTTGCAGGGCGGTCAATAGTTCTGCTGTGGCAAGCCTCCTGGTTCCTGACCTTGGTTTTGGCTTATTTCTGGTCTTTGGCTTTGGATTTCCCTGTGAATTTTCTCTTGGCTTCTGACCCCCGTTTGTCTTTGCTCTTGAACTTTGCCCTGTGGATTATCCCTCAGATTGGTACTCAACCTCTGATCCCTGGATCCTGATCCTTGACTGTGTTGTGGACTTTGCCCTCTGGTTTTGGTAATATGGCTCCCAGTCTCTGAGCAAGCCAAGACTACCTATATTTTGGCCCCTTACAGTGAGGCCACAGCCAGGATTGGGAGCAGTGCTGAGGCAAAACCAAAGGGATGCGCACCTGCTACCAGAAGGTCTGTGACAACAACCGAACCTCTGGAGGCACCGGGCACACCACGCTTTTTTTCAGTGAGCTCTTGTACATCCTTGAGTGGGGCCAGGGTGTGACTACCAGGCACACCTCTGATGCTAAAAAGATGCAGAGACTGGGAAGCAGGGAGGTGCTCCCCCAGAGCAGAAATGGGGAAAAGGGCCCCTGGGGCCCAGCTGCATCTGGGGTACAGCTGGAACTAGAACTGGAAGTGATGTCCCTTGACCTGTTCTCAAGCCAGGTTCTTGACACTGAGGCACAGGGCATGGTAGACAGCTCTGACAAGACATGCAGGACATAGACTGCAATGTTGTGCCAGTCATATTACAGATAACCCTGGGAAGTGCATCAGTTTCCCCACTGACCTCAATCCCAGAGATCTACAGTGATACCATGTGCCCAGACACCTCCTTTCCCCCATTGTACCAAGGTTAGTCCATGTCCCTTCCACAGGTGGCACCTCACAGCCTTTGCCACTAACTAAGGAACCAGCCCTTGCTCCTCCCATTTCCAGTGCCAAGGGGAATGAACCCAAATCCATCCCACTGACCACATTGGTAAGCGCCCACACTATTCTGCATGGACATGCTGGAGACATCAATATAGAGGAACCTTTGTCTCCCCCCAGAAAGCAGGGTGGGTGGTATGCACAGGTAGCCTGTAGCATGCCAGTGTCAGGTGGTGACTGCAGAGTGGTTCCCCACCCCTATAGCTCCTGAGTTTGCTCCTGGGCCAACTTGTGGTCCATGCAGCCATGGCTCCCTCCCAGCCTGCCCTTGTCTCCAAAGGGAACATTACAGAGATGGAGGGCCGTTTTGAGGGAATGGGGGCACTATTAAGCCATGTCCTTGGATGGACAAAGTCAGAGGCCCCAGTGATAATGTCTGTCCATTCACTCAATTGGTATAAATCTGGCATACACTGGTTTCCTACCCACCCTGGCCAACTCTCCCCCCCACCCCCTCCCTGTTCATTTTTCACTTTAAGACAAGAAAAAGAGGCATTGTTTGGAAAAAAGGAAAAAAAAAATTTTTCAATAAAAGAAGCTATGCTTTGTTAATGAAATAAGACAAACTGAGGCACATCTCATTCCTGCACCCTACTCCTGCACAGATTAATGTACTTTGTGGTTTAATGCAAGTTCTTTTCATAAGTATGCACATGAATTTTCCATTTATTTAAATGAAAATTGCATAGCAATATTAAAGGACAATGCTAATGCCACAGTTTTTCAGATTTTTTTAAAAATGAATGCTATCCCTACCTAGCAATTTATTGCAATTTTATTTCTTGAATCATTCCATCTGTTATTTTTAGAAACCTCAATTTCTCACCTTACTTCACATGCACTGTAAAGAGTAACTGCTGAGCAGGTTTTTCATCCATTAATCTGTGAAGCAAAGATCAATGAAAAGAAATCATTAGGTTTGCTGCCATTTCATAACCATTTCTTTGACTGTTCCCTTTACACACTGGTGATCTACAAGAGCCCCAGATTCTTTGGCAAGTATGCTAATTCTCAAAGGAAGGATCAGTTCAATATTCAGTTCAATATTTATCGGTTGTTCACATTTCGTCTTAATCATTTTATGTTGAATGGTGCTTTTTTGTTATTATGGTAGCATCTAGAGCAGTATTCTCTCAATCAGGATGCCATAGCTCCTTGAGGTGCTGTGAGTTCCTTTTAAGGGTGTTGCAGGATGTTCTGCAATATTACATGTCCAAACAAGTACTTATGATTCACAAGATAATCCCAGAGAACTCAAATAGGAATCAAGAACATTCTGACCTGCTGTGGTCTTCCTGAGTTCTCTGCAACAGAAGAATTGCGCTACTGCCTTTCCATAGCCAAGAAATGAGTGAAAGCTAAGAACTGGCATTTTTCAGGGGGTACCTTGAGTCTAAAATGGTTGAGAAGCACTGGCATAGAGCAGGGATGTCAAATTCACCCTGGGTCCTGGACTAAATCTGAACCATGGGCTTCTCTAGGGCTGCAGAGGATGGTGAAGGTCTAGCAGTGTTGGCAGGGATCCAGGGATGCAAGGTGCAGCAGTGGCATATCCAAGCAGCCATGGGCCAGACAGTGGCAGGGTGAGCAGGTGTGTGACACCACAATTCTTGCTCATCCTTCTGCCACCAGTAGCCATGTCCAGAGGGTCTGTGGGGCTCTGACTTCTATAACAGGCCTTGCCCCTCCCCGGCCATGCTTCTCCACTTCCAGTAGCCCATTGGTGGGTTGGCTGGCCTGACAGAACAATTCCAATGTATGACTCTGATACCTCTCTAAATCAGGCCCCAAGTTGATTTTGTGGTGTTCAGCTTTCCTAACTCTTTTCTCTAGATTGTTTCCTCCTCTCTTGAACTTCAGTTTACAGTTTTCCTGCTTCAGGTTCTGTGGCAGAGATGCGTGACTGTCCAACACCCTAAAATTGTATCTTGAGAATGTAGTCCAGGTGTGCATGGGTTTGTACTCCCCTCTCCAATTGAGGGAATTATTGGCAGGGCACTGTGCTGTGGAGGGACACAGCACCCCACAGCTGCCTCCATCCCCTATAGAGTCAGGCCCTATCAATTACTTAACTATATAAAAATCAATTACTTAACTATATACAAATTTATTATTACAACAAAACCATTAAAGGGTAAGGACATAGATTATATATATATGTACACATTTACAAAACAATAAACCCTATACCATATATATAATGTGTGTGTGTGTGTGTGTATACATACACGTACACACACATTTATTATTAAAAAATACAAGTGAACAATAAAACAACCCAGAACAAAGGATATCGATCGTGCAACCTTATAACTCTATAAATATACAAACTATTACTTCAACTTATTCACATAAACTATAAGGCACAGTCTACAAATATAACAAGCAATCCTTAGACTACCTGGGTGCCCCCCAGGGGAGGGGCCCCACTCCCAAGGTATCACTATAGGAAAGGAGGTGGGGGGAAAGAAAAGAAGAGGGAGACCCCCAAAGGCTCCTAAACCCTGCCTATCACCCAGGAGCAGCCCACATGGTGCCCCTTCACAACCCTGGGGATCCCACCCCTGTGGGGACCCTTCTCTCCAGGGTAACTTATTACTCCATAGTCCCAGAGGATTGCTTCCTGTTCTCCAGGTCAAGCTCTTTTCCCCACTGGGCTTTCCTGCCACCTGACTCTGCTGCTGCTGGCCCAGCTTAGGACCACATGCACTGCTGTGTGTAGTGGGCGCTTCCCCTTGTGTTAGAGGTTGGCAGCCTGGACAGCCTTGTGCAGCATCTGGGCTTGGTCTGCTCCTGGACCCTCTGGGCAGCGTCGTCTGCACTAAGCTGCTGCCTGGTGCCAGCAGCTGTAGACCTGAGCCACCTAAAGTGGCTCCCAGAGTCTCTTACCCTCTGTGCAGCGCCTCCTGCACCGAGCTCCCGACCTCGTGCGGAGGTTGTGGACCTGAGCTGCCCAAATGGCTCCAAAGATCCTGCTTCATGCACCAGCCTGTGCACTGTCTCTGGCTGCATGCCAAAGGTTGCAGACCCAAGCCACCTCATGCAGCTCCCAGGGTCCGGATGCCGTGCGCCATGCTGTGCACCAAGAGCCTAACCGCTGGAGCCGTCCCCCGCTTCCTGCCAATGGAAGTCTTCAGGGGCTCTTCCAGGCTACTGCTTTGCCCCGCTGAGCAGCTCTCCTCAGCTCTTCTAAGCCCTGCTCACCTCTCTTCTCTGTCCCTGACACATCTCCCTCGTGCTGGGCACGCAACTCCTTTTATACGCTTTTATACACTTCAGGGCTCTGCCCCTGAGGTCTTCCAGGCCTGACAGTGTTGCAGTCTTCAATCACGTCTGGGGGAGCTCTTCTCCCTCACCCTCAGGAAAGGGGCACGATGTTATTTCTCTTGCAGCCTCCTGATTGCCAATCAAGACAGCAGAATCTCAAGCCTGGGACTCAACCCAAGCTCCGAAAGGTAAGCGTGTTACAAGACTATCTGACAGCATCAGAGACCAGACTCTCCTAACCTAACTTCAATACAGGTGTATTATCATAGCCCTTATTTTTCCCTTCATTCCCCTGCTCATAGAGTAACTGTCCGAAGTGAGGAGAGCAAGCTGTCAGCATATGATACTACCTGCTGTCAGCAAATGAACAGAGAGGGTTTGGAGAGGGTTTGTTTCTGCCCCCTCCATTTGGCAACCAAAGCAGCTAGCTGGGTTGTGCAGTATGCCATTACACAAAAAAAGGGAGAAATAATTTACTTGCCAGCCAGTCCAAGAGGTGAACAGAACAGAAGCTGTGTGAATCTAAGAGCATGTCTACACAAGGAGTGCCACAGCGGAGCATGGTGCTTCACATCTTAGCTTCCTGGCCACATGAGGAAGAGTTTTACAGTTTTCCTTTATTGCAGGGACAAAACATCACTGGTTATCCATGTGCCTTTAGCTTTCAGATTACATTAAATAAAGATTAACACATAAACTGATACAGCTCACAAAATATTCACAATCAGATTGGAACGTCCTCAGATTTGTTCTCAATCTGAAATTATTAATGGATTTACTTTGGAAAAAAGAGTTTCTTATAGGCTCTGATGATTCTGCCATTTTTGCTCATGCTGCTCCTGGGGCTGTGCATTTCAGAGGATTCTGACCAAAGCTGTGTAAATACTGTTCTCTTGTTTCATTAGCTGAGCTAAACATTGGAGAAAAAAATTAGGTTTTCTGATGAAAAAAAGAAAGTAAAAGAAGACTACTTTCCTCCCCACCCCCCTTGCATTCACACACACATTTGAGGTCAACCAAAACTTTTTTTTTTAACTTGAAACAAAACATTTTTTAGTTTTTTAACCCTCTTCTGTTATCTGTTATTAAGTTTTGGCAAGTTTCAAAATGAAAATATTTAAATGTTTTGCTTTAAAAAAAATTAAATATGAGATGTTTCACCTTTCCTAAAAATTGACATAAATATTTTGTCCAAATTCTGTGCTAGATTTGCCTGAAATTTCTATATAGTTTCAGCTACCCCAAATTCTCATTTTGCCATGAATAATCTACTGACTTTGCTCCAGGCATAAGGGTTCTGGTCACCTTCTTCCACTGATTCCCTCACTCTAACCAAGTGCTAATCCTGTGGTGTATTACCCTGACCTCCCTGTTTTCATCAGAAAGCTGCTTGTATCAGAGGCATTTGTTCCTGTTCTGCTGTTTTAGGTACTCCTTAATTTCTACTCAAACCAAATGGCTTTATCAGTAGGGAATCCCTCTGTTTATGCCTCAG
Organism: Alligator mississippiensis; assembly: GCF_030867095.1. Classification (NCBI taxonomy): domain Eukaryota; kingdom Metazoa; phylum Chordata; order Crocodylia; family Alligatoridae; genus Alligator; species Alligator mississippiensis. The sequence goes on from NC_081824.1 coordinate 320,669,664, forward strand.
TCCTTCTGACTTCTTGGCTCAGAGCCTCTCCTCAAAAGTTATTTCAATTTGTTAATAAGCCCATGGCTAACTGTGGTAATTCATGCATTTCAATGTTAAATCCTATACACAAGAGTAAAAAGAAATACTCACACTCAGCATCAGGCTACTGAGATATGAGAGATGTTGATTGTTATCATGTTCTTCAATTCTGTTGGCTAATTATCATCTCATGGAAAGAGGCTTGTCTAAAATTGGTACTTTCAGACTCTGGAAGCAAATCCTGTACCAAATAGCTCAATACCTATAGTCTTTATCTTTGTTGGACTCCTGGTGAAAATGGGTGGAGCTCATATTCTTAATGTTCCCTCTTTCACTATTTTAAATGCAGTCCCTTAGAAGTGACAACAAACCAAAAGCCAATTATATTACTTGGTAGATGTACTGTATATGTTGAGCTGATTTGAAAACGAAGGATGCTAGGCCTTATAGAAATTAAAATATTATTAAAACACAAAAGAGGAAAACCTTATATCTTGTCACCAGGTGTCTTGAAGAATATTATAAGGAGGGGGAGGAAGAAAACCTTGAGATGTATTGTCTGCGTTGTGTTGCAGGGCAATTGCATCCAATGGAACTTGGTAAACTAATAAATGGAACACCCGTTTCTTTTCCTGATTATCTTTTAATGGTAGAGGCAGGCTAAGTGTCGTACTATAGCTGACTAAATGACATCCTTGACTATATATTCTATAGCTGGATCTCTCTATATCAAAAACTGTTTAATAGTTAAGGCTGCCAAAATATTTTCATTGTAACCTGATTTTAACAGGCTAAGAGTATTCTCAAGCGTTCACCTTTTCAGATGAGGGGGAAGAGACATTTTTCATATTGGATGCCTTTAAGTCGGCAGGCCCGGATGAGCTCCATCCGAGGGTGCTGAAGGCACTGGCTGACATCATTGCAGAGCCACTGGTGGGAATATTCGAACACTCGTGGTGCACAGGCCAAGTCCCAGAGGACTGGAAAAGGGCCAACGTGGTCCCCATTTTCAAAAAGGGGAGGAAGGAGGACCTGGGCAACTATAGGCCAGTCAGTCTCACCTCCATCCTTGGCAAAGTCTTTGAAAAAATTATCAAGGCTCACATTTGTGAGAGCCCGGCAGGACAAATTATGCTGAGGGGAAACCAGCACGGGTTCGTGGCAGGCAGATCGTGCCTGACCAATCTAGTCTTTTTTTATGACCAGGTTACGAAACGCCTGGACACAGGAGGAGGGGTGGATGTCGTATACTTAGACTTCAGGAAGGCCTTCGATACGGTATCCCACCCCATACTGGTGAACAAGTTAAGAGGCTGTGACGTGGATGACTGCACAGTCCGGTGGGTGGCGAATTGGCTGGAGGGTCGCACCCAGAGAGTCGTGGTAGATGGGTCGGTTTCGACCTGGAAGGGTGTGGGCAGTGGGGTCCCGCAGGGCTCGGTCCTTGGACCAATACTCTTTAATGTCTTCACCAGTGACTTGGACGAGGGAGTGAAATGTACTCTGTCCAAGTTTGCAGATGACACAAAGCTATGGGGAGATGTGGACATGCCGGGGGGCAGGGAACAGCTGCAGGCAGACCTGGACAGGTTGTACAAGTGGGCAGAAAACAACAGAATGCAGTTCAACAAGGAGAAATGCAAAGTGCTGCACCTAGGGAGGAAAAATGTCCAGCACACCTACAGCCTAGGGAATGACCTGCTGGGTGGCACAGAGGTGGAAAGGGATCTTGGAGTCCTAGTGGACTCCAAGATGAACATGAGCTGGCAGTGTGACGAAGCCATCAAAAAAGCCAATGGCACTTTATTGTGCATCAGCAGATGCATGACGAATAGGTCCAAGGAGGCGATACTTCCCCTCTATCGGGCGCTGGTCAGACCGCAGTTGGAGTACTGCGTGCAATTCTGGGTGCCACACTTCAAGAAGGATGCGGATAACCTGGAGAGGGTCCAGAGAAGGGCCACTCGTATGGTCAAGGGCCTGCAGACCAAGCCCTACGAGGAGAGACTAGAGAAACTGGACCTTTTCAGCCTCCGCAAGAGAAGGTTGAGAGGCGACCTTGTGGCTGCCTATAAGTTCATCACGGGGGCACAGAAGGGAATTGGTGAGTATTTATTCACCAAGGCACCCCCGGGGGTTACAAGAAACAATGGCCACAAGCTAGCAGAGAGCAGTTTTAGATTGGACATTAGGAAGAACTTCTTCACAGTTCGAGTGGCCAAGGTCTGGAACGGGCTCCCAAGGGAGGTGGTGCTCTCCCCTACCCTGGGGGTCTTCAAGAGGAGGTTAGATGAGTATCTAGCTGGGGTCATCTAGACCCAGCACTCTTTCCTGCTTATGCAGGGGGTCGGACTTGATGATCTATTGAGGTCCCTTCCGACCCTAACATCTATGAATCTATGAATCTATGAATATTGTACCATAAGTTTTGACCATATTTAAAAATATAACTCCAGCTCCACCACTACCATGCAGAGTCTGACATTCAAAAGTGAAAATTCACACAGATAGTGCATCACCTTGTATTTTGTACTATTCAATTTCATCCTGTTTCTATTCCTCTATTCCTCAAGGTCACCCAGTTTTTCCTGTAAGATACTCTTCAAGAGCCTTTCAGGACCAGGGCCTTGGCAGTTCTTGTGGAGGGCATTAGGGAAGTTAGAGGAGGGGGGACGTTACCTTAAACCTTGCCAATGGAAGATTTTTTTAAAGAAACTCCATGAGCAAAAGCTGCCAATGTTTCCTCACAATTTGTGGAGGGAAACTGAATGGGATCCTATGGGATCTTGTGTTTATTGTTTTTAGCACAAAGAACAACTAATTTAGATTATGCTATCAAAACACTAGTTTAAGCAGAGGCTGTTTTCAGTGGTATAAACAGTCACCAGCAACAGTTAAACAAGCTCATGTCTAGCCCACTGATACAGAACTATGCCCTGACTCTGCCACAATAGAACTTATGTCTGACTCTCTTACAGCCCTACTGTCCATCACTATAACTATACCACATTCACTTACACCATGCTTTATCTTCAGCTTCAGTGGTGGGAGAGAGAGATCACAAAATAACTGCCCTGTCTCAGTTAGTGACAATATACCTTGGCATTATACCTGGCCAAAGTGGTACTCCAGAAAGGCAAGTGTTATAACAAGGAAAAGTAAACCAAACCAAAACAGTTACCATCAATGTTTCATTCTTTTTGCCCTTCTGCATATAAGCTCTAACACTCACCACTAGTAGCAGTGTAGCAAAACCCCCAGTTTTTCTTTTTTCTTTTTTTTTTCTTTTAAAATGCATTCCCTCCCCTTCCCCAACCATTTCTGACTTTTTCTCTCCCTCTATTCCCTATAGATAAGTGTAAGTGAGCTAAGACATAGGATAAGCTTCAGCATTTTATTTTGGTAGCAAGTTGTATTTGTTTTGTTTTTTCTCCTTATTTATATTGTATAATTATTATGTTTATATTGATTTTTACTGTTTCATATTACTGTTTTACTGGCACTATATGATTTAGGCCTACATATGTAAGTTAGCTAAATTAATGAGCATTAGGCTGTGCTAATACACAGTAGTGTAATTAGCACATTAGCATAATGTCACGGGTTTTTACGTGATGCTTTAATGTACAGTAAAATAGTCTACTGAGCATTAAAGCACATGTGTAGATGTGTCCACTGTGTCCCCCATTAAGTTGGGTCATGGATTGATTGATGTCCATCCCCTTCAGCAATGATATTCCATGTCCCATGGCAAGGTTGTGCAAGGTTGATAATCTAGGAATATTCAAGGTAATCTTTTTGGAAATATACAGTAATGTGGCATCAATTTGAATTTCACTTTTGACAAGGCAAAATGTTCCCTTTCTGGCAGTAGTGGAACTAGGGGTAGACTGTCAGGGCACCAGCCCCAGGCACCAAGTTTGAGGGAGCGCAAGAATGGCAGCTATGACCACTGGCTCAGTCACCGCCACCACCCAGAGCACAGAAGCTCCATTTGCAAATCAGGGAATTACAACACTTCGCTTCAGAAGGATGGTAGCATGACAATTAAATTGTATACCACTTTAAAATTTCAAGCATCATACGTACCAAATATTATAATCATCCTAAATTTGATGTGGGGCTGACCCATGTATTTTTGCAGCTCTAGAATCATATTTGACTTTCCTTGTTTTAATTAACAAATTTAATTTCACATTATGAGGGAAAACAAGAATAAAAATAGAACTGCATATGTTTTATTACAAATTATTGTTATCAGCTGCCCAGCAGGACTCCAGTCAGCACTAAATATGAACAGTGGATAAATTACAGGGGTCATTCAATGAGCATGATCAAAATTCAAACACTTTTCTTTTACACAATTCACGGAGAAAAATTAAGAATCCTTTAGCCTCCTTGGAGCCACTAAGATTGAAGAGAAATGTATGAAGTAAACTATAAAACTGATTACTAGGCTCAAAAAGGCTAACATGCAATTTGTGTTCTTTTTATGTAGATTAAATGCATTCACTGCAGCTCACAGAGCTTAGATGCTCAGCAGGGATTCAGAGGGCTGGGTATCAGTCAACCACAGCCAGCCGCTAAACCACAGGGCAAAATCTGCTATTGTACATTAGAATAGTCACTTAATCTATCTTAATGGGTGAAAAACCCATGGGACAAATGTATATTAAAATCAGCAAGTTAGTTGTAATTTTTTTTAAAGCTGTAAATATTTTTTTTTGGTGATAACAATGCAAAACATTATTAATGAGCCAGAAACCCTTGTGAACATCTTCACGTTTAGCGCTTGAAAATATGAGCGCCTAGCAGTCCCTTGATGGAAAGGAAACCCAAAGGCTCTAACATTCACCAGAAGGCTGTGTATGAAATAAACAAGGCAGAATCAGGCTGGATTTCCTTTGGCAATCTGAAGGAAATGATGTCTGATCATTTTCTGTTAGGTACATGAATGTGCTGCTCATACTCTATGGCTTAACCTGAAAAGGTGTGGATATGGCTTCTAGGATATGAATGTTAGAAGCAACCAGAGAACTAGCTTTTAGAAAGGCACTGTACTAATGAAAAGGTAGCATGCATAGCATGAGTCCCTACCTCATACTCAACAGATCACTTAAACCCCCCAAGGATTTGGCTTTATTGAGAACTCACCTCCCTCCCCCTCCCAGCCACCTCCACCTAAAGCACACAGCATAAATCTCAACCAAATATTTATACCCTGTTTAGCTGTGCTTAAAATCCCAACCATGCTTTTATTCTAGATTTCTAAATTACAAAAGTCATGTTCCTCCACACTGCTCTATCCTGTTTGGAGCTAATTGGGCCCACCTCCCATCATGACTCAAATAATTACTCAAATAATTAACCTTGAACCAGGGTTTTTGCACCTGGGCCCAAAGTAACTCAACAAAAGTGCCCTGCATTCTTATGTAGGATCCTAGAATCTGCCATTTTGTAATGAAGGAGCGCAGACACTGGTCCAAAGAGTTCATAATCTACATTGCATAGTTGTATTCCCAAATTAAAATCCTCCAGAAATGTCCCAAACCAATATTACCATTGGGGAATATGGGGTTGGGTTTTGCAAAGTATGTATCATCCATCTGTCTACTGGTTCCATATCTCCTCCTGTTGCTGGTGACTGTTTATACCACTGAAAACAACCTCTGTTTAAACCAGTGTTTTGATAGCATAATCTAAATTAGTTGTTCTTTGTGCCAAAAACAATAAGCACAAGATCCCATAGGATCCCATTCAGTTTCCCTCCACAAATTGTGAGGAAACATTGGCAGCTTTTGCTCATGGAGTTTCTTTAAAAAAATCTTCCATTGGCAAGGTTTAAGGTAACGTCCCCCCTCCTTTAACTTCCCTAATGCCCTCCACAAGAACTGCCAAGGCCCTGGTCCTGAAAGGCTCTTGAAGAGTATCTTACAGGAAAAACTGGGTGACCTTGAGGAAGAGAGGAATAGAAACAGGATGAAATCGAATAGTACAAAATATAAGGTGATGCACTTGAGAATTACTGCTAATAATAAAAGGTTCTGCTATAAGTAGGGAGCTCATTGGTTGGAAATGGCAGAGGAGGAGAAAGACCTGGGTGTACTTATTTGTCACAGGATGACTATAAGCTTCTAAACTGATTAGCAATAAAAATGGAAAATGTTACCTAAGGATATATCAGCCTGTATCTCTGCTATAGAAGAATGCTGAACAAGTGCACTGCAGTCAACTCCAGGTGCCACAGGTTTCTGCAGTTCAGTTTTTTTCCTTTTCTCAAAACTCTGTTAAGAGTTCTTCTTTCCTTTTGCTTAACAAATCTCTTGTTATTTGTGAGAATTGAAAAACACCTTTCTAAATTCTCTTACATGTTAACAGAGTCAGTATTTATTTGCATACCACATGCACCCCAGTTTCTGAAAATTAGCCATTCAAATTTGGGATTCATGACTTTTGTGAGGAAATTGATTTTTGTGCCAAAACAGAGGCATGAGAGCAGTGGGATGGCAGCAGGGAGCTAAGCTCAGCATCTTCTCAGTCCGGGCTGAACACTCTACAGGTTTAGCCCTCTCGCAGCTGCTGCCAAATTGACAGTAGCTCCTTCCTCTTCACTCTGTGCCCTTGCGTATCTTGAAGGTCTCTTTGGGCTGAGCCTGAAGACTAGACTAATACATCAGATCCACTTTGCTCTATTCACTATGGGCTGGGGCAGGAGAGGTCTTCAAACAGATTTTTCTACCTTCTTTTTATGCTCCTGCCTACGCTTCTCAAACAGGGCCCCATTATGACAGCTGTGTTACCAATGTGTAGCAAGAAACAGTCCTAGCACCAGAGTATAACACTCTGAAACCCTGATCCTGTAAATACTTAAACATGTGCTTAACTTCAGACTATTTGTGATAGCAAAGGTAAACACATGCATGTTTGCAGAACTGGACCTGAATAGATAAGCTAGAAATGGGCGAGAAGGAAATAGCCTTCTCTGTAGGGGTGGGGCTGAGGGGAGGGGGAGAGAGGGTGTCACATAGTCTAGCATTTGTAAGCATGGAAGAATCCCATTTATGTACTGCATCCAAATGAATACTCCACTTAAGCCACTTATCTGTGATCTACATGGCAGATCTGATGGAAGAATTTAGCCCTGGAAGATTTATGCATTTATACACCATGAAATACATTTAATAAAGTGAAGCATTATGGTGTCTTTCTTTTCCATTGCTTTTACAGAGCTCCTGTTCTTTCCAAACATGTGATGCGTAGGATGCCCTGCTGGGTCTGGATAATCTGCCTTATCTTTATCCACTTGGCCTCTGAACATCTCCTCATATTTCATACTACATAATGTACAGTAGATTGCCTTTCCCCAAGATCATTTATTCTTATCTCGAATACAGTGATAATCTGCCTTGCACCTTTATACTAGCGCTGATATAATTTTATATTTTTATTTAGAGGAATTGTGCCTCTTACCCTTTAGAAATTTAGAGCTACCCTAATATTTATTTCAGCTGACATTTTATTTGTATATTATATGTATGCTATGTTAAGGCAGGTTTTTATTTTGATAATTAATCCTTCCTTCCTATAGGCCGCATGGCAAGAACTGCACATTCCTTTCATTTAGACCATCCTATTTTCAATATAACCTCACAGTCTTTTTCACCCTTTGGTCATAATCCTCCATGATCAAACCACTATGCTAAAAACACCTGTGAACTATGATTTCCTTAATGCTATCACAAGGTCACTATACACATTCCAGACACACTGCATCTGCGCTGTCATTTAAGTTCATTCAGTTGTTATATTCCAAAGAGGGGTAAGATACAAATATCTGATTTAGCAGAAGCTCTTGAAGATTTGTCAGTAATATTTTTATAATTTAACCCAGAAATTCAGGAAGACTGCATTATCTAGTACTCCATCCTCTTGTGAAATGCCCATTACTGTAGTTTATATGTAATAACATACTTGTTAATAGAATACCCACATGAGGGTATAATGACATTTAGCTTATACTGAGATTATGTTTATCAAGACGGAAATCACTTTTGCTTAAAATTAGTCAGGCCAGAAGAAAAAAGCTCTGATGCTCACAAAAATACAAGTGGTTTTCAAAGTGTGGATATTTTGCAAGACAATGAATTTGAACAAGGATGATGATTTCTGCTGATCTTTTCCAATATTAACTTATTTAAATGGCAATGTTTTTCTCTTTTATGTGATATTCATTTTCCAGACATCATTGTGTTGTCTACCCAAAACTGGAAACTGCAATAAGTCTCCAAATTGCATGCTTTGAGATCTTCCAGCTAACCTCACTATTTGAAATGCTGATATATATAGTAAATTTTTTAATTTCTGTGGAGAATGGTTTGTCACCATTTTTTGTTACAAAAATTTGAGGGGAATTGCCTCCACTCTCTAAAGCAGGGGTGAGCAAAATGGAGGCCTGGGCCCATGGCAGACTCCATTTCTCAGCAGCCCCTGCCCATACTGCTGCAGCCAGCTTCCATGGAGACCCCAGGAACAGCTGCTCCAGGGCTGGGATCTTGCAGCAGTGACAGCGTGGTACAAAGCTGAGCCAGAGGCATGATCCGCTGCCTGCACGTCCCTGCCCAGGGTGTGCGGGAAGCAGATCGTGGCTCTGCCCCAGCTCTGGAGGATGCAGTCACTGCTGCAAGATCCTAGCCCTGGAGCAGCTCCCCCCGCAGCCGTGTGCCCTGCCAGTGCTTCTGGGGCTGGTCTCCAGGGAAACCCAGGCTGTCATGGCACTGCCATTCCTGGGGTCTCCATGGAAAGTGGCAGCAGTAATGCAGGCAGGGGCTGCTGAGAAATGGAGTCTGCCATGGGCCCAATCCAGTACATGGGCCAGAATTTGTCCACCCTTGATCTACAGAAACATAGAAGGTCCCTATTCTTAAGAAGGCCTGAAATGCTGGGCTTCTGCAACTTTCACTAACTAAGAAGGCTCATAGTATATACTTCTGTTAAAGGCCACAAGTTCTCTCCCTAGTTCCCTCACTTTGCTTAACCTTTGAAGCAGTATCTCATGGCCACCATCCTGCTGGTCCAGGTCTACAAGGACTTTGAAATCCTTGCTCAGTGATGCAACTGTTAAACAGCACCACATATCCCTGTATCTGGAGGCACTTACGTGTTGCATTTGTGGTTAATTTGGGTGGAAAAAATTGACAACAGCTTACATCCATTATCACTAGTAACAGTTAAAGTGTAAAAAAGTAAGGTCTATCAGTTTTAAAATGACAGATGATTCAGATTGTAGTTTTTACCTCTAGTTCTTTGAAATAGTAATGATTCCTATGAGGCTATTGTACTCTAGCTGCCAACTCAAAATATACATCAGAACTACTAGAATACTAGAACTATTGTATTCATGCATATTTACTACCATATTCCCTGATGCTTAGAATGTCATGGTCATTGCTAAATTGTATTCCATGGTTTTTGTGGCTTGTCTGACAAATTTGCTTTGAAAGCCCAAGCCCCCCTCCTTGAGCTAAAAGAGAATCTGGCTTAGTTCTTAGCAATATAAAGTGCAGGATGTAAAGTTGAATAATTCTGATTGTAACCTAATGTGTTCTGCTAAATGAATGCATATAAAACCTTTATAGATATACCAGTCCATTGTGCATGCTGAATATGCCAAAACATATTAGGAGTAATAGTTTAACCAAGTTTTTAAAAGTTATTGTGCCTGCTTTTGTAGTCTCCCATCTGTAAATTCAAGTGCCTCAGGTATCCTGAGTCCATTTACACACATTTTCAAGAGCCATAAAACACAGAAAAATAGGTTGAAATGGTGTTTTTAAAATATTTGAGGTCTCACCTTTAAAATCTTGAGCCCTTCCAGGTTTAAAAGTGAATGCCACTAAAGGGCTGGGAAGCTTCCTTTCCCAACAGTATAAACCTTCATTTCTAACTCTGCAGAACATTTTGGTTTAGGTTTTAGGTCAGATTAGGTTTTAATGTCACATGGTGCAATTCTCTTTAGTCCTGGACCCAAGGTGCAGTGATTTATATCAGCAGGGCTAGAAGGCTTGCAAGTCAGAATAATAGCCTTTTATGCTTATTTTGAAGAGGTGGACATGACTGCAGCAATGAAAGATCAGGCCCTTGTATAGGAAAATCTTTACTAATGCAGACTTGAACTCTCAGGCCAAAATTTGGAAATTCTGCCTTGTGGAAGTTCCATACCTGGAGTGAAGAAACATTTTTCCAGCAGGTAGCTGTTTTATAAATTGTAGCTGCTCAGAGGAAAGTTAGAATAAATCCTGGAAGATGGAGTAGGAGTCACATGGGAGATGATGCTGTTAGAGGTGCAATACAAATTCATTTAGTGCATTGCTCTGCAATTTATCGCCTGGATTCCACCTCCATATGTACGGTACATATTCTACATTTAGGGCAAGGATGGAGGGCATGGTGACAATACATAGCTGTTTTGCCATTTTTTGGATCCACCAATCACATTTAAAATAGGAAGCTCTTTACTGATGTTTTCACCTTTGAATTTATGTTGAATTGGGTGGTGTTAGAAGAATAATGTGTGTTACAGAATCAGGGTGAAGTGAACTGCATTTCAACAGTTCAAACCAGCTGGGGTTGTTTTGGGCTCCAAATGTAAGCTTTTATTAACCCTCTATTCTAGTGAAGATAGCATTCGAAATGTGAATAATCTGGCGTCAGCTTGGGTCTGAGGAAAACATGAAGCAATGCTTCTAAGAACTTAGAATAGCCTCTATTCACCTCAACACAATGAGGAGTTTAATATCTACCAGTTTATTTGCTGATTAAAACATAGCAAAGAGAGAGAAATCATTTGTGTTAAGGTAAAACTTAGGAATGTTATGACTTGTATACATGGGGAAGCTAGTTACTGCAAAGTAATCTAGGGCATGAATTTACGTTGTACTGGCTGTTCTGTGCTAACTCCCTGTGTGGACTCTCTGACTGTGCAGTAAGTCTGAGGTTACTTGTCATATTTTCCTCACATACAACATGTCCCTAGATAAAACATATTTTGTTTTCAGAAGGCAGAATATAGATTTTTTTCCCCCCCAGAGTCATGACTAACTGTGTGACATAGAGTAGTAAGTCCTCTGGGGAATATAATGTCCAGGAAGTGTATCACCAGGAACTTCCTGCTGCCCAATTAGGGTGGTCATCATAGAGGATATTCTGATTTTCTGCTACTCTGTCATCTGTCTTCAAATGATACGAAACCCAATGCCTTTATGTCCTCTACATTTCTCTTCAAGAGAAAAATAGAGGACATAAAAGGTGTCCAGTTTTGTATCAATAGAGGACAGAGGGCAACCGGACTGTCCTCTATGATGGCCACCCTATGACCAATGCCTCACCCAGACTGTGTCTTGGAATGCCACACTTCATACACAGTCTGTTTCCAGGAGGACTTACTCTATGTCACACAAGTTTAGGCCCCAGACCCTTGCAAAGACAGCAGCAAGACTGTTTATCCTTTACCGTACGTAGTTATTTATATAAGGTCTTGTAAATAAAGTGTTGTTTCCACATCACTGACCTCATCAAGATACACCAGCAGCCCACTTGCTGCTTCAGGCACAAGCTACAGCACTCAGCCAATAGCTATGGCTGTGAAAGGGTGATCGTGGGACTCTGCCAACTTGGCAACCATCTGAGCACCTGCATGGCATGTGCAGTGTCTGAGTTTGCTTCTTTTCTAGCTTGCATACTTAAAACACACACCTACATTTTTGGGGACTGATTTGGGTTAAAATATTGCATGGTGTATATGAGAAGATATGGTATTCCACTTTCACAAGTGAAATAGGCAGTGCGCTATAAGTGCCTCACCCTTGCTTATTTCAGAATAAGTTCCCCGTGTAGAACAGCCTTCAATCAAGAATCAGAGCTCCATCCATTATTCTAGGCACTGTACCAGCAAGAAACAATGACAGCTCTTTCTCATGAGACTTTCCAGTCTGTATTTTAGACAGGATACAACAGGTGAACAAGCCGGACAAATTGTGTATGGGCGGATTGGGAAGATAAGGAAACAATAAAACAAACAGTTAACAGAAAACCAGAAATCACAGCTTATACTTGCCTAACCAATGCCATATGTGAGAGATTTGTAGGTAACATGGTTGAGGCAGGCTTTCAGGAAAAATTTAAAAGAGGAAAAGGTAGCAGCTTTGTGAACATTTTGACAGGGTGTTTTTCTTATGCATGGAAGAAAGTGTAGAAAGACTTCAGTGAGAGACAGACAAGCAAGCAAGCAAGCAAGCAAGGCAGAGCAAAGAAGGGGTTGATAGTTTTGATAAGCTAGTAGGTCCAATACCATGCTAAGTGGTGAAGAGGCTTTTAAATACAAGAGTAAGAGCTTGTGAATCTAAGAGAAATGGTACCTGATGTTGGAATGACATTGGGAGGGAGCAAAGGCTGGACTGTAAGTATAATTTGGTGCGGCATCACCACTTTTTTCCCCTGAATCTCATCCCTGATCTGTAAAAAATAATGTTTGTTATTCTGTCATATGTAAACCCATTTTTTTTAAATAGCATTTCGGAAAAATCTGAGGATTTAGGGTGTATACAGAAGTTGCTTTTTTTTGCCGTTTAAAGCACTTTATTGTTGTGACTTAACAGAAGTGCATGGCTTTACAGCACTTTAAAAAATGGGTACACTGCTTTAAATTAACCCTTGTTAAATGCGGTATTGAATTTGAAACACTGTATTTTATATAATGCTATAAAAAGCACTCTAATTTGCAGCGCTGTAAAACGTGCACAGACCACTTCTGTACACATAGGCCTCATCTACATGAGAAACTGACTGCTCTCATTCAGTACTTGTATATATGGAGTTACTTATGTAACCAGAGTTACTGCACAGTAGCATCGCTGAACATGACCACATTGTGGGAAGTAAAATCCCTTCACATTAAAGTCAGTGAAAGTTTTGCTCAGTTTCTTACAACTGACTGACACCACAATTTTGTCCTTTGTTTGGAATGCTGGACAGCCCTAGGCTTGTGGTGAACCCCTTGATAATAACCATTTTTTTAAAAGTTGTTTGCAATCTAAAGAAGAAAGATCAAGCAATGCAGCCTTGTAAAACTGCAGTGCAAACACAGTTAGGACTGTTAGGAAATTTCATACATTTAGAATTTCTGGGATTTCAAAAAGAAATAGTGATTGTCCTTTTCCCATTTGCCTGGAGCAGGCGAATTAAGAAACTTCTGAAGCAATAATTTATTGTGTCTTTACTGATTCAGTGAAGCGTTTATGAATATAGCCCAAAGTCTCTTGACATTAGGTGCCCAATATATTGTCTCATACAAGATCTTGAAGAGTAAACTTGGCTTTCTGTTCAAAGACATAAATGCTACACAAACCCACACATAGCCAAATAGGCTGTCAGGACTATGGGTCAAACAAAGGTTTCACTCCTTAATTAACCCACCTTCCTCCATCATGTTGCAGTTATCAGATTTGTTTCAGTCAGATGCGATGCAGGTTCCAAAGTCTCCTGCTCTCGTCTAGAACAAGTAGATTTGTTCCTTTGGGACAGCATTAGGAATGTTTGGGCTCCTCTGTGAGCTTTTTATGTGAGCAGAGCCTGAAAGGAGGTAGGTAGGACAGAGAATGTGTCCCTCAGAACTCGAGGAAGCCAGAGGTTTATACTGAGTTTCATTTGAAGATTTTTTAGTCACTGGTCAAAAATGAGATCACAGATCAGATCTGCAGCTCACAGGACAAAGGGGAAAAATATTATAATTATGGTTAGAAAACCATGATCAAAAGAGCTGAAAGGGGTAGAGGCTCCCAGAGGAAGATACAGAGAAAGATTCATTTATGTCATTCTTCTAATCATTCTCTCTTTGAATCAGCACTGGAGTGCCTCCCTATCAACCCAGCCATGACACAGTTTTAATTAAATAAAATACTGATAGTATTTACTATGCCAAATCCTGGAAATACTGAACTCCTTAAGCCTGACTCTACAAAGTGCCATGTAATGCCTACAATAGAAATTGTGGTCATGTGATATCTTGCAGGATCAAGTCCATTGTTTGACAGATCTTAATAGGTGCTTGAAGAGACACCTGCTTCCCATATTGATTTTGATTTCTTGGGCTAGGGACAGACATTACATATAAACAAGTTTAAGTGATCAGAAACTGGTTTAATCCTGTAACAGAAAAGATGTTCAGGGCACATAAACCAGTTTGAAAATAGCTGAAATTGGTTTGAGATAAACCTGGTTGAATGTAGTATCAGACTTAACTGATTTGGGTCAAACCAGTTTATGCAATGTGTGTCCAAGACCCCTTGCTGGTTTAAGATAAACCAGACTCTCCCAACATCCAGGCATGCTCTCTGGGCTGGGCGGGGTCTCTGTTCCACAGGACAGCTGGCTCCTCTCCTTTGCTCCACGGCTGGAGCTCCGGCAGAGACTGCAGGTACAGAGCGTCTGCCTGGCTTCTCTCTGCTAAGCAGGGATTCCTCCCTCCCCTCTGCCTTATGCAGACACCTCAGCATTAGCTAGCAGACCACATGCTCACTACAGTCTGTGCTGTGGGAGACGACAAAGGCAGGCAGGATCTTTGGAGCTAATCAACAGGTAGCTTAATGTCCTTCCATGGAAGAGCTGTTTAAGAAGATCTGTCTAAGAAGATCTCCATTTGTTAATGGGGGGAGGCTTTGTTTTCTTAATGGGTTGGGAAACACTGAGTTAAGGGTCATAAATATTCCCTGCTGGGCAGCTCAGGAGCAGTGTTCCCTCTAAGCTGCGTGGCATGTGTAGCTATGCAGGCTGTGCACGCTGTACAACTTAGAGGGAACGCTGCTCAGGAGGGGGAATAATAAGAGCATCCTGCCAGGGCCTGGCCACACCCTGCTCAGCTCAGCACTATAGAAGGAAAGGGAGGGCTGCTCTAGCGCCCCCTGGCTTCTACCCTGAGCCACTGCAGGCATGTGCCTGCATTTTTTCAGTCCAGAAGGGATGTCTTTATGGTTACAAACCAGTTTAGCCTAGCCAGGTTGGGCTAACCTGAAAAGATTGAATCAATTCAGGCTCAGGCTCTTTGAACGTCTGTCCCTAGCCTTGGATAACATTCATGTGTGGCATCATATTGATCATGAGAGAAAAATTAAGAGGGCCATTCTGCTTAACAAAACAGCACCTATTAACTTATTTGACACTGAAAATCACAGCCTTAAGGGTGCCTATACACAAATTGGGAGGCTTCTCTGATGTGCTGTAATTGCCATGTGTCAGAGCAGACTCGGTTAATCGAGTCTGCTGGAGTATGGTAATTACTGCACTCCAGCCAGCCTCTGCATCTCATGTATCAGTGTCCCCATGCTTCAAAATGGTGGTGGGGGCACTTTTACTGAAGCTTGTCCAAAAAGCTTTAGACAAAGCACCCCTACTACCATTTTGAAGCGTGGGGATGCTGATACATGAGACATTCAGAGTGGCTCTCAGAACTGGTTAGTGCATGAAAAACAGGGTGTGTAAAAATGCCCCAAATTACTATGTAAAGAAGCCTAAACAAATTAGGCACTTGACTTCTTTAATCTCCTTTGATAATCCCAAGCTAAAATCCAGAGCCTGTTTATGCTTCTAGGGATATCTACCACGAAACTCGCTTAGACTTCAATCAGAAGTTAGGTCCTGTGTTGATCATGAGACAGCAACCCTGGATGTACAGAAAGAGATACCGCTCTAGTTTAGTTAAACTTTTACATCCATTTTGCACTGGCGAAACTGACTGCAAGGCAGGGAACAACTGCACTTGGTATGGCAAAGTCATACAGAAAGCAGAGCTAGAGAGAGAACCTAGATTTTCCCTTTTGGCTAGCAAATGTATATTCAAAACACTGAACAGTATCAAAATGAGTTGTTTTTAAATGTATAGGACCAGTTAATTTATACCCAGGTATAAATTAAACAAGTTGACTGAGGAGTTATTTGAACTGTAGTGATCACCCTGTTCAGTAAACACAGGCATACATGAATTAAAAGAACCACGCACTTTAATTTATAGAGCAGTGAGCATTTGCAAGCCCTGTCTGCCTCTGACTAACACACTAGCTAACAGCTACCACCTAACTAGCTAGCTGCTACTTGAGGGACCATCTCCCAATTCCTAACTCCACCAGATTCATGTTAGAGATCTTCTCTAAATTATAACCATCACTACATCTCTCTTATCAAATGTACAAAAATAAACACAAAATGTCATTGTCACCCATCTACAGAGGAGAGGTTACTAGCACATCACTCTGGATGAATCTTTACCACTCACTTTCCTAACCCCCCTTTCCTGTAGCTCTTTTAATAAGTCTCTACGGGTTTTTTTTAGAAGGTTTCACTTTCTTAGATGGGCAAAGTCTCAAATCCAGTTTTTGATTTGTTTTTGCTGGGAAGGTTTTCCTTCAAGTCTTGATAGACCCGATTCCTTATCCTGAGATCTGACAGACTTTTGGCAGCTTTGCTTCTGCAGATAGCACCAAGTTCATTAGCTATAGACTGCTGAGGCTGCTTTCTTTCTGCCAGATGATATTTGCATTTGTGTCCACAGGTACATTTCATCCTATAAGGAAATGGGTGCTTCTTGTCTTCTGAAACAATTAGTTCCTTCCTAAGAAACTCAAGAATTGGGCTGTGACAGCCAAAAGGATCATCAGAAGGCATGACTTTTGTTTTCTTTTATTGCAAGCACACTCTTACCTAGACTTGGTTTTCCACAAGCTGCCAGACCCAAAACTGGTGTTACCTCCATAACTACCACAATGAATGGGAGTTTGTATACTCTGTTTTTATACTGGATGTTAACAATGCATCTCCTTTTCACTGAGTAGCAAGTTATCTTGATGTCTGTTGGACTCATCTTTGGTCTCAATTTTAATTTTCTATATTCATATTTTGGTATTTATTGACCTGACCTCCAGTGTCCAATTTAAGTAAAACTATTGTTCCTTGCACGTCCACTGACAAAATCCAGTCCCTCTCATCAATTTTGCTTGATTCTACTATATCGATATAAGAATCCTCTTCCAGTGAATGCTCAACTGTGTGCCCTTGAGGTTTGTGTTTGGGATCTGCAGCACCTGGCTAAATAGTTATTCTTGTTACATTTGAAACAGCTTTCTGAATACAGCACAATGATTGGGCCCATGTTGCTTACCACACCTGCTGCCTGGGTGATAACCTATCTTCCCTTCAGAGGCTCTTTCTCAGTGGAAAATTCCACCCTGTGAGTTGGCTTTTTCTGGTCACATACTTTCATTCCTGATATATGGATGACTTCTTTTGGTGTATTCAGCTCTGTAACCTGGGCCTTCAGTGTCTGCTGCTCTGCATATTTGGATAGTTTTTTCTAGGACAAGTCTCCCTCATGCAATATTTTTACTTGTAATGCCACATCTGCAATGGCACAAATAATCCTATCTCTAACCAGATATTCTGTCAAGCCCCCAAAACCACAGTTTTTACTCAATTTCTTTAGTTCAGTAACACACTGATATATACTCTCTTCTGTTGTTTGTCTGCACATAAAAAAATCTGTCTCATTCTGTTCTGGCATGAGGTACTCCTCTAATATGGATAGCATAACACTTAATTTCATATGCTGACCTTTTTCAAAGGTAAAGTTGTTATACACAGCCAGGAAAGCTGGCCCCTTCCCATTGCTCCCTGGCTGGACTTCTTCCCCTACCATATGCAAGAAAATTGGGGATTTGACTTTTCCATTTTTTTCTTCTGCCCCTGTGGCTGCTAGGTACTAGGGCTGTGCGAAGCTTCGGTCCCCGATTCGATTTGGCAGAGATTCGGCCCGATTTGGTGGCTGAATCTCCAAATCAAATCAGAGGGCCCTTTAATCTCTCCGAATGGAATCGGAACCCTCTGAATCGATCTAGACATATTTGGAAAGATTCAGAGATTCAGACGCAGAGACAGCTTTAAACGTTTTTTCTACATACCTGTAAGTAGCAAGGGCTCTTGAATACTGCAATGCTGGGGCGCATGGAGCGTCCCACAGGAGCATGGGGGGCTCCCCAGCACTCTTGGCAGCAGACCTGGAAGTGGACCAGAAGCAGGACCCCCCCCCCCCAGCCTCCTGGCTCAGTGACTGGTACCTCCTGGGTCTGGGGGGGGGGGGGCACCCCAGATCCCCCTGTGACTGATTGCTGAGCTGGAGGGGTGGGGGGGGGAGGGGCTCTGTGTGCTCCCTGGCAGACCCAGAAATGAACTGGAAGTACTTCCGGTCCACTTCCAGGTTCTCTGCCAAGCATGTGGAGGGACCTCCCGCACTCCTGTGGGATGCCCCATCCGCCCCAGAATCACAGTGTTCACAAGCCACACTGGTAGCTTGAGGTATGTAGAAAAACTTTTAAAGTTGTGTCTGTGTCTGAATCACTGATTCTCTGAATCAGCATCAAATCTTCAGATTTGTATTCAGCTGAATTGAATCAGGGACAGTGATCCGAATCAACAAGTCAAATCATTGTCCGCGATTCAGGCCAAATCTGAATCAAATAGGGCCTACTTCGCACAGCTCTACTAGGTACTACTCAAACTTTTGCTGAATGCCCTCTGGTTCTCTGCTACGTTGCCTGACAGTAGAAGGGCAGGTGGAGGTTGTAACATTTTCCATGACCAGCTATCCTTAGACAATAACTTGTGCAGGCAGATCATTTATGTAGACCCTTGCCCCTCCATGTGGCTGCATTGCTCCACTTACCTTTTTGATCTTCTTAATCAGTTTGGGTCTCTAAGTCTTTAAAGGTCTTTCTTATTCACCACACCTGACACCATATAGTGATCACTGGATTAAATAACTATAGGCATACATGAATAAGAAGAATAACACAACAGGTTTTATTCTGGAGCAGTAAACAACACTTGCATAACTGACTAAGTAATTGGTTAGCTACTTAACTGATGAGCCATCTCCCAATTCCTAACATCATGTTGTCCAGGGGCTGCATGTAGCCAGTCACGGACATCTGAGAGACCTACCATAATTCTTTATTTGGTTTCAAAACCATTCATTCAATAATTCCTTTTAATAACTCTCAGAAGGTTTCTGATAACCAAGAAAGGTTTGAGGAGAAAGTCCAACGAAAATTAAATACTCACAGTATAAGAATATTTAAATTTTCAATAGCACATTCAATAACAAAGTACAGAAAAGATATGACTAAATAGTACAGATAAGGCATATCAAGAAAAATGTTTAGAATGTATAATATACACATTTATCTCAAGGCATAACAACTTTATCAATATTTGAAAGCAATTCAATCTTAAAATTTGTTTAGTCTTAAAATCTTAAAAAGCCTCTAATGGGTGACCAGCCCATTAGGGTAAGGACCTTCTTACCTAGGTTTCAAAACTAAGGTGCTAAATAGTGTTAACCGGGTATATTTGCAAGTGGCCAATTCAGCAAGAACTGTAGTTCAAGACTGAAGAGCAAAAATCCCAAAGTGAACCTGGTTTTTATACCCTGTTGCTTAGCTAAAATATAAAAAACTTACTAAATAAGGTAAAAGAAAATATAAAAGCACTTCTAATAGATGCTGCTATACGTAATATTCAAATGCCCATTTCTGTTCCCTACATAAATTTTTATCTTGTCTAAAATTTGCCTTGTCTATCGTCAAACCACCAAACATACTTGAGGCAACCTTGCAACCTTTACCCTAGTTTTGTTCCTTCTATTTCACATGACTTTTCTAAAATGTTTTACACCTTGTGTCCTTCTCTCACCTTAGCAGTTCTTTGCCTGTTCTCTTAACCAAACCATATCCAAGCAGATACAAGTAACTCTATGCTATACTATTATTAGACAGCTGAAGGCCTACTACAGTCTATACTTTGCTGCTGTTCCAAGAGAATAAAAAATGTGAAATATCTGAAAAACTGAATCACTCTTCTACAACCCAAATTGTGTTCTCACTGCACATTTATCAATCTGCTCCTGCATGTTCAGTCCATTTTTCCACTTGCCATGTATTGTGTCCCCACTAGTTGTGGCCCTTCATTGGAAAGTGCACTTTGCAACTCCTCCTCAACAAAGAGTTCCACCTTGCTTGTTACCACAATAGGTGAATGGGCAACAGAATCAGAGAAATAAGGCTGGCAGGGCCTCAGGAAGTCATCTAGCCAAACCCCCATTCAAAGCAAGATCATTCCCATCTAAATGGTACCAGCCAGGTCCTTCTCTCTCTTTCTCTCTGCCTTTTATAACTTAGTTTTAAAATAAGATATAAGTTTGATATAAAAATAGAAGCACTAATGTTTTTCCAGGGACTTGGACAGGGTGGAATAGGAGAACACTTTTTTAAGTCCTCAAATCAGGTAAGAATTTTGCACCTTCCCCCTGGCAATCAACATCATCATCATCATCACTGTATACTACAATGTGGAAAAAAGTAGACCAAACCTGGACTATTAGGCGTACACCCGGTGGAAGGGGGCTATCTCCAAAGAAGAGTATACCTCCACTGCTTGGGCCTGTAGGGAGGCTGTTAGGAAAGCTAAGGCAGACATAGAGCTAGGACTAGCGTCCAAGATCAAAGATAATAAAAAGTCCTTTATCAAATATATAGGGAGGATGAAGAAGGCCCCGGGAAATGTGAGGCCCCTGCAAGATGCGCTGGGCAATCTGATGGTTGTGCCAGAGGAGAAGGCAGACATCTTTAACAAATTCTTCACCTCCGTTTTCTTGTGCAGGGACCGGGACTCCCCCACCATGTTTCAAGACGGACTCGAGGGGAACGCCTCAAGACCTAAGGTTGAGGAGGACCGGGTTAGAGTGCTTCTGGAGGGGCTGGAAGTTCAGCAGGTCCAGATGCTCTCCACCCCAGGGTGTTGAGGGAGCTAGCAGGGGTTATTGCAGGGCCCTTGACATGGCTTTACGAGCGCTCGTGGTGCTCGGGCCAGGTGCCAGATGATTGGAAGATAGCCAATGTGGTCCCCATCTTTAAGAAAGGGAGGAGGGAGGACCCGGGCAACTATAGGCCCGTCAGTCTTACCTCAATCCTGGGGAAACTCTTTGAGAAGATCATCAAGAAGCACATCTGTGATGGGCCAGCATCAGGGAGGATGCTCAGGGGCAACCAGCACGGTTTCATTAGGGGCAGGTCATGTCAGACCAACCTGATTGCCTTTTACGATCAGGTCACAAAAGCAATGGATGCAGGTGTCGCCGTGGATGTAGTCTTTCTGGACTTCAGCAAGGCCTTTGACACTGTCTCCCACCCCATCCTCATTAAAAAAATAGGTGACTGTGGCATTGATGCCAACACGGTCAGATGGATTGCTAATTGGCTGAAGGGTCATACTCAGAGGTTGGTGGTGGATGGGTCATATTTGACCTGGGGGGAAGTGGGCAGCAGAGTCCCCCAGGACTCGGTCCTTGGGCCCGCACTGTTCAATTTCTTTATCAGCAATTTGGACGACGGGGTGAAAAGCAACCTGTTCAAATTTGCTGATGATACCAAAATTTGGGGTGAGGTGGGCATGCTAGTAGGGAGGGAAAGACTGCAGAAAGACCTGGATAGGTTGCAAGGGTAGGCTAACAAAAACAGGATGTGTTTCAATACTGGCAAGTGCAGGGTCCTGCACTTGGGCAGTAGTAACCAGCAGCACACTTATAAGATGGGAAACTCCCTTCTTGAGAGCACGGAGGCAGAAAGGGATCTTGAAGTCATCATTGACTCCAAGATGAACATGGGCCGACAATGCGAGGTCACAGTTGGCAGGGCTAACCGGACCCTATTGTGCATCTACAGGTGCATCTCAAGCAGGGCCAAGGAGGTGATCCTCCCCCTCTACGCAACACTGGTCAGGCCACAGCTGGAGTACTGTGTCCAGTTCTGGGCACCCCACTTCAAGAGGGATGTGGACAACATTGAGAGGGTCCAGAGGAGGGCCACCCACATGATCCAGGGACAGCAGGGCAGACCCTACAATGAGAGGCTATGGGACCTGAACCTGTTCAGCCTTCACAAGAGAAGGCTGAGGGGGGACCTGGTGACCATCTATAAACTCACTAGGGGGGACCAGAAGGGTTTGGGGGAGACCTTGTTTCCCCTAGCGCCCCCCGGGATAACAAGGAATAACGGCCACAAGTTGTTGGAGAGTAGGTTCAGATTAGACATCCATAGGAACTACTTCACAGTTAGGGCAGCTAGGATCTGGAACCAACTTCCAAGGGAAGTGGTGCTGGCTCCTACCCTGGGGGTCTTTAAGAAGCGGCTCGATGCCTACCTGGCAGGGGTCACTTAAGCCCAGTTTCCCTCCTGCCCAGGCAGGGGGTCAGACTTGAAGATCTACAAGGTCCCTTCTGACCCTACTTCTATGATTCTATGATTCTATGATTAGCCACAGAGAACTAGGACCTTTCTGATAGCCTCTAAAATGATAACTATCACATGATGGGGTCCCCAGGGATGGCCGTGATACCCCTAGGGGTCCTTGACCTTGCCAATCCTGCCCAACAGGCACCCTCTTTCTCTCCCACCATGTCTTGCTGGTACTTGTCATATAGGGAGGGTTCCCTTGATCTTATTGTCTGGAAATGGTCTTGCTGGACCCCACTGAACTCTGTGGGTTCTTAGACCGCTTGGCATCCTGCTTCAAAATGGATGATTCACGGGACACCCTCAGCCTTATGGGCTAGATGCATAGCTCCAAAATCTCCCCTTTACCACACCCCAAGCCTCGCAGATGGTATTGATGTTGTCTCTCCTGGGCCTTGCTATAACTCGGCCCCTGGTCCTCACTGGGCTCTCCACAGCCCTGTCTCTGCACCCCACACTGGCGCTGGGGTCTGTTCACCCCCTTATTGCTGTGCCCCTTTCTGACACTGGGGTCCCCACACTGTCATGGGTCCCCAATGAGGCCTCTTCCTTCCCTAATAGCCTCAACCTGATCCACCGGTCAAACAGCAACTAAAATCTGAGCCCCTGGGCTATAACATAATTTAAGCGGTTCTGGGTGTGCTCTGTCCCTTTAAAACATCAAACTTCTCCCAGCACTGAGTGCCTTACAAGCCAGGGTCTCTGGTGCGCTCCTGGAGCCCCTTAATCCTACCCAGAGTAGAACAGGCAGCCAAGCCTCTCTGGTGAGCTTCTTCTCCTTTGACTGCTGACAAAGAACTCACTCTCTACTCCCAGCCCTGGGGTTTATATTTGCCCAGGGCCCTGCCTCTTCCGGTCAGCTGACTGGGTGCAGGTGCAGGCTAATTTACTCATTAACCTGTTGCCATAGTAACCTGCACCTGTGGGCTTCTGTCTGGCTCTTAGGACCTTCTCCCTAAGCAATTTCTGCTCTTATAGGAGCAGACACCTTAGTGCCCTGTGACAATAACATTTAAGAACAATCTTATACTAAAATAGGGAAACTAATTCTTTTAGCCTCAGTTAAAAAGAAAAGACAAGACACATTTTGTGTGTGCTGCTACCATTGGCGATACATAGGGGGTGCACGTGGGTGTATGTGCATCCCCTGAGCTTGGCAGTGCATCCCCTGCAAAAAGCCTGAGGGTGGTCACCACTTGCCACCCCCACCTTGCTGCTGACACCACCGGCAGCGTCTGTGGGTGGCCCCTGATTGCCACTGGCCACCACTGCCACTGCTGGAGGCATCTGTGGGTGGTTGCTGACTGTTGGTTGGCCCTCGCCACCACCCTCCCCCCCCACCACCGACACCACTGTGGCTGCCTGTGGGAGCTCCCCGCTCGCTGCCATCATGCCCCCACTGCTGCCACTGCGGCTGCTACCTGCGGGTGGTCACCGTGCTCCCCCAGCCTCTGGGGGCACGCGGCATTCATAGCTGCTACTGTATTGATTTCAATCTATATTGGAGAAATGGATTGGCTTGAAAACTGTCAAAGCAGAGCACGTAGAGAAGAACATGGGATCAGAGGTTTCTTTTCCGCAGTTACTTTAGGGAGAATATGTAATCAATTCTATGAACTCAGAAAAATTCTGGTGCAAGCATTTTACAAGGTGAAATCAAAAGTCTGAGAGATCCTGAGCTAACAGGAGTATGAGTGTGCATGCATACATCCTGGTATATAATTGGTGTACACTTCCACATCCTTGTCAGATCAAGAGAATTGCGTTTGGAATAAATTAACTACAAAGTGGGGTGTTTGCCTTTCAAACAGGCCATAAACACTTTGAAAGATACACATTCCTAAGGATGGACAAAGTGTGTGCTTTATCTGAAAAGTAAACAGAAACAGGCCCAGAACTATTTTATTGCCTATTCCATCTAGTTCTTACTGACCTGCATATTCCATTGGCTTTGGTGGGACTAACTACTCAGATACACAAGGATCACTCACATTATTAATGGCTTGCAACTCTAGCCCTCAAAATTCCTAGTTTTCTCAAAATAAAAATTATTGTTACCGCAAGTTAGTTTCCTATCAAGAAACGGTCAAAAGAGAAAACGGGATATACAAAATCTTCTTCTTTGGTAATCCCTCAGAGATGCAGATGATTGTCTTCCATGACTGTCTTATTTGTGGGTCCAAAGATGGCTGATGAGGCTGATCTGGGATGACTCTGTTGCAATATGTTTCCATGTGGAATCTGTGGCTCTGGATTCTTGATTTGGTCCAGCACACATTGTTTTTGCTGCTCCAACTTTTCCATCTCCTGTTGTTGTTGTATGGTTTCAAGAACTGAGATCCTTGCAGCAGACTCTCCCTCCATCTCGGGTAGTCCTGGGTGATAATCTCCCATGATGTTAGCTGATGTTGATGTTGCATTTTTTTCAAACTGGCCTTGAGAACATCCTTGAAGCATTTTCTCTGTCCTCCTTTTTATGTATGCCTGGACTGAACTGGAAGAATAAAACTTGCTTTGGGAGTCTGGAGTTGGACTTCCAGATTATATGGCCAGCCAACCAAAGTTGATGTTGGATGATCATTGCCTCAATGTCTGTGGTGTTTGCTCACAAGAGGATGCTAATGTTGGTGTGTCTATCTTCCCACTGGATTTGAAGGATCTTCCGCAGGCAGCATTAATGGTATTTCTCAAATGACTTGAGGTGTCTCTTGTACATTGTCCATGCCTCAGCTCCATACAGTAAAGTGGGGATCACAACTGCCTGATAAACCAAGAGCTTTGTTTTGGATCTAATGTCGCAATCTTTGAACATCCATTTCCGCAGGCATCCAAAGGATGCACTTGCACATTTGAAGCAATGTTGGATTTGTTTGCTGATGTCAGTCTCCTGTGAGAGGTGGCTTCTGAGGTGTGGGAACTACTCTACATTCTCCAGAGTCTCACCATGAATCTGAATGACCAGAGCTAGGGACTGCTTATTAAGAGTTTGTTGATGAAGAACCTTAGTCTTCTGAATGTTAAGCGTCAGTCCCATTTTTTCATATGCCTCAGTGAAGATGTTGATGATTGCCTGAAGGTCTGCTTCTGAGTGAGCACAGACTACAGCATCATCAGCATACTGGAGTTTGATGATTGAGGTCAGGGTGGTCTTGGTTTTGGCGCAGAGCTGGCTGAGATTAAACAGTTTACCATTAATTTGGTAGTTTAGCTCCACTCCAACTGGAAGTTTGTTTGTAGTCAGATGTAGCATTGTGGTAAGGAATACCAAGAAGAGTGTTAGAGCAATGACACTCCAAAATACAGTACCAAAATACAAAATACAGTAATAAGGTACAGAGAATATGGCATAATTATGGATTATTATAAACACATTTCTATAAGTTAATACATTATTTTTAATTATTATTTTACTAAAAGTGTTGGAGTCAAATCGTTTGTTTTTTTCCTAAGAAATGATCAGGTGGATAACTGTGCTTCAATTAGAATATAGATAGAATAAAGAATACTCAGTGAGTCTACCTATATGGAATGATATAATCAGTTGCTCAAGAATATGCCTTACGCAACAAAAGCATTGCCAGTCACAGATTCCTGAAAAAGTTAACTGCCTTTCAACCTAGTGCTTGCCACTAGTGAATTAGTGACAGTAGCTAGCATTTGATATCGATTACTAACGAAGTAAGAAAATGCTGATGCCTCCAGGCTAATACCTTTGTGCAACTGAATGGCTCTATCAACCTGAAGAACTGGAGCAGACATATACAACTGCTCATATGGCCACAACATAAGGACTTTCCAAATAGTTTAAATCTTACAAAGCTGGTGCTGCCTTCCATATTTTAAAAGTAGGATGTTTTTTATTGCATAAGTATAAGGATAGGTAGTAAAATTTAGGTGGAAGTCAGTCCTCATTCTCTTATTGCCCGTAGATATACGCACAATAAGTTCAAAGCAGGATTGGATTCATAAAGCAACACTGCACTAATCTGTATTCGGGTCTCAAGTGTATTATCTGTAATTTACAACCAATTTAAATGGCATTAACAGTCTTCCCCTTATGGGAATTTAAATTTGCATCCTACCATTGAATTAAACACTGATTGCATATTTTCTATAGGGGACGGAATGCTCTTTGAAGCTCATTTTGAATAATAAAACATCTATTCATGCACATGGTGCAATGTGCTTCTTTGTCCTCAATGTAACTGAAGTAAAATGTGAGTTAAAGGGATTTCTCCTTTAGCCACAGGTTTGTTGATTGCCATCTATTCAAAATTGAAAAAGAAAAAGAAAAATACAGTAATCTTTTCCTGCATTGGAACCTAATTTATTTGCTTTCCTGAGAGCTTTTGAGATGAACAATCAGGAGGTCAAGTTTCAGCCTGTCTTTGGGAGAGGGGAATCAAAGCCTAAAAAAGTCCACAAACAAATGACACAGTGTACAGAAAACACTACCTGCTAACATATAGAAGAAGAATCTTTAGCAGTATGTTATAGTTCAGAGCCATTGTCAACTAACACCACCCAAGGAGTAGAAGAAGAGGAAGATTTAAGATAAAAGACAGGAACGTAGGGAAAATAACATTATTGATCATTTTTGTCTAATTTCTGCAGGATTAATAATTGATTCATGGAGATAAACTTAATACAGTTTATTCCTCTGAAGAGCTTAGAGTTCCAATTGGAGAAGGAATCCAGGTCTTGCAACAGATTTGGAATTCAAGCCTTTGAGCATGTTCACTTATCAGTGAGTTTTAGCAATTTGTGTTCACTAGATATATTCCAAAGTTTAAAAACAGAGGAATTTTGAAATCCCATTTCCCTGGCTAAGTATGAAAAAACAGAGATTCCTTTCATAAAAGGACACCCATCAAGTTGAAATCTAGCTCATTTTAGAAAGTGTCTTCAAAGTAGTCTCTGATACATCACTTGGCAGTTTTTTTCTGGCATTGTAGACAGTTTTCTATTAGGGCTGTGCGAAGCTTCGGTCCCTGATTCAATTCAGTGAAGATTTGGCCTGGTTCAGTGGCCAACTCTCTGAATCCAAATTAAATCAGAGGACCTTTTAATCTCTCCAAATCAAATTGGAACCCTCCAAATAGATTCAGAGAGATTCAGAAAGATTTGGAGATTCAGACATAGACACAGCTTTAAATGTTTTTTCTACATACCTCTAGGTAGCAGGCGGCTCATGAATGCTGCAATGCTGGGGTGCATGGAGTGTCCCACAGAAGTGTGGGGCACTCCCCAGCATGCTCAGCAGCAGACCCAGAAGTGGACCAGAAGCACTTCCGGTCCACTTCCAGGTCTGCTGGAGAGTGTGCCGGGGGTGCCCTGGCACCTCCCCAGCTCGGCGACTGGTGCCTCCTGGGTCTGCAAGGGCACCTGAGGTCCCCCCCATGGCCAATCAACAAGCCATGGGGAACGTGTCCCACCCCAGCGTGCTCCCCAGTGGACCTGGAAGTGGACCAGAAATACTTCCAGCCCACTTCTGGGTTCGCCGCCAAGTATGTGGAGGGCCCCCCTGTGCTCCTGTAGGACACTTAATCTGCCCCAGCATCACAGCATTCATGGGCCGCACAGGTACCTTGAGGTATGTAGAAAAAGTTTTAAAGCTGTGACTATGTCCGAATTCAGATTCAGCCAAATCGAATCAGGGACAGTGATACAAATCAATGAATCGAATCACTGTCCTTGATTCAGACCAAATCCGAATCTGAATCGAATAGGGCCCGCTTCGCACACCCCTATTTTCTATATCTAAATCATTGTTCTGTCCATTGTTTGCATGGTAGATGACTTGTGAAAAAACAGGGATAGCTAGATGATGAGTCAGACATGGGAATAGCAAAAATGTGTCTTTTGACAGTACTTTTTACATTCTCAAAGTAAGCAAACAGAAAAAAATCCCTACCCTGTTTCTTAAGTGTCATGGTAACAGTAGGTAAAAATGTCTCCAGCAAGTTTCAATAGATCTTTTTAAAATAATAAGCATTTCAGACTGTGGGTATGATCATGTCAAACAAAGTGATACAGCTAGGTAAGTAACCCCAATATGTATGAACCTTTAATTTATCTAGATATGACAGAAGAGGCAAAAAACATTAAATATATTCTGTCATTTGATGATGTGTGCTGAGTGAACCAATGTAAACAATAATTTGTTTTGGTGCCTTTTGTTTTATCAGGTGCTGGCATCTTCTTTCTGGAAAAAGTGAAAGTTCTCTCTAAAGAATTCTCTCTCATCACTGAAGCCTGTTTGAAATATGTACTCTGCCAGAAATCTAAGCACTCTCTAACAATTGGTGTGTTTCTCAATCTAAAAGATGACTTTATGACTCCTAGAGGGAAGCATGGTGGTAAAACCTGACAGTGACATTTTAGGAAGAGCTTGGGAGAATTTTTCAAAATGTCCCTTCTACCTTGTTCCAGTTAAGTCTTATAGGTGTGGGATAACAATTGCAAATAGACCTCTGTGCTTAAAGAAATTGTACAGATTTCCTCTATGGTATATCATAAATTACCTGAAATTAATATAAGTATAAGAATAGGTAGCAAAATGTAGGTGAATATTGAACTGTAGTGTTGCTGTTGTTCCACACTTAGCTAAGATACAAGGCTGTGTGTTGCTACACTGGCAGCCCCCCTTCCCCTCCCCCCCCCCCCCCAATGTAGTGAGGCAGTCAAGTAATCTCTGTAACCTTCAAAAGCATTTTCAGCATATCATGTGCATCCGAGGGGTATGGTAGTGGCAGGCTGGTCCCTAGATACCTTGTGACTAATTGTCATTTTGTTCAATTTGCTTAATAGGGAAGTTTAAGCATGACAAATATGAGGTTGAAAACAGTACAGTATCACTGGTATAGAAGATCTTAGTGTTGTCCACTGATTGTCTGTCAAAAGTTTGCTTTCTTCTGTTATAATCACAAAGGCAGGAATTTGAAGAGAGAAAAGAAAGAACTATTAAACAGATGCATATACCCATCTGCAGTCTGCAACCCCAAGGGCACCTTGTACTAGCTTTGTGCACTGGCTGTTATCTACAATGATAGCATAGCATGGACAATTGTATGACTCTCATGAAGGACAGAGCAAGAATTTATTCCTGACGTGAAGCTGTAGTTTTTAAGAAGACTTTTCAGTTCAAGAAAAACCTTCACTTAGAACATTAATGCTCTTGGTGCAAGAGCAAATCTTTATAGTAGTGTGACTTTTACTGCATTTAGAATGAATATTAATAATATGTATTGTTTATATAGTGCTATTTGTGTTTAGTCATTAAGGCTAGGTCCAGGAAAGGATATAGGCACAGCATGGAGTCCAGATCCCTGATTTAGGTGCCTGGGCCCCCAACAGGATGTGGTGAGAGTGAGGTGCCTCAAAATGGTAAGCCAAGAACCCACCTGTTCAGCAGGGTGGTGAGAACCTAGAGGTAGCCAAGGAAATGCTGAGGACGAAGGCATGCCTGAAATTACACCTTTCTCTGGAATTTAGGTTCCTCACTTGGGGCTACAAGGAGACCTCTTAATTTACTTGGGATCTACAACTCAGAATCCTCGCCTGAGCATCTACAATCATTTTCTGACAGTAGGGGAAAGGGCTCACTCTTTTTTTTAAAGATGTGGCTGAAAATAGTGGTGATGCTCGTAAAATTGAAAGAACCTAATGGTTTTTTTTTAATTCCGTGATTTTTTGGAATGCTGAACTTCTAATTTTTTTCAGTTTAGGGGTGGATGTACCACATATTTTTATTTATTCAATGGTAGATACTGTTTTGTTCCCTTGTTGAAATCTCTCCATGCATAGCATCATAGCCTCATGAGTAGGTGAAGCTTACATGCAATATAATATTCTAAGAACTCATGCTGGGGAGTGAGCAATCCAGCAGACCTTAAGCATTTTCTTATGTTTCATTAGAATAGGAGGATGAAACATCAGCTCATCACATGAAGGGAACATGTACACTATATATATCACAAGTCCAGATGTGGATGATGAAGTACTTTCCTTCTATTGGCAATTAAAGATGTGCATTTTTAAATGAATAGGCCTAGATAACTTGCACTCAAGAGTCCTTAAAGAGTTGTGTAAGGGGGCTGATGTGAATTTTAATAGATCTTATAATACTACAGAAACTCCAGAAGATTGTAAGGGTGTTAAAGGTGTTGCCAATATTACAAAGGGAAAAGCACAATGAACTGGATGACCAGGAGTAACTTATTTAACCTGGAAAAGTCGATACAGGATTCAAATTAATACAGAATTAAAAGACAGGAATATGGTTAATGGCTATCAACATGGTTTTTATGGAAAACAGAGCTTGTCAAACAGACTTGATTTCATCCTTTGATGGAATAAAAAGGACAATTGCTAAACATCACTACGTAGACTTGGAGTTACACATTTTTAAGGCATTTGACTTAGTTCTATATGATCTGATGAAGAAAATTAGCACTGGTGTACTAAAACAGTAACACTTAGAATTAATATTAGCAATAATTTATATGAGTAATACACGCATGAAATGGATTAATAACTGGCTAATTGACATATCTCAAGAAGTAGTTGTCAGTGGGAAATTTTCTAGTAAGGTTCTACAGGGAAATGTGCTAAGGCCAGTGGTATTAAACATTTTCATCAGTGTTCTGGAATCTCTGCTGATAACAGTTGTGGCTCAACAAAGATGGGCAGAGTGGTAAATAATGCTAAGCAAACATACAGAGCAATCCAGCTCGCTTGGTAAATTGGCTAATTCAGAGAAAATGCGTTTTATTATAGCCAAATGCAAATATATGCATCTAGGAACAAAGAATGTAGGTCAGACCTACAGAATGGGCAATTATATCAAGAGAACAGTGACTCTGTGTCCTGGAAGCAGGAATCACAGTGGACAGGCAACTGAATATAAGCCCTCAGTGAGATGCTATAGCAGAAAGGGCTCATGGCTAGGCACCTTCTTCATTTGCAGTTTTGTGGATTTCACAGAAACAGCAAAATCCGGGATTGTCTACAAAATCCATGAAATTGAGGGGGAAAAAAAAGGTAATAAAAATAAAATGCTGGCTCCCCAGTAGTCCTTGCTGCTGGGAGGGAAAAGTGCCAAAGAATCAATCAGTGCTAAGGGGTGGGGCTCCTGCAAAATGTCTGCAGAATAAGACCTCTACACTGTGATCAACCTGCAAAAATTGTAAGTTCCTTTGTGATGTAGGTAGATCCCCTGCTCATGAGATCCTGGGATATATGAATAGGAGACTGTAAGTAGGAGTCAGAAGGTGATCTTGCCTCTGTGTCTAGCCTGGGTAACACTGGTACTGGAATATGGCAAACAATTTTGGTGTCCCCACTTACAATGATGTTGAAAAATTGGAGAAGGTGCAGAAAAGAACCACCAAAATAATTCAAGGGCTGGAGAAACTGCTTTTCAATGAGCGATTTAGCAAGTTCAATCTGCTTAGCATATCAAAAAGAAGACTGAGAGGTGATTTGATTACAGTGTATAAGTACCTCCATAGGGAGAAAATACCTGGTGCTAAAGGGCTCTTTAATCTAGCAGGGAAAAGCATTACAAGAATCTCTGGCTGGAAACTGAAGCCAGACACATTCAAATTGGAAATGAGGCACCAACAGTGAGGGCAATTAACCCTTGAAACAAACTAACCAAGGGAAGTGGTGGATTCTTCATTTTTGATGCCTTCAGTTCAGCATTGCACACCTATCTGGAAGATATGCTTTAGCCATACACAATATATTTGGCGCAATACAGAATTAATTGGATGAAATTTAAGGGCCTGTGGGGCACAGAATTCCTACTTAGAAGATGGAGTGACTGTTCCTGTTCTTAAACTTAATGAAAATGAAATCAATTCATCACATAGTTAATAGGTGTGTGTGTATAGCTGTGTATATATATTATATACATGCATATCTATGCACTGCTGTATTTTATATATATATATATACATACAAATAAGTAAATGAAAGAGGGGATTAGTTCCCCTCATCTATTTTCCAGGCCTCTGAGTATGAATGTGTGTTTTAAAAAAATAGCAGGACAAAGGTGACGAAGCAGACTTAAACATTTCCATTACCATAGCAACAGCAGCATTAGTCTGACACAGCAACAGAAACCAAAATATAGCCTTGCACAAAATGTGCTGCAAGTTAGGATTTTATGAAATGCGGGGCCATTCAGTCCATATACAGCACACAACATAAATAACGAAATGTAAATCGCTTCGTGTTACTTAATAAAATGACTAATTGCTACTTAAAACTAGATTTTCTGCAAATAAATAGCATTTTAATTGTGTATAAAATCAATTTCCCTTGACATTAGCAGCAAAAGGAAAAACAATCACATCATGTACATATATAAACAATGCAGGCAGTATGTAATTTTATCTTTCTCTTTCCAGAATCTGAAGCTATTAATGCAATATTTCTATTCTTTTCTGTGCTATTCTTCTATTCCCCTTTCACCAGAGATTCAGAGTGCCTTCCAGTATTGCATTAAGCAATGTGGCTAATATCTGTCATGTGTGGTTTGTTCTTTCTCTCATCTACTCCCCAGAGGAAGAATCATGTGTGTGTGTGTGTGTGTGTGTGTGTGTGTGTGTGTGTGCATGCAGTGGACTGTGTTTTGTTTGGGAAATGTTTTAATGTGCACACAGATACATGTTTATATTAGAGAAGGCTATGTCAAAGAAGTGTACCTTGCAGTTGAAGCAGATGGTGGCAAGTTTTGTGACAGCCCTTAATTCTGGGGGAATTCTGTTCCACACTCTTGGACTGGCTGCCAAAAATCTCTAGTCTGCTGTATAAGTGAGTTTTATCCTTACAGTAAAAAGTTCCATTGTCTCTGAGAAGCAGAGCTATCAATCACAGTCCTTATCCCAGTGCTGCCTTAAAGGATATTTTAGATAGAACTGGGCCAAAAATTGAGCACCTTAAAACAGGGATCAGTAACCTATGGCCCTCAAATTGAATCTGGCCCATTGGATCTTGTCCATAGACTTAGGGCTTCTGAGGTTATCAGCAGTGGGGGGTTTGCTGTAGGTGTCCTCCCCATGCCACTGCAATGAAGAGTGTTGGTGGCGGGCACATCCTAGTGCCTGCCCATCCAC
Source organism: Alligator mississippiensis (assembly GCF_030867095.1). NCBI lineage: Eukaryota > Metazoa > Chordata > Crocodylia > Alligatoridae > Alligator > Alligator mississippiensis. The sequence goes on from NC_081824.1 coordinate 320,703,193, forward strand.
CAACCTCTGAGCTACGGTTGGTCATTCCAGCCCACAGCCAATAAGGGTTTCCTACCCCTGCTTTAAACGATTAAAACTGAGACTTTGAACTTGATTTGGAAGCTAGTGTAGAAGACAGGTTGATGTCTTTACAGTATCCAGGTTGCTGAGAAGATTCCCTGAAGCATACTGAAACGTTGGAGTTTCCTAAGCTTGGACAACTTCATGCTCAGGTATACTGGATAGCTGTAGGCCATGTGAGAACTGATTAAGGTATGTATAACTGAGAAAAGTTATCATTCACCATGATGTGATGGAGGCTCCTGGACAACCAGAGATGGCTATACCTGAGGCTATTGAGCTTAGTCTAAGTCTAATTCAGGAATGAAGAAGCACACCTAAACTGTGGACTAAATACCAGTGCTGGTATGAACTTTCTGTCAAAGGAGATTGCTCTGCATCTGCAAACTCCATTGAGTGACTTCCTTCTGCCCACAGAGTAATCTCCATCTCAGTCAGATTTATCTTCTTTCATGAGCTAATCTCATCCAGCTGTGGGGTATTTTCTTGGTAGTGATGGTATGAGCTAAAGGTGGGTTAAAGCTGTGTGCTAGCTGCACTATAATGGTACCCAAGTCCTTTTTACTTCTGCACAAAATAGCTATAGATTTTACTGGGACTGCAGAGAGAACTGATCCTTGTGGGACTCCACATGCATGAGTTCTAGTGGCCAAGGTGCCATGTCCTTGATATGGCTATTAAGGTTCAGTGTCTTACCTTGCCTTTTATTACTTTGAAATAATATGGCAAATACCTATTCAGCTTTAGCCACATGGATGTACTAGAGATATTATAGTATTCCTTTTAGAGCTGACCAATTGCCGCTCTGTATGAATGTCATGATCTGATTCATAACTGTTTACATGGCATTAGCATATATGACATTTATTTTTGTCCCAGGTGTTAGGTTCCAGATTTGCCCACAGCCTCACAGTTGAACCCCTTAAGAGTTTAGCTCTTCTCAAACAATAATTTGTTTTTTAATTCATATTTTTCCAGGGCACAGGCAATTTATTGTGTTAAAGACAAAAGAACTAAGCTTGTATATCTAATCTCCTGGAAGCTAAAAAGAGAGAAGACAGATTGGATATTGTTATAGAGTCCAAGGTGCCAAAGAGATGTCCTGTACCATTTTGTACTAGTTACGAGTTTCCTAAGCATGGATGGCTTCATGCCCAGGTATACTAGACTGCTAGAGCCCACTGGGGACTTGATTAAGGTATGTATAATCAAGGCCTCTGCTAAGGAAAAGTAGAGCTGAAACCAATTTAAAGTACAATAGGCTTTTCACATGCATGCCAAAAAGAGAGGAAGAAGGAGAAACTGGCTCTGGATGCAGTTTAGGGAAGAAACTAGGTCCCTCTGCCTTCTATAAATAAGCTAAGAGGAAATATTTTAGCTTAGTGTCTGCAGAAAGAAATAAAACAATTTCCCATGACCTCAATTTGCCTTCCCCTAATTACTACCTTCATTTCCTCCTCCCTTTTGCTTCCATTTCCTTCATTTCCTCTCCTCTTGGATCTCTAGCAGTTCAGATTCTGCATTCTCCAGTACAATGAAACTGCTCCTATCAAGGTCAACAGTAACCTCATTCTGTCCAAATCAAAAGCCTGCTTCTCTGTTCTCATTCTTTTCCACCCAGCAAATGCTTTCAGCACAACCAATCTGTCCTTCCAGGTCTTTGTGTTTCCTCCTCAGGCCTTTGTGTTTCTGAGCTCTCCACCTGCTTCTACAATATCCCTCCTCCTTCTGTCACTGCGTTCTTTAGACCTGCCCTCTGGGTGCTGTCCTTATTTTCTACTCTCTCTTTATAAACTAGCCATAGTTTATCTCTCCTGCTCTCACAGTTTCAACTAAGATCTCTTTCTCTTTAGGTTATCTATGACTCTGAAACTGTTCTCCCTGCCTCATTTATCCCCAATTTTACTTGTGTAAAATTCATCCAGTCCAGCCAAAAATCCTCTTGCTCTTCTATCCACTTGACCATGTTGCTCCCTCTCTTCACCTCTCACCTCCTACAAAATAGTTCAAGCTTACTCACTAAATCTTAGTACAAAATCTGCTCCACTCTCATCTTTTACTCACTCCTTTTTTCTTTCCAACACTACCTCTTACCTGCCCTGTTTCTATCCTCCTTTCAACCACAACTTCATATCTTCTTCCATGCTGCCACTTTTCTCATTAGTCTTCCTCTGCTGTTTTCTTTCCATCTGCAAAAGGGAGCTTTTCAACAGTGATGTCTACAAGATTTCCAAATGAGTTTCCATTCATGTCTGAATTTTTGCATATGTCTCAGACATAAGGAATAGTGTTCACTTTATAACCATATTGTGCTGAAAAGTCTGTGCTTTATAAATAATCCATGAAGGTGCTTCCTTCTCCTGGTGATGAATGGTATTGGTAGAGAGCTCAATCCCTCTGTAATGAGCTGAGCAAAGCAGGGATAGCAAAGAATGGTTGCCAAAATAAAAAAGCTAAAAGTGTTGGATGGGTTTTTTTCCATCTTTTTCACATCATTTAAAAAAATATCAGTCATCTTCTATTACTATTAATCACACCATCCACATCCTATGAACTTTCAGAAATGGTAGACTAGCAGATACATGGTCCAGGTCAGAACCAGTTACCTTACTGGAGCTCTTTAGGGAAAGTGAGAAAGCTACCCTAATTGCCCCACAGCAAGTGTAAAAGGTTGTCTTGGCCCTCCTAAAAGTGGTCCTCCTATGTTGAATACTGCAATGCTGCTGAAGGTAACCCTATCATTTCATCAGGCTTACATGTTGTCAGGTAGAAAACACCAGATGTGATGAGGTGTCTGGATCCAGCTCTATCTGCCTCTGTTGTATATCCTCCATGATAATGAATTCCTTTCCAGACAATTGCTGTGCAACACCCAGGTATGTAAATGGGAAAGCACAGCAGAAAGAATACTGGTTTCATTTTGTTTAACTTCTTTCTCAGGAAGATAGATATTAATAGACTTCGAGAAGTCCTTTATAGTCCACATATAACATTGTCCTGGTCCAATCTAAGGGGATAAAATGGAATTCATCGTAAATAAATGTGGAATTATGTTCATAGAAAGCAATGTAGAGGGTGATCCTAGCAATGGCTGATGGAGAAAAATGTTCATGAGCATCTTGCAAGGGACAATACATGAGATTGTGGTCACAATAAATAAATTAAGAGTCCTTTTTCTCAGTTGGAGGGAGCTTCTGCATGGGTTAAAGCGTATGTTATAGTTACTTGGAGGTGTCCAGGGAATGAAATAGAGTGGAAACTTGGCCACACATCTCCTTTTCTTGGCTGCCCTCATGACCACATCCAAAACTGAGTATGTGCCAAAAGTGACATTTAGGTGCATAAAGAGTGATAGAGTTCAAGCCTGCATCCCCTCTGTGGTACCCATGGAGGAAGTATGCTTTATGTGGATTCCACCAACATTACTTTTAATCTGCATTTCTCTAACATCACCATTTCATTGGTATGACAGACATGGAATAAAGGGAGCAACAAAACAAAAGAAAGGTAAAATAAGACAATCAATCTGGTACTTAATGCTCCCAATATGGTTCTATTGGCCACTAAATCTAACATCCTCTGTATTTCACTAATTTCCATAATCAATTAATTCTGTGAAATGACTTTAAAAAATGTAGATAAACCAGAGACATTGCCCCTAAAGGGATATAAATTCCTTCAGAAACTCAGCCTTACTCAGAGGCTTATTGAAGTCTACCGCACACTCAGGGAGTGAAATACTGTGTTCTCTTGAAAAGTTATATAAGGATAATTTCAGGTCTAGGTCAAGGACTTAGGAACTAGCCCATCATAGATGTTTAAACTCCTTCCATTTCTCTTAAGAAACAGCTGCTTGTAAAAAAGATTACTACAGCCATTGCGAATGCCATCCAGGTTTATTTTCTTTAATCATCAGAATAAAATGGAACATGATTTGAAGTGAGAAGGAAAGTGGAAGGGGGGGGGGAAGTATTTCCTCTCATTTGCCTAGAGCTCAGAAAAGCCTGGAAGGAGCCACTTAGTTACTAAAATGCAGCCACCTTTACAAAGAGGGATGTCAGCTCCTCATGAATCCAGTTATAACACCGTCTGCCCTTTTAACTAGGGGTGGCCGGAGCCACTTTGAAATGGAAAGATTTCCAAGTTGAGAGATATATAAATCCCTTCCAATTACCCATTTCCCTCTTTTTTCCTTCTATCATGTCAGACATTGCCCACTCTTATCCATTTGAATTGCCTTTTAATAGCTTAAGAGAGCACAGTTCATATTTCAGGCAGGCAGATAGGGAAAAGCAATGATAATGTCCATCTTGAGAAGCACATTATTTCCATTGACAGTTGCTTAATGCATAATGCTGTGTTGGATTTCAGAAGCTGAAATCCCTTTTGTTCTAGGTTTTTTTACATCAATTTATGAGATAAGTTATTGCTCCTGTGAGTAGGCAGGAGGGGAAAAAAGCGAGTCTTTACTTGACTTCTCTTTATAGGAGTCTGAGAGTCAAACATTTTAATAAAATGATAGCCATGTATATTTAAGCTAATGCTTCCCACCGTGGTTTTAATGATCTCTGACCACTTTAGAATCTGTTTGGTTTCCTTGACAAATAGTTTGCTCCACTCAGTTTCCTTCTAAACCTGGCTACGGGGCATGGCATTTTTCATGTGGGGATACATGAAAGAAAAATATTAAAACATTTTCTTCATAAATGTTGGGTTTTCTTTAATTTTCAAATAAAAAGAATACTTTGTGCCAAGGTACCATTGCCCTGCCATTATTATGTAGCCTGAAATGTGTCTCATGCTCCTTTGATTTTTTGGCATTGAGGACCTGTCCTAATCTTGACAACAGTGCTTTTCAGTTTTGGTTCAATTTACCATTATCAATTAATTAATCTTCAAAGCACCACTTTGATTATATTAATTTCCCCAGTGAAACTTAGAAAATGAGCTGTACTCTATTTCCTATAGGTTCTATTCCATATCCAAAGCCAAGCCACGACTGCTTTTCCAAATCAGGAGTGGCCAACCTCTGCATTTAATACAGAGTTCCCATCCATTGAACTGCTAATCTCCTAAGAAGGTTCATGACTTTATGGTGCTTGCTCTTCAAGAAAAGGAGGCATTCAGTATCAAAATTAATCCTTTTAGGAAGGGGCTCAATAAGTTGAATTGATTCTTATGAATCTACAACTTTCTAAAACATCCTAAAAATAAAATGGAAAATAAAATTTACAGAGTTGAGCTGTGATTTGGGGGGCTGAATTTGAGCTTTTCTAAAAGAACCTGGCTTTTGTACTCTGAAAATCAAATTTCTCAAATTGAGCATCCACTTCTTGAGGAACCCTCAAATAACTAATAACTTGTCTGTTACCTGTTGGGAGTAACTAATAAGCAGGTCTAGACACCTGAGCTGAGAACAGATTGTCTGTCTCTCTTCTTGGCTCAATGATCACAATGCTGGGATCCTTTGGCCCTAGCTGACTTCCTATACCTTGGGTCTTACAAGATCCCTTCCAGCTCTGCCCAATGATCTTACAAGATCCCTTCCAGTCCTAATGTCTATGAAATCTATGAAATCTTCATCCCAGGCCCCAGACATTGTGGAAAAGAAAGCTGCTTGATTTGACACAGAGAGGGGAGAAAAGCTAGGCAAGTAGTGCAGACTCTACAGGTAGTCTGAGGCAAGGAGCCTGGGATGTGGGAAAGGGAAACTAGAGTTAGACAGTGGTAGATCCATCCGAGGGTGCTGAAGGCACTGGCCGACATCATTGCAGAGCCACTGGCGGGAATATTCGAATGCTTGTGGCGCACGGGCCAAGTCCCGGAGGACTGGAAAAGGGCTAACGTGGTCCCCATTTTCAAAAAGGGGAGGAAGGAGGACCCGGGCAACTATAGGCTGGTCAGTCTCACCTCCATCCTTGGTAAAGTATTTGAAAAAATTATCAAGGCTCACATTTGTGAGAGCCCGGCAGGGCAAATTATGCTGAGGGGAAACCAGCATGGGTTTGTGGCGGGCAGATCGTGCCTGACCAACCTAGTCTCTTTCTATGACCAGGTTACGAAATGCCTGGACACAGGAGGAGGGGTGGATGTCGTATACTTAGACTTCAGGAAGGCCTTCGATACGGTATCCGACCCCATACTGGTGAACAAGTTAAGAGGCTGTGATGTGGATGACTGCACAGTCCGGTGGGTGGCGAATTGGCTAGAGAGTTGCACCCAAAGAGTCGTGGTGGATGGGTCGGTCTTGACCTGGAAGGGTGTGGGCAGTGGGGTCCCGCAGGGTTCGGTCCTTGGACCGATACTCTTTAATGTCTTCATCAGCGACTTGGACGTGGGAGTGAAATGTACTCTGTCCAAGTTTGCAGATGACACAAAGCTATGGGGAGAAGTGGACACGCCGGAGGGCAGGGAACAGCTGCAGGCAGACCTGGATAGATTGGACAAGTGGGCAGAAAACAACAGGATGCAGTTCAACAAGGAGAAATGCAAAGTGCTGCACCTAGGGAGGAAAAATGTCCAGCACACCTACAGCCTAGGGAATGACCTGCTGGGTGGCACAGAGGTGGAAAGGGATCTTGGAGTCCTAGTGGACTCCAAGATGAACATGAGCCAGCAGTGTGACGAAGCCATCAGAAAAGCCAGTGGCACTTTATCGTGCATCAGCAGATGCATGACAAATAGGTCCAGGGAGGTGATACTTCCCCTCTATAGGGCGTTGGTCAGACCGCAGTTGGAGTACTGCATGCAATTCTGGGCGCCACACTTCAAGAAGGATGCGGATAACCTGGAGAGGGTACAGCGAAGGGCAACTCGTATGGTCAAGGGCCTGCAGACCAAGCCCTACGAGGAGAGACTAGAGAAACTGGACCTTTTCAGCCTCCGCAAGAGAAGGTTGAGAGGCGACAGAAAGGAATTGGTGAGGATTTATTCACCAAGGCGCCCCCGGGGGTTACAAGAAACAATGGCCACAAGCTAGCAGAGAGCAGTTTTAGATTGGACATTAGGAAGAACTTCTTCACAGTTCGAGTGGCCAAGGTCTGGAACGGGCTCCCAAGGGAGGTGGTGCTCTCCCCTACCCTGGGGGTCTTCAAGAGGAGGTTAGATGAGTATCTAGCTGGGGTCATCTAGACCCAGCACTCTTTCCTGCTTATGCAGGGGGTCGGACTTGATGATCTATTGAGGTCCCTTCCGACCCTAACATCGATGAATCTATAAGATGTGGGGAGAGAAGAAATCGGTTCCTGGGAGCCATTGCATGGAGACAGTCTGGATGAGGAAGATGGGGTAGGACTAGAGTTAGGGGTAGAGGGTGGAATGGAAGGATAGGCGACATCAGAATATGAATAGGAAAGGAGACAGGGATTGTATAGGTCCACATATCCTGGGAGGAGGGCAGAGGGAAGAAAAACTAATGGAAAAAAGGTATGGTGTTATTGTGTTTGTAAAAACTGAGAACTTAGAGTTTGAAAATGCCAAAACTAAGGTTGCTGGTCCAACTTAAATTCTGTCCCTTGTATTTGTCTGGTATTCTGTAATTACTGGTACATGATCACACTGCATCTTCTAAGGGTCTCTGTCTTATTCAGACCACAAAAAGGATGGTGTACATTTAATGAGAAGTTAATTGATAATTTTTCTCCTCATAGTTCAACGGTCAGTCATATTTACTATACATTATTCAAACTTGGAAGACAGAATAGTTAATTTCTTTATGGACTTTTCTATGAAGCTCACTAGTATACAGTACATATATTGGTGTTCACAAACAGTAATGAATTTATTCTCTCTCTCTCTCTCTCTCTCTCTCTCTCTCTCTCTCCCCCTCCCCTCCCCCACACACCTGTGAAGTGGGTTTTTTTCCCCCAGAATTTACCAATGGAAGACTGAGTCACAGAGACATTAAAGTCAAAAGTATCTGATAATTTGACCCAGTTTGACCCACTGAGGAAAGCTTAGTTGAGGTTTGCCAAGTATCTCATCTGTGGCAGAGCCAGGGATAGAATCGAGCCACTTTCATTCAACTACCTCCAGGTGTGCCTGCACTTTCTCTTCCTGTAACCTCCTGCCACATTCTTCATCCGATTTCTGCAAAAAATGGAACAGGGTTCCTAAAGACACCAGTCTCTTCCAATACATAAACCTGATTCATCCTCACAGCATTACCCATCCTTTGCAGGAAATAAGGCAGAACAAAATAATAGGCACTCTTTCAGGTAATGAAAGATGGCATCATATGTTCACATCATAGAATCATAGAGAACTGGAGCTGGAAGGGACCTTTGGAGGTCATCTAGTCCTACCCTCTGCTTGAGGCAGGCCAACCCATGTATAAGAGGGATGAATTAAAGTTGGATGGCAACTCTAATTCCATCATTTCTTGACTTTGAGTGCATGAGTTGGCAACCTTAATAAGGGTTTTTTAACATATGGTGTGTGTGTGTGTGTGTGTGTGTGTGCATGTGTGTGTGAAATTCCCTAGTTTCTCAGAAAAGCCAACTGAAAAAATCCATTACATGCGATCATATTGACAGTTATCGAGGTCACGAGAAGTGTTGGAACTTGTAGAACTACCACATAGATCTCTGCCATTTGAGCTAAAAGAACAAGTGATAGCACAAGTATGTTGTCATCCTGTATACAAGGTAATGGAACACTTTTTCTGTGAATTTCTCAAGAGTTTGCTGGGATCAGAGTGATGGTCAGCCTGAGGAATCTTCAGTTCCTTTCCAGGGGATGAGGGAGAGCATGCTTCAGTAGGCACAGATTTTTCTGCTAGTTTCCTTGAACTCTGACCTCCTCTTTTTTGTGTGCTTTAACCTGTCTTTGGTTCAGTCCTGTCTCATCTGACCCTCTAGGTCCTTGTCCCTTTTTCTTCCCCAAGCAATCTCAATCTCCATTCAGTGTCCTTGACCAGAAAATTCCACTCTCCTCCAGCTTCCAGTTTCCCACTCTGCATTCCCACCAGCATCTGGTCCCAGGCTCATCCTCTTGTTCCTTGTTCCAGTCTACTCCCTCTCCGCTCTACATTACCTCCTCTATGCTGCCTGGCCCAGAAGTGGGTCAGGAGAGACAGTTTCCTTGATATCAGCTTTAGCATCTGGATCTAGAATTAGCATGGCTTGAAGACACTTTGTTCTGTGACTTCAAGGAAAGTAGTGGTGATCTCTGGATTGGAGTATGCCCGATGGAGAACATATCCTCTGCTGAGACTTTAGCTGAGCAGGTGTGATCTTCAGTTTTTCAAAGGCCTATAACTTGACCAAATTTGGCTAGATTTTAATGGGACCCAACAGAAGGCCCAAATGTGATATAAAGGCTGTGCCTCTGCCAAATTTCAAGGACTCACTCTAAATTAACAGAGCCACTAGAGTTCCACAAAGAAAGGATTTCAAAGTTTTCTAACTTGGACAAAGCTATTTCTCCCTTAGCCTTAGTCTTGGAAACAGTGGAATGATTCTGAATGAATGCTCCTCCCCCCCCCCCCCCCCCGCCCCCAAATCAGCCTGTAGCAGATAACAGGCATGGAAACTTTTAGCCCAAATAGTTAAGTTTTGGCAATGTTACAAGCAATTGGAAATAGCATATTATAGTGGAACGTATCGGGGAGTCAATAGGCAATGCTACCATCCTCATCTATAATATACACCCACATATACACACTTCCCACATATAAACCACACACACATGCAGTGTGTGTTCTGGACTGGCCCTGTGCACCACATATCGTGCACAGAGCTTTTCTGGTATGCTCCTCATGAGCTGAATCTAGTCCATGGGCCACAGCTTTGATACCCCTGCTCTATGGAGTATAATTAAAGTAATTCTCATTTCACATATTATGTGTAACTCCAAAACTGAGGAAGTCAGGGTTTTCACTGATTGGGTTGGATAAAAGATATTTATTGGACCACAAACATTAGGAAATAACTGGCTTGAAACAGCAGAAATACCCAATAGTATAGTACCTGTTAGGGCTATGCGAATCTTTGGTCCCTAATTCAATTTGGTAGCCAAATCTCCAAATCTGAATCGAATCAGAAGACCCTTTCATCGATTCGGGGAGATTCAGAAAGATTTGGTGATTTGGACCTAGATACAGCTTTAAATGTTTTTTCTACATATCTCTAGGTAGCAGGTAGCTCATGAATGCTGTGATGGTGGGGCGCATGGAGCATCCCACAGAAGCCTGGGGGCTCCCCAGCACGCTTGGCAACAGACCCGGAAGTGGGCCAGAAGCACTTCCAGTCCACTTACAGGTCCGCTGGAGAGTGTGCTGGGGGATCCCCCTGCGCTCCCCTGGCTTGGCAACTGGTGTCCCCTGGCCCCCCCCGCATGCTCCCCAGCGGACCCAGAAGTGGACAGGAAGTATTTCCGGTCCACTTCCGGGTTCACTGGTGAGCACTCAGGGACACCCCCACACTCCTGTAGGACACTCCATCCACCCCACCATCGCAGAGTTCACGAGCCACGCCTGGTACCCTGAGGTATTTTGAAAAAACATTTAAAGCTGTGTCTATGGCCAAATCGCTGATTCTCCAAATTAGCATCAAATCTTCAGCTTTGAATCAATGAATCAAATCACTGTCCCCGATTTGGGCTGAATCTGAATCAAATACAGTCTGTTTCGTACACTCCTAGTACCTGTCAAGCTTTAACAAAGCTTCCCTCCCTTCTCAGTGCAAATCCACATTGTTCCTTATTCCCTATACCAGAGATGAAAAAACAAGAAAGCCGATCCATAATTTATGGATTATATACTTTCCTTGGGATTTCCCTTAGTTTAATATTTCTGAACATTTTTGCGTTAATGTGCTCAGAACTCAGGGGGAATTTGCCGCAGAGTTTATTTTCCAATTGTTTTCCCTCTTTTTCAGTTATGTGCTGCTTTTTGAATGTACGGTGTATAAATGTATAATATATAAAAAGGGTGAATAACCTGAGGGAGTGAATTCTGACAAGAGATGGGTGGTGGGATGAGAGAGTGTTTCCCCCTTTTTCCTCCCCTGTGCGGGATGAAGCATTTTTTTCCTCTTTACTCCTGGGGAAGACAGTCAAGAAACTGTTACCTTTCTCTTTCCCTGCCCCACCTCCTAGTGGGAAGTTCTGTCCCACTAGGGGAGACGTGTTGACTCTGGTTTCAATATGGGTCTCATTATAGTAGGTCTGTTTTCTCAACTGAACAAAGTTAGGGGGCTCACTTGCTTTGGGCAGTGCTAGAGCAGCTCTCTCCTCCCAAAGATAATGGGCACTATTCAACTCCCCTTGTTCTCAAAAGACACGCACAGTAATGTCAGTGGGAGTTTGATTGAGCCTAGACTCAGAAACATATAAGCAGCGTTCCAGTTCTAGGCTGATTCACAAAACTAAGTTTGTGCCCAGTGGTCTCCATCCACTTTCTTCTGGTTCTTCTAACTCTTCTGACATCAAGTGACCCAAACCAGTAAGGACCTAGACCAGTGTAAGTATAATCTTTCAATTTGTCATTTCCCTAAAAATAGTGCAAGGACACACACGTTACCCTTTAATGTCTCCACCAGTTGATTTTCTAAAATATCAAAGTACCAAAACTAATTGGACAAGTGATTTCCAAATGTCCTCATACTGAGACCCTTTAATCTATACAGGAACCCAATATCCCTACTTCCCATTTTTTCTTTCCCATTCACATCTGCCATTCAAATTCCAAGGAAAAACAGCATGGTTGTGATCTAACAGCTGTGGATCCAACCCCCCTGTAGGCTATGCCTCATAGTGTGAGAACTCTGCATCAAATCATATTATGCACTGATCATTTTCTACATTTCATTGGCTAATAACTACTGAAAAACTTTGGGTTTATAATGGAAGTACTGAAGCAGGCTTAACTGTTGGCTCTGTGAACACCACACAACACCAACCAGTTGGTTCTCAAGAAAGACATAATAATCTCTTGGAGATACAGTGGAGAATACACATAGGGAGGACATATGAGAGAAAATATAATGAAAGTAACCTTTAATAAAAAAACTGAAGTGTGTAAAGTGAACCCTCAGAAGCATATGTAAATATATGATGGATGGATGAAAAATGAGACCAAAATGCTGGCAAGTGAACTAAGGCAAGTCTTTTAATGGCTTAATAATAGGAACACTTTAGGAACCAGTGAGGTTAATACAGAAATGACATAAAACAGTGGGGGGTCCTGGACTAAATTTATCCTGAATACTAATTGAAGGACACTGAATAGCAGATAATGGTTGAAAAATGGGGTTGTGGCTCTCTCCGCTTCTGCTCATTCACAAAGGATGATCTGGCAGAATTTAATAGCTTCACAATATCAGCAAGGGTGACACTTTAATAGGGAACAAAATACACTATTGCAGTGCAATATAAGAGGAAGCCAGAAGAAAGAAAAATTACAAATGAATTTAACTGAAGATGACATGGCAACCTCCTGTTTAGAGGGATATGGGATTCCCTAGTCGTGCTTTATTTCAATTAGGAGAAATATTTCAAAACAGTATTTTTGGGTATCCAACGTGATGTTATCTAATTATATCTTGCCTCACAATTAGATTTTGTAACAAGTATTTTTAAAAGCTTGAGACCAACAGAAACTACTCCATAATTGTCTTGTTAAAATGGCTCACCATTTTCCAGCAAGCTTGGAATACAAATACTACAATACTAAGAGCCTGCAAGTTAAGTGGTCTATAAAGAGGGAAGCTGTTTTCATTGATTCCTGTTGTCCAAGCTGAGAGAAAAAATACACAAAGACCATAAAGAGTGACAAGCAAATTTTTTTTTTTAAATTTGTGACTATTAAAAAAACTCTAGATGTAATTAGTGACATGAAAAAAGACATCTATTTAATTTTTTTTAGCCAGGAATATAACTTTGAAATATGTGGTAACTTATTATGATAGCTCTCACTAAGAAATGAAACCATTGTGAGAGAAAGGGTATTATTGAAATGTTATTTTGTGTAGCTGATAATATGTCTACACAGAAACACTGTTTTTTAGAGTCAACTCACAGCCTAACAGCTACACACCAAAAATTGTATAAAATCATGAAGGAAATGATGGTCTTATAAAATCTTATCCTTCCAAATCAAAGTGGGACTACTAGTTCATTATTTTCAGCAATTCTGTATGTGTTCAGGGAGGGTCTGCCTGAGTAATTAGATATAAATAAATAAAGACTCAACTAAACACTAATCCATGGAGCTCAAAGCACTTAAATCTTTCTCCATTGCATTTTCCACATCTGTAGAATGGGGTTAAAAATACTTGCCTTCTTTCAAATGTCTTTTCCCCAGGTCAACGGATGACTCAAGTACAGAGATAAGAACAGAGCCTAGGTTTCTTGATTCCCTATGCCTGTGCCCAAACCATTAAGCAAAGTTGACCCTCCCTCCACATTATTTCATCTGCAATTTAGAGTTACATATAGATATTTAGAGGAAGATCTTCACAAAGCTGCCCCTTAGAGCCAATGAAGGCCATGAGACTAAAGCTTAGTTCAAAGATAATATCTTATCTGACTGTGCAAAAAGAGGACATGTGAAATAAATTAGCTAAGCACTTGTAACAGTTATTTGTTAGGGTGGTGTAAAATACAATTGAAGACATATTTTGCCATGCAGCTAGGCAAACTTAAGATAAAGGAAATCATAGAGTCATAGAGAAGTAGGATGAGAAGGGAACTCTAGAAGTCATCTAGTCCTACTCCCTGCCAGAGGCAGGATCATCCCTGTCCAAACCATCCTAACAATCCATTGTCTAATCTCCTAGCAAAATTACACAACCTAGACACAACCCAAGATATAACACCTTAATCTTCCAGAGGTAAAGCCGGGAGGCCACAGTGGCCAACATCCTGCTGCTGCAACTGTTGTTAAAATACTCTTGAGAGATCCCGGGAAGAGGGCCACACAGATAGTTCTGTCTTCAAACTAGAGATTACTTGCGTGAGTTGAGAATGTAATATTATTGGAAGGCACCAGGTGGCCATCCTACAAATACTTTATTTAGACCTGTGTCTCTGAACATATCTGACTGAGACATCAAAAGAAATGCCTGTTGTCAGCTGTGGTGCAATTCTTTACAGGCTGAGTGTACCAGGGAAATATGTTCTCCTTGAATCTCTGACTGAAGATCTTATTTCACAGATATAGATATTTGCTACAGCAAATGATTATTACCCAGGAAGGAATTTTCCCACTGGTCAGGTTGGCAAAAATCTGGCAGAAGTTTGGCCTTCCTCTACAGCATGGAGTGAGTTTTCCTGTTGGGATCATTTGGGCATATTTCTATCACTGAGAGCGCTACAGTTTGACACGGCCTCTGCTGTCCTTTGCTGGTGGCAGACGGTTTCAATTTTTTCTGGAGCTGAAACACTTTGGTCTAAATGGAATCTGTGGGTCTGATACCAGATACCTAGGTGTCACTCACTGGTCAATGGTCAGGCTAGATAATCTGATAGACTGTTTTGGTTTTAATCTCTGTGAATTGGGAAAACATTCTAGGAAACTCTCATTACAGAATGTGCATGAAGCTGCATATTTAATATTCTTAAAGGGACTATTAGAACTTGTGAAAAAAAACTAATTTGGTAGGTCTGGACACTGTCTGCTTTTGTCCACAGAAAGGTTGTTGTAGCCTCTGTGACAAAGATCCACTGTTGGAACTAAGAAAGTTAGACCAAAAGGAGCAGAAGTTGAGAGGTGGTGGTTGCACTCCTAATCTGACCTGAGACACTTTGGAATGATTCATCTGTATCTCAACAAGGCTAGCTGTTAAACGGTGCAAGATCTCACTGAGAATCACATGTTGCTGCTGAGCTGTTTGGGGGAAGAAATTAAATTTAAAAAATCCACAGCACTTGTTTTACAGTTGAATGCCATCTCTTGCTTGTTTGTTAGAAGCCTTGGTCCCAAATTGCCATTACAGCACTGGAGAAACACAAGCATATGATTTTCAATATAAATTGATGGCATCCCTGAAAGTCAGGACCTGCTGAAAGGCAGTAGATATATATTCCAGCCATGGGAAATCTCTCAAGGATGAAATCTCACATGGCTAATATCAGAGTAGCAGAGGAGAGAAAGCAAAAAAGCAGGAAGAACAGCATTTTATGAGTTGTTTTGGAATTTTCTGATAAACTACAATAATCAAAATGGCAATACACTGTGTTGTTATATAGTTTCTGTTCCTCCAGAGAAACAGCCTGCTAGTCAGCTGTTGATTTCTTTTCAGTGCACAGGCTTTTCTTTATTCTTTTTTTGAGTGGCTATCGTGATATGGGAATGTCCAATTTACAAGACCAAACTTTGCCCCTAGACATCCTAATGTGAAGATTATCATTATTGCATGACAGAAAGAGCTGTCAGATCAAGAATCTAATTGAAAGTGCTGACCAAATTTCCTGTGGAGAGACTACTCTCTTTTCATAATGAGAAATCAAACAAAGCTCTGGGGTGTTCATCAGCCTGAGTAACAGCACGAATGAAGTGTTCAAAATGTCCTTCTTTTCCTCTGTCAGTTGCTCAGTTTCATTGACACAGTAGAAATGAGAGAGAGGGAATTTGTTTGCAGCAAGCCAAAATGCCAGCTAATGCTGATGTACATTTAAAACAAAAGAAGAGAAAAGATTTGTATTTTTGTGAATGCCTTCAGATTTATGCTTTTAATTCTAGAGGCCCCTTTGAGACTCTCAAGATGGTACCAGGTCTTGAGTGGCTAATTCAGAGACCCTTAGTTTATGTTGTTAAATACCACATTACGTTCTTTTCATATTTTTTAATTTGAATTTTGTTCAAGGGTATGCTAAAAGAAGGCTTTGGTGCATAGGGATGCAGTGGGTAGATCAAGGGAAGTTATTTATCTCAAATATTATTTCACATACTATGCTGATTGCTAATTTGTAGCCAATGATATTACTAGATCATTTGCAGAATATTATCTTCTCCTTTTACTTATATCATTACCAGGGTTTCATTTTTTAATCCAAACTGCTTTCTTCCCTTAGTCTTAAAATGGGCAATGGGCTTCCATAAATTCTTCTTATGCCTGTAATTAATCATTACTAATATTACTTATATATTAATAAGCAATATGCTTGCATTATTGATATTACTATGAGGCATCAACTGAGGTGTTTTTGGTGCTGTACAAAGACTTGGTAAGGGACACTCCCTACTGCAAAGGCAATCTGAACAGCTGAGACAGGCCAAGAACGGTGGAGAAATAGAAGCACAGGGAAGTAAGGTGACATGCAGTCACATAGCAGTGGTCATAGCGGGAATAGAGCTTAGATCCCTAAAAGCCCAGCCCCCTGCCTCAACCACTTGAACATGCTGTTCCCCAGGCAAAACAGCCAAAAGTTTTCAAAACTGAGTGCCAATTTTGACACCACTCACAGAGGCTTAGTTTTCAGTAGGTGTCAAGCACCTTCTCCTGCCTACCCCCTCTGCAAATGAGGACTTCCTGGCTGTCACGAGTTGGACACCTAAAAATCACAAGTTGCTTTGACAATATTAGCGTGAGATTCGATGGTTAGAATCAAAATTCCCATTTCATCCTCGGATTCTATTCATCGATGTCCACCTCGACCAGCACCTACCTGAATTCTTAATTAAACTGGTTTGAGCTGACTGACTGTAGTCATTCCCTTGGTAGAAGCTGCACTTTTCCACGCTCCACACAGGGGCCAACAGTCTTTGACAGAGCCTAGAAAGCTGGTGAAAACAGGCCATGGATAAATTAGGACAATATATTGTGGTATGCACACTCTGCAAAAGCTCCTTTGGCAGTGGTCCTCATCCTTCCAGGAGAGGCAGGCTGAATAAAGCATCTGGGTCCGAAGGCAGGAGACTGCTGCTGCTGCTCTGAGCTGTCTCCTGCCACCCTGCTGTATTGGAAAGGCTACTCTCTTATTCTCGTGCTACTCCTCCTGTAGCTGCCACTGACTGTCACTGTTGCTCTTTGGCCTCACTGCCAATTTCTGTTGCTGCCAACTCCCACCAGTGACAAATTCTATGGTGTGAAAAGTAGTGGCTGCAAAAAAGAGGTGTGAGCAGGGAGGGCTGTGATGGCAGCAGACAGCCTTGCAGAAAAAAACTTTGCAAAAACAGAGGAACATGACTACATTGCTTTCCCCTGCCACAGAATTGCTGCCAGCATCACAAGTCCATGGGATGTATGCAATAGCTTAGTGCAGGGGTGCTCAACCTCTGACCTGCAGGCCAGATGTGACCCTCAGATCCATGACACCCAACCCATGGAACTCCCCATGGGTAGGGAAATGTGACAGTGGAGGAACAGGGGCAATACCACTGCCATCCCCTGCTTCCAAATTCACAGGCCCCATGTTAGTGGTTGAAGCTAGGCCATGCCTTCTCCCCATTGCAGACTGGGGCTGGATTGTGCCAGCTCTCCTGCCCCCCCACAGCGGGAGCCAGGTCAGGACTAGGCCATGCCCCATCTCCCCCTTTGGAGCTGGGCCATACTCCTTCCCCCTTGCATAGCCAGATTGGGGCTAGGCTGCCTCCTGCCCCCATCTATGTGGGAGGATGAGGTTCCACCACACTTGCCCTGGATGCTGGATCTGGACCACTAGCATTGCCCATTTGGCCCTCTGGGGAACAAGATTGAGCACCACTGACTTAGTGGACTGCATCTGGCCTACAGGCTGTAGGAGGCCAACCCCTGCCATATGGCACAGCCCTGTACACTCCTTCCTTGGGGTAGCAGTGCAGTGGGTTTTAGAATTAAGACAAACAGAACAGGTCTTATCTATTGCATCTATTTTTAACGTTATATGCATATTTGGGCAAGCATCTGTCATTTGTAAGTCACATTTTCAAACTTTTCTTTCCATGAAAGCTAGAACATAATTTTTCTTAAAAAATGTAAACTGATATTCTCATTGGATGACTGCAGTAGCTGGGGCATTTAGTTCCTGTACCTTAGTCCAGCCTAGGGACAGGACAGAAACAGAAAATTTCTCTGTAGTGGCAGAAGCCCCAAGAGGAACAGGAAGTGTTTCCCTCTAGCCTCCCCCAGGGATGAATTCTCTCCTTAGGTCTAGAGAGTGCCACCAGCAAGATGGGCTCTTTAAATCACTGTCAAAGTGTCCCTGAGCTATCAGAAAGAAAAGCTATCTGATTTTTTCTGGTGCTGGGTTGAAGCTTGATATCATGTACTTCACATAGCTTGATGATTTCTTTTATCAAACAAACATTTCCCTTTTAAGGATGACTAGTATGTCAAATGCATGTCAGTTTTACAAAGGTCATACAACCAACTAGGCAACGTGAGACAGCCTCAGGGGTGCAATCTTGTGTGTGAAGAGAATTTTCTGTAGGAGATCCAATGGAACAAGTGCACACAGTGCTGTAGCAAGGGTGGGGGTGAGTGGGTGCCAAAGAGAAGGGGCACCAACAGGGGGCATGAGTACAGGGGGAGGGTGTTTCCCACTGCTGTGTGCACTTCTGGGCAAGTGGGGGGCGGGGCGGGGGGTGGCATGTGCCCCCCAGATCTATGCATGGGGCAAGGGCGAGCTGCCACTGTGGGCTTTGCTCCGGGCACCAAACTTTGTTAGTATGCCACTGAGTGCACAGCCCAGCCTGCTCTTAAAGCTAGTACAAGTTGAGCCAGGGTGTACTTTCCAGGTTGAACTTCTAAGCTTCACAAAGCTTAACTGCATAGTTGTGGGATGGGGGCAAATTCCCCCTTTCCCTTGCTGAAGCTATTTCATTGTAGTTGCTATTTCATCCTATCCAGGTGTTCTTGGCACCTGAATTCATATACCTATTGATCCTCTCATGACACATTCTGAATTGTCATAAAGCTTGCCTTCTTGTAGCTGAGGAGGTTAGGAAGAGAGGTGGGGAAGAAAAATCTTCTAGCTTCTTTGTAAAACTCCTCTGTTCACAGTCTTCTTTCTGCTCTGGGTTACCACAGGATTTATGTAGCATGGAAGGTCTACTTCAATCTGGCCCTGTCTCTTACAAGCAGGTCCTATAGCAGGGGCGGGCAATTATTTTGGGTGGAGGGCCGCTTACTGAGTTTTGGCAAACCATCAAGGGCCGCATGACAGGCAGCCAGGGGCAGATAAATATTAATTTTCTAAATTTTTAGGGGCCCTCTGGACTGGATAGAATGGCCTGGCAGGCCACATCTGGCCCGCGTGCCATATTTTGCCCACCCCTGTCCTATAGGTACATCACAATATAGCAGTACCAGGGCATGATGTCTCCACATTGAATCTCACTGCTCCACTGGTGTGGGGTGCCCCTGCTCTCACTCTGAAGTGGCAGTAGGTGGGACACTTCTCCCCTCCCAGAAAGTCAGGGACAGCAAAGTCCCCTCTACCACTCTGGTGGGGCACCAGGGCCCTTTGTACTTTCCTCACCAAGCAGGTTTATCCACTCTGGTGAGTGGGCAGGGCCTGCTGAACTCTTCTCTTGCCACACATAATGTCTTCTGCTGAAGTAGTATTTTCAAGGGCCACCAGAGTTGTGGGATTTGGAACCGACATCCCGTTGATTAGACGCATGGGGGAGTTCATTCTGCTCAGAGTTGTCTTTTCCGCCTGTCTTCATATTAGCAGTTATATAGGAACTGGTTACACTTGGGTCTCATTTTCAGACTTTTCTTAACAACCAAAGGGGTAGAAAATTTACCTTTTTTTCCTGAGAAAAATTAAATCTTAGACTCTGCTATTTTCATGTCACTCCAGAAACTGGAGCCGACAGCTAGATATACACTGCCTTTGCCTTAATTCAGCCTTGGCAACAGGCATTTCAAAAAGAGGTGACATTCACCAAACAAATCTAGCTCTCAGATGTGATGAAGGGACTTTTCTAATTAAGTAATACTCCTCTGTGGTTTAGCTACCAACTGGGAATCCAAAGTTCGCTGGATGCATGTACAATTAGGCAAAGTTGAGGATCTCAGCCATTTTATGGGAATTAAGCCCACATCAATTACTCCAGGATCTCAATGCTATAAAGCTTTAGAACCAATAGTTTCCTAGGCAAAATCTACCAGGCATGCCACTATTGTTACTTACATTGTTCGCATTTTCTAACATTAAGAATTGCACAACTTTAAATACTGTTTCCAAGAATAGCAAGGGCAAATGAACTGCAAATTGCTAAATTCCTTTTATTGCTAGGAGCTACAAAGTAATTTCAATTAGTTTCAGTCTAAAGTGAACTGTGGGTTAAGATGGGAAAATAAAATACATGGTGACATTTTAGGGACACATTTTATTATTATCTAAAGAAAATATATCATTTCACTTCTGTGTTCTGAGTTATCTTTTCCAAGACATTTTGCAAGAACTCTTTGCTTTGCCTAAGTCCTATGCCTTTTCAGTGTGCTTGTTGTTAAGGGGGGTGGTACATATATCTGAAAGAGAGACATGGATAACAAAAATGTCATTTATCCATAGGGAACCTAGGCTTTAAATAGCACAGAAATGGATTGTATTCAAATGCAATTTAACACATGCTCACATGGAATATTGGCATTTACATTAGGTTTTGATTACATACTGTTCTTTTTCATTCTTGTCTATAGCTGACTTTACTGGGTATATATGTAAAAATAATGATCTTGCATATTGTTCTAACGGTTTCCTGCTGCAGGAACTACTTTTGGATCCCTGCTGTGTTTTTTGATTAATGTTCTACCTGTGACTTCGGCAGATCTGGGCTGTTCTTTGCTTCTGCAGGCAATGGAAAGGGGGAAGCATAAACTACAGCACCTGGTGCCATATCATCATGGCTGGAAAGTAGAATTCATAAAGTGCTCGGACATCTAATTATTATGTACTTAATAAACCCTCCTCTCTTTATATGACAACAATGTGAAAACAGTATGTGTGAAGTGGTATAAATGCATGTGCTTTGCCAATGAACTGATAACAACGACAACTACAAGCTTGACATTTCAGAATGACCCCTCTTCATTCTCTCACTGTATCTTATTTTTGGGTGCAGGGCACTTCATCTTTCAGCCCAACAAAATCAAAGTATAGAATTTGCTTTCTTTTAAAATAATGTTTCACAGACCAGAATGACTAAGCACAATACAAAGAGACTATGGTACAGTAGTGGAAAGTTTTCAGTCAAGTGGAGATAACTTCTTCATGGTACAAAGCATGTTCTATGACCCCAATGTCCTAGATGTAAAGCAATACGTTGTTACTATATAACAGAAATTGGGTCACTTGGGTCTACAGCAGTGAAAGGACACAGAGATCAAGGATATCATTTCAGGAAACATTTCAGGGGATGAAGGTGGCAAGAAATAGCCAGAAGTTTTCCTGTATCCATTTTTGGGTTTCTAACTTGTTCTAGGAAGTGTCATTGTTGTTTCTTTTTGTTTTTAATATAATTAACACATGCCTTGCTCCTAGTAAATGGACTGTGGAAGAACAAAGAAGGGAAAATTTTAGGGACATGCTTCCAGAGAATTTTTTGAGAAGGAAAAGTGGCAAAATATTTGGCTGTGAAAGTAAACTGGAAACAAGCTGAGATGGTACTGTGGGAGCACAGCATCAAGGTCTCACCACAGTATACAAGCTACCAAAATGTCTTGCTATTAAAACTCATGGGCTAGGGACAGACATTACACATAAACCAGTTTCGAAATGGCTGAAACTGTTTTGAGATAAACCTGGTTGAATGTAGTATCAGACTTAACTGATTTCGCTCAAACTGGTTTATGCAATGTCTGTTCCAGACTCTCTCCTGGTTTAAGTTAAACCAGACTCCCCCAGCATGCTCTCTGGGTGAGGCTCTGCTCTGCTCCAGAGCTGGGCTGGCCTCTCCCCTCTGCTCTGTAGCCAAAACAGGGATGGGACATGCTGAGACACCAGCCAGCATGGCCCCATTAAGGCCAAGTGAGCAGGGACAGGATTAATTCTTCCCTCCTTCTCCTCCTTCCTCATGGCACCTGGGGTCTGCATGCCAGCCGGGGAGCTGACAGGGGAGGGGGCTGTGGCGGTGGTCCCTGGGACTGGCAGGCCCTGGCTGCAGGGCAGAAGGGACCAGAAGGGATGGAGGGAGGAATTAACCCTTCTTCCTGCCCCCTTCACCTTAACGTTGCCATGCTGGGACGTCGTCCTGTGGGGTAGGGAGGGGGGGCTCTGTTCTGTGCTGTGAGGTACGCTTTCCACTCCTACTCCTCTCCACAGGGTGGGAAAGCAGGGCTCTGTGGGGCACTGGAGGGAGACTACTTCTCCTCCTCCCCCTTCCCTTCCCCCCCAGCCATCGCAGGGCTGGAGGGTGTGGGGGGGTGGGCTCTGTGTAAGGCTGCATGGCCCTGGAGAGAGACACTTCCCCCACTCTTCACCCCTTGCAGCTGTGGCTCAGTTATAGCCACTCCCCATGCCCTGGATGGGCAGTGCTACACAGAGCCCCACCTCACCCCATGGGCAGGGGAAGTGTCCTCCTCTGGGGCTGGGCTGGGCAGCCTCACATAGAGCTCTCCTCCCATCTTCCCCCTGCTCCTCCCCCACTGCCACGGGTTGGGGAGGGGGGGAAGAGCCCCCCCAGCACCAAACAGAGCCCCCCCCTCCTGGCCCTGCAATGGTGGGGGAGAAGGAGTAGGAGGAAGAGTTCCCCTCTGGGGCCGGGCAGCCCTGTGTGCCAGGATTGCTCCCAGCTGTCAGGGAGCCACTGGGGAGGGCAGAGCCTTCTCCTCCTCCTCCTTCCCCTCCCCCCAGCAGATGCTCCCTGTTCCCCCACCCTCCAAACCCCACAGGCCAAGGTTGGGGTTTAAACCCCTCTCCAATCTTACTTAGGCCTGCTGGGGCCTGGCCATGCGCCCCCTCCTCAGCTCAGCTTCCCTGTTGGAAGGGAGGGCTGCTCTAGTGGCCCCAGGCTTTTGGCCTGAGCCGCTGCAGGCATGTGCCAAACGTCTATCCACTTGCAAACCAGTTCACTCTGTGCAGGTTAGACTAACCTGCAAAGATTGAATCAATTCAGACTCGGGCTTTTTGAATGTTTGTCCCTAGCCATAAGGGTTGAAGAGAGGAAGCTACCCAGCTCAGCAGCAGCCTGTGAGGCTACAGTTCACTGAAAACCTGGTTCCCCTCTAAAACTTTACTACTGATGGAAGAACACACTACACGCCAGACAGACAGCATTCATTTTGCACTCCAACCTCCTTTACATTGTTCTTGCACTCTCACACCAATATCAAGTCTTTCCATCTCCAGATCCTTCCAATTCTCCCCTTGGGTCTCCTTCATGGGTCAGTCTCTAGATTTCCTAAACCTATTTATTTTCTTTGTCTGTCTGGAAAAGCCTTATTGTGTCCCAAAAGCCTCCTGGGACATATTAGAACTGCTTCAGATGGGCAGGCAATGGATGGAAAATAAATGGAGTCAGGAGCTCTGGGAACATAAAATAAACAGTTAAACGGCATCATGAAAGGGCATTCTACCTCTCCAGCTGATGGATGCTCTAAGAATATTAAGGAGGAAATAGCAATGCCTCAAGCAGGACATTTTCTCAAACACTTCCAGGTGTGAGTGACCTTAGGAACACAGCAGCTATTGATGACTGTGGAGTGGCCCAGTGGGAGAGGTCCTATTTTTACTTCTATTTATTTGCTCAGAGCATTGTGGCAGGCCAGGTATTTATCAAAATACAACCTTTTGGGAGGCAGGACGAGAAAAAATCAAGGCTATGCAATGACCTTCTGGTTAGGTAGGAATGGGTCTGGATGTCTATACTAAACTATGTTTCAGATTGCTCTGCAGTTCTCAAACCATGGACCACAGGATTACTCACTAGACAGAACTGGCTGTATGCCCCTGCCTCCTCACCAGTGGCATCTACAAGCATCTAAAGCAGACACCTGGGGCAGCAGAGGAGGAGCAAATGTGGACACCTGCGCAAAGGGCTGTTGTAACCATAGCAAAAAAAAAAAAAAAAAGGAGCTACCAGAAGCAAGGGAAGCTGCCAGAAGTAAAGAAACCAGAGGTTTCTGGAATGAAATGCTGAGAAATGTTTGAATACTAGGCAATGGAGAAATATTGTGGAATGGGAGAGTGACTACCACCACTGCTGGCCCACTGAGCAATCCTTGCAAAGCCAGCGGATCACGGCACTCAAGGGAGCCCACCCCAGCCCCAGCCCTGGTAAAATCTGTGGGCAAGGAAGGAGCCCCCCAGGGGGCACTTGCCTGCCTGTACACTAATGCCAGGAGCCTGGGGAATAAGCAGGAGGAGCTCATCCTCCTGCTCAGTGCAAACAATTACGATGTCATAGGGATAACGGAGACCTGGTGGGACTCCACCCATGACTGGACCACGGGGATAGATGGCTATACCCTGTACAGGTGGGATCGTGTAGAGAAAAGGGGCGGGGGTGTAGCTCTCTATGTTAAGGAAAGCTACACGTCCCTGCAAGCTGATATTGGCAACCAGGGTGGACGACTGGAGACCCTCTGGGTTAAAATCCGTGGGGAACACGGCACAGAGGACACAATGGTGGGAGTCTATTACAGACCTCCCACCCAAAGTCCTGAGCTTGACCAGGAGTTTGCCCAGGACCTGGCTGAGGCAGCTTGCTCCAGGACCATGGTTGTCATGGGTGACTTCAATTACCCAGACATCTCGTGGGAGGATCACTCAGCAAAATCTGAGCGGTCGCAGAGCTTCCTCTCGTGTGTGGATGACCTCTACCTGACTCAAGAAGTCTATGGGCCAATGAGAGGCAAAGTGCTGCTCGACCTGGTACCGGCTACTGGGGATGACCTAGTCGGCGACCTAGTAATCGATGGGAAGCTGGGTGACAGCGACCACGAGCTGATCACCTTCACCATCCGCCGAAAAGCTGGCAAGTCAGTCAGCAACACGGAAGTCCTTGACTTCAGGAAAGCCGACTTTGACAAGCTCAGGAGGCTTGTCAGTGAGGCCCTAAGGGACTGTGACCACAGGGAGAGGGGAGTTCAAGAAGAGTGGTTGCTCCTCAAGGGAGCGATCCTCAATGCACAAACTAAGTCTATTCCATCTCGGAGGAAAGGCAGCAAGAGGGCACAGCAGCCCCCCTGGCTCTCCAGGGACCTAGCAGACCTCCTGAGGCTAAAAAGAAAGGCCTACAAAGGATGGAGGATGGGAGTCACCTCCAAGGAGGATTATTCTGCACTGGTCCGGTCCTGTAGGGAGCAGACCAGGAAAGCCAAGGCTGCAACTGAACTCCAGCTAGCTTTGAGCATCAAGGACAATAAAAAGTCCTTTTTCAGATATGTGGGGAGCCGGAGGAAAAGCAGGGGCAACGTTGGACCCCTGCTGAACCAGATGGGGCAACTGACAACTGACGCCCAGGAAAAAGCCAACCTATTAAATAGGTACTTTGCGTCAGTCTTTCATCAGCCCCATGGGACGCCCATGCCCGCTACAGGGCCGGGAAGTCCGGGTGAGGGTGATCTCCTGCCCTCCATTAATGTTAACTTCGTGAAGGAACATCTTGAGAAGCTGGATACCTTCAAGTCAGCCGGCCCTGACAATCTTCAC
Source organism: Alligator mississippiensis (assembly GCF_030867095.1). Lineage (NCBI taxonomy): Eukaryota > Metazoa > Chordata > Crocodylia > Alligatoridae > Alligator > Alligator mississippiensis. The sequence continues at coordinate 320,728,777 of NC_081824.1, forward strand.
CCCAGGGTACTCAAGGAGCTGGCAAGCATCATAGCCCAGCCTCTAGCATGGATCTTTGAAAACTCTTGGCGCTCTGGTGTAGTGCCCGAAGACTGGAAGAAGGCCAATGCGGTGCCTATCTTCAAGAAAGGGAGGAAAGTGGATCCGGCTAACTATAGGCCCATCAGCCTGACTTCTATCCCAGGGAAGATCTTAGAAAAGTTTATTAAGGAGGCCATCCTTAATGGACTGGCCGACGTCAACATCTTAAGGGATAGCCAGCACAGGTTTGTTGCGGGTAGGTCTTGCTTGACCAATCTCATTTCCTTCTACGACCAGGTGACCTATCACCTGGACAAGGGAGATGAGATTGATGTCATATATCTTGACTTCAAAAAGCCTTTGATCTGGTGTCCCATGATCGCCTCTTGGAGAAACTGGCCAATTGTTGCCTTGGGTCCTCCACGATCCACTGGCTGGAAAATTGGCTCTGGGGTTGGACCCAGAGGGTAGTAATTGATGGAAGTCACTCATCGTGGTGTCCTGTGACCAGTGGGGTCCCCCAGGGCTCTGTCCTTGGACCCATACTGTTCAACATCTTCATTAATGATGTGGACACTGGAGTCAGAAGCAGACTGGCCAAGTTCGCCGATGACACCAAACTTTGGGGCAAAGCATCCACACCAGAAGACAGGCGGATGATCCAGGCTGACCTGGACAGGCTCAGCAAGTGGGCGGACGAGAATCTGATGGTGTTCGACGCCAATAAATGCAAGGTTCTCCACCTTGGGAAAAAATACCTGCAGCATCCTTATAGGCTCGGCAGTGCTATGTTGGCTAGCACTATGGAAGAAAGAGACTTGGGGGTCATCATTGACCACAAGATGAACATGAGCCTGCAGTGCGATGCTGCGGCTAGTAAAGCGACCAAAACGCTGTCTTGCATCCATAGATGCTTCTCAAGCAAATCCCGGGACGTCATTCTCCCCCTGTACTCGGCCTTAGTGAGGCCGCAGCTGGAGTACTGCGTCCAGTTTTGGGCTCCACAATTCAAAAAGGATGTGGAGAAGCTTGAGAGAGTCCAGAGAAGAGCCACGCGCATGATCAGAGGTCAGGGAAGCAGACCCTACAATGACAGGCTGAGAGCCCTGGGGCTCTTTAGCCTGGAAAAGCGCAGGCTCAGGGGTGATCTGATGGCCACCTACAAGTTTATCAGGGGTGACCACCAGTATCTGGGGGAACGTTTGTTCACCAGAGCGCCCCAAGGGATGACGAGGTCGAATGGTCACAAACTACTACAAGATCGTTTCAGGCTGGACATAAGGAAGAATTTCTTTACTGTCCGAGCCCCCAAGGTCTGGAACAGCCTGCCACCGGAGGTTGTTCAAGCACCTTCATTGAACACCTTCAAGATGAAACTGGATGCTTATCTTGCTGGGATCCTATGACCCCAGCTGACTTCCTGCCCTTTGGGCGGGGGGCTGGACTCGATGATCTTCCGAGGTCCCTTCCAGCCCTAATGTCTATGAAATCTATGAAATCTAAGAAGAGGTTGGGGGTGCATGTGAGTGGGGAGAGGACATTGGGGAATTGTGGATGTATCACACTGCAGTTGTGTGTAGGGTGGGTTTCCCATAACAGGATGTGTGTGTGTGTTGGGGAGGATCTAGTGGAGGGAAGGTGTGTGCACGTATGTGTGTGTCATTACAGGCAACAGGCGTACCAGGGGAGTATGAAAAATGAAAGAGTGGGGAGTTGAAATGAATTGAAGGGGACTGGAGTGTCATTTTGGGGGAAGAACAAAAACTCAGTTTTAATGTTCATTAGTTGTTCACAGATAGGAGCAAAGATAGGTTTTGATAGGGGCACTGATAGGGGCATCTACTGTTTACTGTAGCTGAAACAGAGCTAGCATAAAGTTGGGAGTGGGCCAGGACCAGAAAGGTGATTATTACTAGATGTTCTTTCATTGTCAGGGAGGGGATGGCTCACACTGTGAACAGCGTCTGAGAACCTTTGGGATATCTATATCCTGAATGGCTCACAGTGGTGTGACTGTCTTAGGTGAGTCAAAAACAGCTTTTGCAGGCTAACTTCTCTTCAGTGACATGGGAAATAGCTGAAAGGCAGTGAAGCATTGCTGAGGGTAAATCAACCAGAGCTATCTCACTGTAGCTATCCTCAAATGTTTCTGCCTTGTACGCATTCTTTTTTTTTGTGAAATGGGCAAAAGGCCCTCAATACAGGTAAATGTCAAATCAGCCAAATACACTCTCCTTGTTCATCTCAGGACTGGCAGCCTCCAGCATTTTCCTTGTAGAGGGTTCAATGTTTGCAGCTCTACAAATATGACAAAGGATTTTCTTTTGTTCTTTTAAAGGCTGAAGTGGGGGATTGTGTAGCTATTTAGTACCTAAAGAAAGCTTCCATAGATATAGAAATCCCATAGCCCAAAGAATTCCATGCTACTTAGCATTTAACTGCAGAGTGGTAGGACCACATTCCCAATGTTGCTCTGGCAACATGTATCAGCCCTGACCTGAGTGGATCACCTCCAAGGAGAAGAAAGAAATTCAATCTCCAAGCTCATTTAGATTTGACCCCTCTAAAAATCTAAGGGAGTCAATTGTGCTCACCATAACAAGCTGCCTGCTGGAAACTGAGCCGAGACTACAAAGTTAGGGTTACCATATTTCCAGGTCCAAAAAAGAGGACACCTGTTGTGGGGGAGGCAGAGAGGCAGGGGGAATATGATCGGGGGGGGGGAGCAGTGACAAGCCACCCCCAGCCCTGCTGCTGCCCCTCACTCTGGACCCACTGACACCAGCCCTGCCAGTGCCCCTCACTCCCAAACAGTAGTACCCTGCCCCCCACCCCTTGCTGGTGCCCCTTACTCCTGACCTGCAGCCCCCTGGCTCTCCTAGTGCCCTTCACACCCAACCCACAGTCACCCATCCCATCCCATCCCATCCCATCCCATCCCCCGTGCCTCTCCCTCCTGATCCACAGCCCCCTGCCCCACTCCCAGTCCTGCTGGTGCCCCTCACTCCTGACCTGCAGCCCCCTGCCCTGCCCCTCAGCCTCATTGCTGCCCCTCACTCCCAACCCACAGACCCCTGCCCCCCCAGCCCTGCTGCTGAAGCAGCTCCCACATTGCACGCACACCTTCTCTGTCACATTCTCTCTCTCTCTTGGCTTGCTGAAGCCCATGCGAAGAGCATGTGATCCCTGCAGGCCAATGACCTTGTCCACTGCTCCCAGCCCCAAGCAGCCAGACCTGGAGAGCAGAAAACCCAGACATTTGCTCTTATTTTAAAAACCTACTACTGGACACAGCACAGGTGTCCAAAAAAGAGGAAATGTCCAGTAAAACCCAGACGTATGGTAACCCTAAAAGTCATTTGGCACTGGTGAAAGAGCAGCCATTATTTGGTAACCACAGACCAAACAGGCACCTGCAGTGGTTACAAAAGGGGACGGAGGACTTTACATCCCACTTTCTACCTCCTAATCTTAAAGTCTCCCATATATTAGTTGCTTTAAACTTGGGCTGGGTTTCTCATTTAAACATAAAGGTGCAATTTTGCTTTTGTGCCCTTCTGAAAGTGATGCCTCTAATTTAAATTCAAATAAGAAAAGTCAATTGAGCTACAGCAGAGTGGACATAGGTTTAACACTAAAGAAAATTAACCTGAATTGCTAAATCCAACATCATGTTGAAAAGGACACGATCAAAAGATGACTATTGTACATTGAAATAGAGGCTTTTGAGTAGTGATAAGTGAATAAATAAGTTTGATGCCTTGAGTATTTTTATTTATTTATTTTTGCTTGTGATGCCATCACAACTCCAGCATCCCCTGCATGAGGAAGTAAACACTCACTTGCCTCTCCCTGCCCCCCATGCTGCCCACAGCACCCACATTTTAAATTCCATCTCTGTTCCAGTGCAAATCCTCACCAACACAAATTTAAATATTGGTATCTACACATGTACATTTTTTTTTATAGTACAAATACAAGGTGCAACTACATGAGACATTTATGGTGGAGTTGCCTAATTAGGTCCTCAGTAAAGTCTCGGCATCTACACATATGGCCCTATTAGGCTGCAGTAAACTAATTAACTCTGGGGTAGGTAGAACTTGTAAATACTTTGCAATATTTGTAAATGCAAGTACTATCCTGTGGCAGCATTATTTAGTGTGCCGCAATGTACATGTAGATGCTGATGGGGTTGGCTGGTGCACAAGGGTGCTTTAGTGTGGGGGCTGCCTACCAGCTAGCCCCGCACTGAAGCACCTTTGTGTCCCAGCCAGGCCCCCCGCAGCACATTGAGCCAGGTTGGAACAGCCTTGGGTGGCAGGCTGACCTCTCAGGACTGCTCTCACCCAGCTGAATGTGCTGTAGTGCCAGGTACACATGTAAGCATGACACCTGGGAGCAATAAACTCCAGCATGAGCTGTGCTGGAGTTTATTCAGTCAAATTAATTGCATGTGTATAGGTGCCTACAGAGCACAAACATACAAGGGGAACAAGTATAACTGATGTCAACCGGTTACAAAAATTCAAGGGAATGTTTTCAGAAATTCTTTTTACATCATTTGCAGACTGTATCTTTAAAAAATCCCTTTCCACACAAACAACTAAAATACATTTACTCCTGTGTAGTGATAATTGCCATTGATGAACTGAAATGGATAATTTAGTGCTTAAGAAAGCAAGGCAGAACATAATAGGAAACAGTTAATATTAATACAGAGATCTTCTATCTTATGCATTCAGAAAGCTTGTTCTCTTATTCTGTGGTAACTATGGAGAAATTGTCCCAGTTTGGGATGTGTATTTACCATCCAGGGAGAGGATAAGGCCAACCTGCATACTGCAGTGGTCTAGCCATGGCAGCAAGGAATTCTGTTTGGGTTGATGTAGAAAAGCAGCGTAAATTAGCCCATGTGGAGCTCGTCTGTTTGCTACCCAGGGACACATCCACGCATGCAGGCTTGTGCACTTGCAGAAGCTCATATAGGAGTGGCACAAATTTGAGCTTGGCATTTTTACCTTAGCAGGCATGCACTTTGGTGTGAGGCAAGTTGTGCCACTTGGGGCAAAATAACCCTACCCAGCTCCTCCTGGATCTGCAGCCAGGGGAAGCTAGAGACTATAGTATAAAAAGCTGCCCTGGTGAGTAGCTCAGGGCTAGCTGCTCTCAGGAGCTTCTAGGGGGAAGCCGGCCACGCCTCTTCCTGCCTCAGCTGCTGCTCCTGCTCTTGCTGCTGTTGCCACCCCTCATGGGGGGGTACTCTGCCACACACGGCTACCACCCTGGGGGAGCCACCACACCCCCACCGTTCCTGCCTGCTGCTCAGCCTCAACATTTTTTTTGTTCCTGGCATGCCTCTTGTTACATCTCAAATTGCTTTGAGACATGGCAAGAGGCATGTGGGCTTGTATGGATGCACCACAGCAGTCTGCAGGGTCAGATAGCTTCCAGTCCGGGCTCGGTGTAATGAACAATGACCTGGTTTTGTTCTCAAGGTTGAGATGGCCACCTTACTCCTAGCTGGTTTTTGTTTTCATTCCCATGTGCCTTAGGAAGATTAATCAGAGGAGTGAGGGAAGCTGACCTGCCGGTGTTCCCATGGCCCTACAGAACAAGCTTTGGAAGGCAAAGCCAAGGAGTCAGCAGAGTAGAGAAGAAAGAGCACAGAAAGGAAGATTCCTCTGCCATTTGAAATGATGGGATTGGACCTGAAAAGGGAAGGAAGCTTTAAAGGCTTGACACTTCTGACCCCAGAGCTGTATTTCAGGATAAGAATATCTTTCTATTTCCTGCCTATAGACTGGGCAGAGGAAGCTTTTTCCCCTTAGGCCTGTTCTAGATGTTATTCCTTTCCTTCCCTTTGAGGGAGGGAAAAGGGAAGGCATCACCTAAATGCATCTCTTGATAGGAACAAACCAGTAAGAGCAGCTGCATGCTTCTGTGCTTCATGTAATAGTGAAAACTCTGGTCTGCTTAGTCTGGAGAGACTGGGGCCACAGCATGCAGTCAGAGAGACCCTTGGCTATTGGAGAGAAGCTCTGTACTGCCAAGTTACCATCCTATGCAGCTCTTCTCCTGAGCTGCACCCTGTTCTCCTGGCCCTAGGCTCATCATCAGAAGTACAACAGGAGTCAGGGCATTCAGGCGGTGGGGGGCAGTCACTCTACTCTAAATACAAGCTGAGTTTGAGTTGGACAGCTGCCTTGGAGCCTTTTGGAAAGGACACCACTTCTGGCTTGTTTGTTTGTAAAGCAATAAAGCACTACCAGGATCATTACAGCAAGTTAAAACATATTAAACAAAAACAAAGAGTAGCAGCAATAGAGCTGTCTTGAAAGGTTACTGCTGGAGGCCCCTTAGTCTCTGCCAAATTCCTTCAGTTCTGCCATTCTGAATTTGGATTTTACTTGGGTGCCATAAAGCTAAAAGTGAAAGCAGGTTTACAGCGTACTAGGGCAAACAAAGAAAATAGGATTTTAAAAAAAAATTAAAATGAAAACCAAGGTGTGCAATCTCTAGCTCCTTTTTTCCTCTTTGCTCTGAAGCATAAGCCAACCTGCCTCAGAGCTGTCTGTGCTACATATTAAAATAATAACACATGAAGTAATCTTCCTGGAAGGTCACAGTGCTCTCAGTCTCAGCACAAAATTCTCACTTAAGCTGGTGTTGCTGGCTCCTCCCTTGTAGTAGCTAGGGAAGCCAGGAGTTTTGCCTGATACAGGCATGATGTTCCATCAGTTCACTCATCTCCACTTAGCCTCATACAAAGTGCATGTGAACAAATAAATGCTGTTGATCAGACAAAGCGAATTCAAGGACACAGCTCAATGGAAGGATTTAAAGAGCGTTGCATCATTCTAAACACGCTGAACTGAATTTTGCTCTCATTTATATCGGGTTAAGTTTTACTGAAGTGAATAGAACAGGTATATACTAGCATGCAGGAGTGCTGAATGTGGGTCAATAAGTAAAAATGTAGGTTGGGATTTGCAAGACAGCCTAAGGGAATTTGAATTTCAATGGGATTTGGACACTTCACTCCCTTAGATGCCTGAGCTGTAATGCTTTTCTACAATTGAGCGACACATGGGAGTTGCTACAAAATGTGAACTCTTATAAATTGGATCAAAAACAAATGTAGTGATAGAGAGAGGGGTCCTTTTGTAAATGAGTGTGGCTCTATTCAACAGTCCCCTGCCAACACAGTTGGGGTTGACTGAGAGGAAAAAACCCAGCAATCTCTGTGTCTGGACTGAGGCATATCTGCTGGGTATTTGTTTGTGGTCCTTGATTTATAACCTCACACCATCCAAAGAACAGCCTGGGAGAGGTCTGCACATAGCACAGAGGCCATGCCTTGGATTAGGTCCTCAAGGGACTTGTGTTGTAATGCTGAATGTCTCAGCACCTAACTTTTAGGTGCTTAGCTTAATAAAAAAATTGAAAAATTCTGCACACTATTAGAGGGAATGAAGGTACAGAGCGTCAGGGCTGTGCAAACTAATTCTGTGTACTCATTATAGTGATAGACGTTGTAATTTAAAGATGCTCCCTAACTAGGAAGACTACAGAGGTTGGGAATTGGGAGGTGGTCTCTGTCAGGGCAGTAGGGCCAGAAAAAGGTCTGGTGCCTAATTTACAGGCTTAGATGCACATAGAATGAGTGTAAGCAGGCAGGGCTCAGCTTCCCTGAGGCGCTCTCACAGCTCACCCCAGAGGCGGTATACATAGAGCCTCAGAAGCAGAACTTCAAATGCCCGGTGAATTTTATTGGTGAAAGCTTAGGCACTGGTGGACTTTAAATGCCTCTAGGATTACATGGGTTTTTGGTTGTAGTCATGTTGGTCTAAGGACATAGGCAGGTAAGGTTCTTTGGGGTTGATGTGATATCTTTTATTAGACCAACTGAGTACTTGGAAAAAAGTCCTTAGCAAGATTTTGGGTGCAATCACTCTTCTTCAGGCATAGAAAGTCTCTGCTGTTCTGAGACTCCAAGGAATGAGAGAAGCTAAAAGTATGACAGGATGTCAGTGAGAATGTAAATAGGTAGGAATTAGGAAAACAGAAGATAAAGTGGGAAGGGAGGTGCGGGGGAAGCCGGAGGGAAAAAGCCAAAGGTGAGTCAGGGAGGCTCTACAATAGTAGTAATTAAAGGTAGAAAAGAAGTTGTCTGAGAAAAAGGAAAGAGCTGGAAATTAAGAAGACAAAGGGCAGAAAAGTAGGGGAGGAGAGGGGGGGAAACAACCTCTTACACTTTTCCACCCAGGATGGGTTTAGTACTCTAGAGTAAATTAATCTGGAGTAAACTCATCCTGCAGCATTTGCATGTGTAGACACATCTCCATGAAGGCTAGGAAACTCAGCAGCAGCACTTTGTTGGGGGGCCCGGGGTGGGGGGAAGACTTTAGTGACCAGAAAGCCCTGGTAGATGGTTCACTTTAGGGCTTTCAGCAGTGCTCCTGCTTAGACACCAGGAGGCACTGCTCTGCTCTGTCAGTGCTTGTATTTATTTAGCTTCATTGCAAAGGATATCAAACAAGCTCAGTGTTTCTGATTTTTATGGATGGCTTAATTTTTCTTGCAGCCATCACAGACAGGCATTTTTAGGCTATTTTTTATGGACTGTCTGTAAATTTATGGGCAGTTGGCAACCCTGATGGAACATCACAGAAGATGGACCAGGAATCAGAATATTTAGGAAATGTTTTAAACATATTATAAACCTAATGACAAGTGTCCTCAGCTTTAGCTGTTCATATTTTAACTCATTTAGAATAATTCCTTAGAAACATGTTTCTTTGCCAGAAAAAAGAAGTGCTAAGAGGGTAGATGCACATAGTTATGAGCTCTGGCCACTAGTGCAGCTCTTCTTTATCCTTGGCAGGGGGGCAGGGGGTGGGAGGTGGAGAGGAAGCATTAGAGGTGCACATGAAAAAAAGGGGTTTGGAAGCTAGTACCAAACCAAAAGTAGACCAGTTGTTGGCCTTATCAATTATGATCCAGTCTCCATTTTTAAAAACAGCAGCTAAAATGGTTTAACTGGGTTTTTGAACATTTTTTATAATGGAGTGCTTTTTGTCATCTCAGGTTGGTAACAGGCCATAGATGAACAAAACTAAGAAAAGTATCACAATCTCCAAAAAATGGGAGGCCTCATTAAATAGGGAATAAAGGTGTGACAATGATAGTGGCTTCCAGAGCCTTTTCGAACAGAATCCCATGCTTTGTTTGCAGATCTGCCAAGTAGGGAGGGAGGTAGACATACTAAAACACCATAGAAAATCAAGACCTATTGCCCAGACAGAATCGACTCTCCTTTAACTTCTGCATGAGCTGGAAGGACTTACTGAGGGAGGAGGGCCTATAAAGGACATAGCTATCTGTTTTTACTTTATTATGCATAGAGTCAGGCACAAGTAGTAGTATATAGGTTGGGTCTGAGAAAGTTAGTAAAAATATTGCATCTGGTTTCCTCCTGAAGCTAGGTATCATCAGGCCACTAGTTCACCAAAATGGGAATCCTTTACAAACTGGTCTAAATATACCTGCTTACCAGATTGGAAGATCTTCTTCACTGGGATAGATCTTGAATGCCTTCTGAAGTTAGTGAAGCTTTTCTGTAGACTTTGAGGGGTGGTGGTTTGGGTGCTGAAAGCATACATGACAAAACTCCTTTTTTGATTAATTGGTAGAACTTGCTCAGAACAGAAGCCCTTTTTCCTGTAAAAATATTGAAGTTAGCTTTTGTTCCAACCGGCTCAAAATAGATCTCTTGGGGATTTTTTGAAATTTGAAAGTTAAAGTATCAGAATGATTATTGAAATTACTCATTTACCAAAATGCTGAGTCTGGGGAAGTGGAAAAGAAAAGAAGTATTAATGCTTTCATTAAATGTGTTTAACACACAATATTTTCCACACAAAAAAAGAAAATATCCCCACAATTTTTCATAAACAAATTTAACTATGGGAAATTTTTCAGTTAAAAAGAATATTTTTTTCAGTGAAATCTGTATTTGGTAAAAAAAAAAAGAAAAAATTCTGACCAGATCGATTTGATGCATATGCTGTAAGATTTGAAAAGCAGCAAAAGAAACTGCAGCTTTGAACAGAGGCAAAAAGTTTAGACAAGAACTTAGTGTTCTTGCCATGCCATGTTTCTTTCCTCCACGTAGGTGGACAGACTTAAATGGGTTGCATGACCTCCTTCTGTCAGAAATGGTTATTCATGTTATGCTACTAATGCTCCTGGCTAGATCATCTGCCAAATCCTACATTTAAAACAAAAAAAAAAATCAAAAGTCATCTGGGTCCCTTTCATCTCTTTGGACCACTGACTGCCACAGGCCCTGTGATAACATAACTGTTCACATACGTTCTTACTTACTGATTGGCTTATGGCCAGTTAGAACTACTGTGGTAATCAGGCTGGCTGGTGAAGGGAAAAGTGGTGTGGGGAAATGCTTTTCTGGCAGCTGACAGTCTGTTGTGTTGACAAGGTGACTGAGCAGGAACAGATAACTATAGACACACCTCTCCATCTGTACTGAAGCCCAGGGGCTTCCTTAGCCTGATTTTTCTCGTATGTTATGCTCTTCTCATACCGTCTCACAAACCTATTCTGTAAACCTCAGACTGTTTCTACTTTTACTTTTACTTTGCAAAACTATGAAGGCCTACAGGTTTGCACAAGTCATGGTTCCATAATGAAAAGCTTCTGGTCACAATGAACTGGATACAATTTCCTTAAAGTGAGCAGCTCTGCAAATGCACAAAGCAGTGTGTGTCCTAGAGCTAAAGGAAAACTAACTTCAGTATCTTCAGGCCCTAGTAGATTGTTTTAGATAGCAAAAACTCCATCTGTTGTATCATCGGAGGGTTCAATATGCCCCAAGGAAAGATTTGTGTTGTATATAGAGAAGCCTCCAAAGTCTAGGTCACAACTCTTCAGAAAGTAATAGACCTCTAAGGATAAGTCTCAGTTGGTTAGGAACTACCCACATACAGTATTGCACATGCAGCACCAAACAGCAGCAGTTCTGTGCCTCTGACCTTAGTGGTTGTTCAGAAAAGCTTGTAGACATATATGATTCTGCTATTCAATGTTTGATGGAGCTTTTCTTTTTCCCTAAGTTAAATCATTTCTTCCTTTAATAGAGGTTCCTTCCTTTCCCTTCTTTTAACCAATATCTAAAGATTCTTGGACACATCTACACAAGATGCTTTACTGCACCATAGATCTAATTGCTGCATAGTAAGTGTCACTGTCTACAGATGCTATCCCTTACTGCACAGTAATTTACTGAAGGGGGTGGAAGCAGACTGCTGCCAGGAGCAGCAAATCTGCTCCTGAATCCCCGCATGTGTAAACACCTTGCCAGGGTGGGTTTACTCTAGAGTAATTTACATGATATGAAAATGCAAGTGTATTTTAGATGTTCAAGGGGCGTCTACACATGCAAATGCTGCAGGATGGGCTTACTTTAGAGGCAGAGAGAAGCAACAGCTTCCTTACATAACTAGTCACAGCTGGCAATAGGGTTCTGGATCTCCTGACTCCCAACCCAGTGCTTGCTTCTCCAGATAATAATGTAATTTTGAAACAAGTGAAAAAGCGACTGAGGTATCTGTTGTTCCCTCTGTTTCTGCAACCAGGTCCTATTTCCAGCTACTGGAGCCCTGCCCCTCTCCCCACCCCCCGCTTTTTTCTTTTTTCTTTCAGGCTTACCTTTCTTACTTTTGCCTCCTTTGCTCTTCCTTACCTCAGAATATTACTTCTCCTCTCACCTTCTCTCATTACAAATATTTCCCAGTACTTCAACTGCTCATCTCACTCCTGGAGCTCTGACTGAAAGTTAGCCCTCTGTTTACTGTCCTACTCAATTGGAATAGGGCAGCTTATCTAGAACAAGTGAGGTCTCACAAATACTTGGGTTTAATTTGAAAATGTTGAAATTGCATTATTTGAGAAATGATCAGAATTGCACAAACATTCCTTCTGTCCCAAACACAGTGGGTGGGTGGGGAAAGGGTAGAGCTGAGTAACATTTTAAAATAACTTCCATAAAAAAGCGAAGGGGATTTCTTTGTCATACTGAAGTTATTCCTTCGGAGGAAACACTGTTTGAAGGTCCAGTGCAGGCCTAAAGTCCAAGAATCCTGTAGACTGAGTTTCATGTCTTGTTCTGCTGCTGACCCATGACACTTGTGGCTAAATTATTTTGTTTTTCTGTGCCTCGGTTTCCCTACCTATGACATTGGGATAGTACCTTATAGGAGATGTTATAGTGCTTGTTTAACATTTACAAAGTGCTTAGCTATCCCTTGCTAGACAGTGCTAGACTAATGACAATGATTAATCGTCCTATATAGATTCATAGATTCATAGATGTTAGGGTCGGAAGGGACCTCAATAGATCATCAAGTCCGACCCCCTGCATAGGCAGGAAAGAGTGCTGGGTCTAGATGACCTCAGCTAGATGCCTATCTAACCTCCTCTTGAAGACCCCCAGGGTGGGGGAGAGCACCACCTCCCTTGGGAGCCCGTTCCAGATTTTGGCCACTCGAACTGTGAAGAAGTTCTTCCTAATGTCCAGTCTAAATCTGCTCTCTGCTAGCTTGTGGCCATTATTTCTTGTAATCCCCAGGGGCGCCTTGGTGAGTAAAGCCTCACCAATTCCCTTCTGTGCCCCCGTGATGAACTTATAGGCAGCCACAAGGTTGCCTCTCAACCTTCTCTTGTGGAGGCTGAAGAGGTCCAGGTGCCCTAGTCTCTCCTCATAGGGCTTGGCCTGCAAGCCCTTAACCATACGAGTGGTCCTTCTCTGCACCCTCTCCAGGTTATCCACACCCTTCTTGAAGTGTGGCGCCCAAAACTGCACGCGGTACTCCAACTGCGGTCTGACCAGCGCCCAATAGAGGGGAAGTATCACCTCCTTCGTTCTGTTCATCATGCATCTGCTGATGCACGATACAATGCCATTAGCTTTTCTGATGACTTCGTCACACTGCCAACTCATGTTCATCTTGGAGTCCACTAGGACTCCAACATCCCTTTCTGCTTCCGTGCCACCAAGCAGGTCATTTCCTAGGCAGTAGGTGTGCTGGACATTTTTCCTCCCTAGGTGCAGCACTTTGCATTTCTCCTTGTTGAATTGCATTCTGTTGTTTCCTGCCCATTTGTCCAACCTGTCCAGGTCTGCTTGTAGTTGTTCCCTGCCCTCCAGTGTGTCCACTTCTCCCCACTGTTTTGTGTCATCTGCAAACTTGGACAGAGTACACTTCACTTCCTCGTCCAAGTCACTGATGAAGACATTGAAGAGTATCGGTCCAAGGACCGAGCCCTGCGGGACCCCACTGCCCACACCCTTCCAGGTTGATACCGACCCATCCACTACGACTCTCTGGGTACAACCCTCTAGCCAATTCGCCACCCACTGGACCATGCAGTCATCTAAGTCACAACCTCTTAACTTGTTCACCAGCATGGTGTGGGATACCGTATCGAAGGCCTTCCTGAAGTCTAAGTAAACAACATCTACCCCTACTCCTGCGCCCAGGTGTTTTGTAACCTGGTGATAAAAAGAGACTAGATTAGTCAGGCATGATCTACCTGCTATGAACCCATGCTGGTTTCCCCTCAGCATAATTTTTCCTGCCGGGCTCTCGCAAGTGTGAGTCTTAATAATTTTTTCAAAGACTTTGCCAAGGATGGAGGTGAGACTGACTGGCCTATAGTTGCCCAGGTCCTCCTTCCTCCCCTTCTTGAAAATGGGGACCACATTGGCCCTTTTCCAGTCCTCTGGGACCTGGCCCGTGCACCACGAGTGTTCAAATATTCTCGCCAGTGGCTGCGCAATGACGTCAGCCAGTGCCTTCAGTACCCTTGGATGGAGTTCATCTGGGCTTGCCGACTTAAACGCATCCAGTTCCTCCTAGTCCCTCTGCACCATCTCAGGGTCTACGTTTGGTGTATATGTAAAATCCAATGTTCTACATAAGGCATAGTGGATTATTGAAATATAAGACTGCATATAGTAAACTTTCCACTTACTACTCTATGTAGGGGAATAAGTGTCCAAACTGCTTTTTAAGAAGTGGTTAGATTAGCCATGGTTTCAATTGGTAAAGATTCCTATTATGAAGAGAATTGAAAGTAAACTCAGTTTAACAAGTCAAATGTACAATCCAGTATGACACTTTTCAAAAGGCAACACAGACAAGATGGCAGAGAATAGCTCATATCAAGCATACCAGTCCTTTGGGACTGCAGAGGTATCTATATGTGCCTCCTATCTCAGCAATTTAAAAGCTCCCAGTTCTCCCAGTAGGAGTATGTTTATCTTGTTTTCATTTGGGCTCTGACTCAGGAAGGTAATAAAAATAACTCTTCTGAGTGTTCTTATACCTTTGTGTGTATTTTTATAGGAATTCAAAGACACCTGAAAAGGATATTTGCAAACTGACCTATGATCCTTAACCCATGGTACACACAATAAATCTGCCACCTTAACTATTGCCAGCCCTGTTGAATGAATAGCTGTATTATAAAAGCACATATGTATAGCTACAGGGCTGTATATCTTATTGGCCCTAATTTTTAAATCAACATTTAAAAAAAAATCTATATACAACTATCTCTACATAAATTCTTTAACAAAGGTATAACTCTCCCTTATCTCTCTCATCCCTTTAATCTCTGACATCAGGTTTGTTATGGTAGAGGTATCAGTAAACATCCCTTATCAATTGCTCCCCCAACCCAGTCTCTTCAAAAGACATTGGATATGACCCACCAAGGATGTAATGAGATATGTTTCAACTTTTCATCATTATAGCACTTCAATCCATATTTCATAACTAGGAAATCAGTAATGCATAGGACCAAGGTCTGAAAATGTTGGTCACCAAAATGAAGTCAGATGTAGGTGCTTCATGGTAGAATCCTAAATTCATCTGTAGACACCTGAACAGACATCACCAGAAGCTGGAATTGTTTAGCAGCTCTCAGAATTAGGATACTTCTACTTATATGTGTCAGTATAAATTTAAGTTAGGGGTGCATGAATATTTGGGGTGTTTTTGTTTTGTTGTTTGGGATTTGAACCAAGTGGCGGGGGGGGGGGGGGGGAGGGAGAATCAGGTTAGATCAACCTGAAATAATTCAATAATTCTTGTTTGTTTGTTTTCCTCATTAAAACAAGAAACGTGGATCCCCGTTTGAATCAAAAGAAACATTCTGTTTGAGCCAAAAGGGAATGTTTTCTATGTGGAACCTGTAATAAAAGTCAAAGCAATGGAGAGCCAGATTCAGAGGACTGTCAGCTTTAGAGTTCCTTTTACCAGGTAGCTCAGTGGTTAAAGAGATTGGATTCAGCTCGTTGTCTGAAGGAAGTAGAAGCCAAATTGCCAATATCCCAAGAGAGAGCCCTCACTACCATACTGTAAGACTTTCTGGAATCTCCTTACCCCTTCTGTTAAAGCTGGGGTTTCTTGCATTGACCATGTAAATATTCAGTCAGAATAAAAATGACTATTTACCCCACTCATTCAAGTACTCTAAGTAGTGAAAGATTTTGGCTCAAATCCCTGCTCTAAATTGGGAAAAATGGGTTTGAAGAAGGCCTTCAGCCTCTTTGGGGAGTGCTCTAACTAACAGGCAAGGGGGTCATACTCCCTCTCCTCGTTCAATGAATATTTAAGGGTACATACAGGCTTTCCATTTGGATTGACCTAACCAGTAGGCCTGTGCAAATAGAGAAGTATTTGAGTCAGATTTGCCCGATTCAGAGGACAGTGATTCAATTCGGAGATTCAGATCACTGTCCTGAAACGATTCAGCCGAATCAGCTCTGGAAGATTCAGCGCTGATTTGGACAGATTCAGTGATTCGGATCAGCCAGGGAGAGGCAGGCAGAGCCGGGCAGCTCCTCCAGCTGTTCCTGCCTTTCCCCAGGTGAGGGGAGCTGAAGGAGAAGCTCCCATGGCTGCTCTGCCTGGCCTCATCTGCCCCCTGGACCCAGCCTAGTCCCCACACTTAAAGACCCATATTCACCGGCTGCAGCAGCAGCAATCAGGGGCCTCCAGGCTCTTATGGCAGAGCCCCCCAACCAATGCAGCATGGAGCAGTGGGGGACAGCAGGGATCGCCCCCCCACATGGCACCCCATGTGGCAGCTGCTCCATGGTGTGGGTTCAGCGCAGCTCAGCAGGGCTCTGAGCACTGCCTGGGAGCTGGGGCCACTGGGGCTGAGTGGTGCCAGACTCTGGGTGACTGCTGGAGCCACCCCAGCTCCCAGACAGTGCATGGTGCTCTGCTGAGACACGCTGAACCCACATCATGGGGCAGCTGCCACGTGGGTGCCAAGCGGGGGGGACGAAGCCCATTGCCCCCTACTGCCCCCCACTGCCTGGTGCTGTATGGGGGGGCTCTGCCATGAGTGCCCAGAAGCCCCAATCCCCCCTGCCAGAACCTGTGAGTGTGGGGCTTTTTTTTTTTTAAGTGCCGGGAAGCTGGGCCAGGTTGGGGATAGGGCTAGACAAGGCATCCATGGGGGCTTCTCCTGTGGCTTCTCTGGCTGTGCCTGCCTCTGCCCTGGTGGTGGGAGCTGCAGGGTCTATGCCCTGCTGCCACTTGCCCAGCTGGTGCAGGGGTGGGGCACGATGCAGGCAAGGCTCACTCCGGGCAACAGCAGAGCTGCTGCTTGTCAGCTGGTGCAGGAGGTGCAGGATGTGGGTGTGGCAGCACTGGGAGTGGGGGCTATGCCCTGCTAGTGCTTGCCCCCTTCCATCTGGAGCAAGCTGCACCAGCATCCTGCCCCCCCCTCCCCCTGGTTGGGCAAGGGTCAGCAGGGCAGAGCCCCGGCTCCCCACGCTGCCATGCCCACATTCCACACCCCCCCCCCGCCCCTTCCCTGAGTAACGCATCCCCTGCCCCAGCTGGGCAGCTTGTCCCAGACCCAATCCCTCCCTCCCCCAACCCCAGCAGACATACCGGCTGGAGGCAGCTGTCAGCTGCCTGTTTAATCTATGGCCGAATCTCCAGATTGGCTGAATCTTTTCTGAAGCTTTTCCAAATTGATTCAGATGCTTCAAATCAATTCGGAGCTTTTACTTGGTCTCCCAATTTGATTCAGATTTGGACATTCGGTCCCTGAATTGGGCCGAATCTCCTCCAAATTGAATCAGCTACTGAAGCGTCACACAGCCCTACTATCCAGGCTCTAAATGCTTGATTGTAGAGGGCTTAAATCATCCAAAAATGACAAGCCCAGTCTACATTAGTTCACCTGAGTAAATGCACTAATTTGGAGATCAGATTAACCTGATCTAGGAAAGGTTAACCTGACATCTGGAACACCTGCATGCATTTGCAGTGAAGCCCTGGGGTGGGGAGAACCATTAGCCATTAACTCTAGACCCAGGGCTGTGCTATTTTCACCCACCACCCCAGCCCTGACTGGGCTATTTTTAGACCCCTTAAATCCCTTCCCTGCACACCCCTAACTGGGTAACCCTCTCCTATAGACCCACTAACTCCCCGTGGACCCACCAGCCCCTGTCCCACTAATCTTGCCAACCCCCCCTTTCCCCCCTTCCCCCCCGACCTGCCAAACCTCTCCACAGAACCCACTGGGCCCCAATTCCTCCTGCTCATCCCCACACCCGAGTTATTTACACCAGGCTCCTGACATGGCTCCCAGGAGCAGTGAAAGGCTGCAAATGCTATTCCCAGCACCAGTGCCATAGCAAGGGGCAGGGAGGGGTGGCGAGTGGGACAACAACCCCAAGTGCCAAAATGAAAGGGTGCCAAGAGGCACTGCCCAGCCAGGTTGGGGTGTGGGACAGAGCCATGAGTGGCTTGCTTGGGAAGGCATGTGGGAAAAGGCAGCTTCCGCCACTGCATGCACTCCTGAGCAAGCACTGGGGGGCATGTGCCTCCCAGATATGAGGGCAGGCTGCCACTGCAGACTTCGCTCAGGTGTCAAGCTTGGTTGGTACAGCACTGCTCGGCACTCCTGCAATGACTTGCTCCCAGTATAGGTGTAGTCAGCTTAAAACAAGCTGCCTGCATCCAGACTGGGTGCAGCAAATACTTGTTTACATCCCAAGTAGGGTATACAAAGTGGAACAACCTCAAAAGGAGATTTTGAGAAAGCCTCACCCCAGGATGTCTGTCAACATAGTGGTCTGGGCACCCTCCTAAGATGTGGGTCTAAAGCCCTACAGGCAGCAGAGGGAAGTGGTCTTCCACATCCTGAGTGAGGTTGCCAATAATTGAGCTTTGACGAGCACCCCCATTACTTATTTCTTTCTGAATCAAACACATCGCTACCATGGCTGTATCATGAGTCCCTGAAAATAAAATGTTGGAAATGTTGAAGCAGTTCATTTTACAAGGATCGAAATGGAATTTTGCAATATTTCCAAAACATTGTCATTTGTTGTTTGGTTGAAATATCAGTTTTAGCTTTAGATATCCCTGTGCAGCATCTTTAAATAATTAGACTTTAATTTAGGAGACTAATTTTAGGCAGTTATGAATGTTGGCCAATCAAAGGAGCTGGCCAACATAAAGAAAAATCAAGATTCCTGAGTGTAGTTCCAGACTTTCTGTAGAAAAAACTAGTTACTGCATAGAATTTATCTGAAGTTCTGTTTGAAGAAATCCATGACATTTATTAGCAACAATCAGTGCTTCAAATAACTAAAAAATGTTTAACTTTGCTTATTTTTTCATTAACTTTAATTTTCCAGCCTTGGTTGTATGTCTTTATAGATAACATATATACACATGCTCTCCCTGGATAAAACCCTGGGAGATACTAAGCACCCTGTACTCTTTCCAGTTTTTAGGTGCTTTAGCATTATATTTAAAACACAAATAAAAATACATAAATAGATGGTATTCAGCAGGGACCTTTATGCTTAACCAGGTGCTCAGCAGGGTCCCTTATGTTTACCAGGGAATATTTTCCATGTGAAAATATTGGTATTTTGAATAGTTTTATTTTGAGTCATAACAAAAAGCCAACCTTTTAAAATAATCTGAAAACAATTTTTTTTGTGGTCCTGCCAATTTTTGCATCTAGCTGTGTATGTTATCAGACCACTTCCTCCCAGATTACTACATGGTGCAAAGAATTTAAAAACCAAACCTGTGGCTGAAATGAGCCATATCCTTCAAGTATCACATCCCAGAGCCAGCAAAGGATTCTTATGCTTCCTCTGAGGTACTGAAGCAGCACAAGGTGGGTTTGATCACCAGTGGTTACTGGAACAGCCCCAGGGACCGTTGTGATTTATGGCATCATTGCAACAGTCACAGGGAAGGTCTTGCAACTTAGAAAGGCAGCCACAATATGCCTCCCCTTATTCTAAGCAAGCCCTTAGGGCCAGGGCCTGCAAGCATAGTAGAAAAGGGCTGGTCATTCACCCTCCTGGAGGTTGGATTAGATGATCCTTGAATTCCCCTCCAGCAGTGTGATTCTTTGCAAGGTAAATTCCCCAGAGTACATGAGAGGACCGCAAAATACAGCTAGTCTTTTTTTAGAGGGTGGGTTTCTTTCTTATTTTTCAAGCAACTGTCATCATGAGCAAAAAATAGTAGGAATAAGACAGTTCAACTTTGTTAGCTAACACAGTTGCATAAGGATGGGTGGCTGAGTGGGGTACAAGCCCTAGCTCTGCCTAAGCATGGGGGAGAGGGTACCAGCATGGACCAGGGGTTGCCTCCTTCTCCTGTCTCCCCTTAGCTCCAACTTCAGTTCTAGCATAGGGAGAGCACAGCAGCAACATCAGTGCAGAAGCGTGTTTCAATTAAGTGGTGTAGGTTGTAGCCATGTTGGTCTAAGGACATAGGCAGACAAGGTTTTGGGATGAATCTGATATCTTTTATTAGACCAACTTAAATAGTTGGAAAAAAAAATTCGCAAGTTTTGGGTTTAAAAATCTTTCACGTCAGGCTGAGGAAGTCTCTGCAGTTGGTGTGTGCTCTTCCTGGATGGAATGAATAGTATTCAATAGTTTCAAATACTATTCAATTACTATTTCAATTAGTTTTTCAATTAGTTTCAAATAGAATAGTTTCAATTAAGGGCATTCTGAGAAGTGTAGCTTCTTCTGTGGGGGGGGGGAGGGAGGGTTAGGTGTCACCTCCTTTTTTTCCTACCAAAGCCATTGTTTTTTGACTGCTGGACATGTGTTCCTGCGGCAAAAATACGGAGGTGCCATCTCCTCTTAGCAGCAGCAAATTCCAGCTGCTGCTCCACCAGTGCTTTCCCCCTCTCTGTTAGAGCCTCTGGAGCCAGAGCCAAAGGTTTTGCAAGGAAGGCGCAAAGGGAGAAGGAGAGGAGGGGAGAGTGGACTGTCCAGGCAACAGCCATGGCCAGTTACACCTCTGAGCTAATCTTTCAGGGTCGTGCACATCTTTTGCTGGTAGTCTAACCCATCTGCAGAAGGTGCAGTCCATCAAGCAGGTCCTTTTCTGGTGAGAAGAAGACTTAAATTTTAAAAGGCTCTAGTAATAGATTATTATTTTTAGATTAAGACTAAAACACGAAATGATTCTACCAAGGAAGATTTTGAGGGGAAAAAAAATGTGATAAGCCACAGAAAAGAGTGGCATATAGAGTTCCAGTTGTAACTGATGTTGATGAGCTGGTAATGGACCTGCTACAACTACTACCTAAGTATGGGCATGCTTGGCACTCTGGAGTAAAGCACACAATGCCTTGGCCCAAGGAGTTTATAATGGAGGGCTACATCCTACAATTAGTGATGCATAATGTACAACCAGGAACCCTGAATAGCAGGGTCATGGCCTCATATCTATGAATATTACAATTAGATTTGTAAGGCCAGCAACAACTAAGTACAATGGAAGCTAGTGGGCATTGATATCTTTTGCAAATCTGGCTGTCACATCATATGCTGTGCATATTGGGCAGCCCTGAACAACAACAATCCAGGCAGTCTTGGATAAGGCCAGAGAAGTCCATCTTCAGCTCTGAAAGGATCTTATTTTTCTAATTCAGCTGTAATTTTTCTAATTCCCTCTTGCAGGGGAATTGCAGAAGGGCTGAAATCCTTTCAGATCTTTGTAAGAGTGCAGAAGTGAAAATGCTGTACTGGTGTCCCAGTTCTGCTGAATATCCTCTGTGGGAGCAAGGGGAACAGGCAGTTTGGGAGGGAGGAGGACCTGCTAAATGGCTGCAGGCTAAATAGTAACATCTTCCTCATCCTGGTGTTCATGAGGGACCAGTTGCCCAGTATGTTAATGCTGACCAATTCAGCATCATCTGGTGAACAAAGTGTTGTTGTGGGAAGAGCAGCCAAGAGGAGACCTTCTGGTATCTCAGCTCATACATTACATTACCAAGGGGATGACGGGTATGGAAAGAGCTGCTCTTCACTTCCATAATGAGTTAAATCCTAATGCCTACATGGGGTTAACCTGAGTGAGGATAGTGATCTATGGCTCCCGTTCCAGACACATTGCAAAAGCCTCTGCTTGCACAGGACTGAAAAAGGCCTGGGCCCTAAGTGGAATTGTTGAGTACAGAAGCTTATTTACTGGGGCTGCAGGTCTAGGTTCGACTTCCATGCAGTTTCTCTTTAATGATATACAGTGCATGTAACCTGCTAACATTCATGGCTTCACATCATCCATAAGCTGACAGAAGAGGCCAAAATAACCAGAAGTTATGTGGCATAGCCTTGTTTTAGTTTATAACCTTTTAAGGAGAGAACACCCTTCTTCTAATGGAATGACCTGCGCAAGCCACACAGTGCCAGGCAATGCAGATTTCATAGTATCAGGAGAGCAATGCAAAAAGCAAGAGGGTCTCAGCAGGCTGAGGGGTTTCAAATGCTGAGCAATTGAAAATGTAGCACTATTTATAATCAATACATGGATGATTCATAACTTAGATGGTTAAGCCATTAAGAGAAGCATTAGCCCTGAACCCTTTATGTACCAACATTAGAAAAAGCTGAAAAACAGTCCTCTGAAAGGACTCTGTCAGCTTTCCTAGCTCATGAAATGGTCTCTTACGCCAACACCATACATTTCAATTACCATACACAAGCATTTCTACCTCTTTCCACATCTCATAAAAATCACAGCCAATAAACACAAATCTCCACCTGAAGGAATAGATGCTTTCCTCTGACTTTAATATACTCACCCGTACTTCAAAGAAATGTTGAGAGATTCTCGTATCTGCATTGCCCAGGCTTCTTAGTCGTAGGTAAGGATTAGCCATGTGTGCACTTGGAACAATCTGCTCTTAGTTTTCTTTAACATGTTTTTTATCCTTCTAAATCATGCTCAGCCATTTGACCTGACAGCAGGCTAATACATGACCTGTTCAATGGTGGGGGAGGGGGATGAGAGGGGAATAAGGGAGGAAGGAGGGCATTTTTTTTTAACAGGAAACCTGTAACAGAGCTTTTTCTTCTGTTACTGCTCCCATTTCATATATTTTGTACTTAATCTATTCTTTCCCAAAGGTAGCTCTGGGAACATTTTAGAATGCCAAGTTCATGGCAATGATTGCAAGGCTCTACAGTGAGAAACTAAAACAGAAAGTAACCAGGGATAAGAAGGAAGGAAGGAAACGGTGTAGCTACCTTTAATTGTGGTGGATGCAGGTGACTGTAGGTAGGATGCAAATATTTTTGAGCAGTAGGTCCATGTTAAATGCATGCCATTGGCTTCTATCTTTTATATGCTTCTGTTGCCTTTTCAGTACATTATGTCTTAGAGTACTGCCAGCTGATCTTGCCATTGCTTTTTGGCAAATGGCATAACTGGGTGAATGGTTTCTACTGCTGTAATTCTTTATTTACAGCAAGGTCTTTCCGTAAATGTAACTGTCTGCTTGACATTGCATGCATACAGTTCAAGTTTGGGGTGATGGCAGGAGTGAGTTTACAGACTCAGCCTTTCCTTCATTCTGTATTCCTTGAAGGTCACTATGTTAACAGGTGTGAAGTGCTAAAGTCTAGTAATCATAACTATGTTTTGTTAGCACTTATTCAGCCAGTTATTTCTTCCCTTTTATCCCCCCTCCCCAGTCACATTCCAAACTTGAAACCCATGATTTGAACAAAGTGAATGCTCTGGAATATTAAACAAAAGTAGCTTTTCATTTGGGACTCTCCTGGAAAGTAGCTGCACTTGAAAAATTTCAAAGTGTTGCATGAGATTTGAGCCATGTGACTCCTATTAAAGTCAATATGAGTCATGTGGTGAACAAACCCCAGAACGCTTTGAAGATATACTTCAATTTATGTTTTTCTGATCTCGGTTTAAAAAAAAACCCTATTGTAGAACAGGACTTCAAGGAAGGCTTTTCAAGAGTGATTTTCTTGCTTCAGTTACTTCTAAACATGGAGCATGGAGAGGAAAAAAAGGCCACCAGCTAGTCTGTTATTTGAATAAGGCATGTCAGTACTTGGATGTGAAAAAAAGAATGTCATTGCAATGCCATGTATTTGTTATTTAAACCTGGTGTAAAAACAATGATTGTGAATACATGAATATATAATGAGCAGAGCACTCAGACACTGCCAGCTTAGATAGCTCTTTTTCATCTGACAGTGATAGAAGAAGGCAGTGGTAGCAAACAAGCGATCCCAATTTTTACTTCCTAGAAAGGACCACTTCAGGCTATAGCATGGTGGCAGCAGCAGCAAAAGGCACAGCACTAGAGGAGATGGAGCACAAGCTACCTATTCGTATTTGTGGGCAAACTCCAGACTGCAAAGTTTCCCAGTGAGGTTGCTCCAGGATTGCCCCCAGCACCCACTCTCTTCACCTAGCACCTGGGTAAAGTTTCTGGTCATTCACTTGGTGAAGCACAAATATGCCTTGCATTTCTCTGAAGTTGTTGCTGCTTCTTCCCCTTCCATCAGGCGGTACAGTCTGCACAGACTACTCAGAAGCCCAAGTACAACGGGAAGAGTCTAGAGGGCAACATAAGCCTGTCCTTCTGGATAGACACCAGGCTGCCAGAAAAGGATTGTACATTGTTTTCCCTATCTCCTCTTGGCAGTAGAGTAACCATGGTGTGCCAGCTTCAGAGGGGCGGGCAGAAGGCTCAAAAGAGCTACCTTCTGCACTGCTGACCTGGCCACTGCCACTGCCAGCAATCCAGCTGCAGCTGCTGCTCCAGTGCACCACTGATACGCCCAGCTACACCTCTGCTTCTTGGGCAGAGTATCTTGCACCATCCCCAGTGTATGTCTGTGCCAAAACATCAAAGACAACTAGTACACTCCTCCCTCCACTTCCATAACTTCCCCCTCTAAGATTTCCTTGCTTGTTGTCCTCAAGAACTCTTCATTGCTCTGTCAGCCATGCCACCTTCCTGCTGCTGTGTCAACTCTACTGGAGTGTATCGTGTGCAAAAAGTAGTCTTGATACTAGTATCTCCACTCAAGCATAGTTGTCAGTCATCCAAGGATGCTCAGAGTGTTACACTGAGTTTGTTCTGGTAGCAGCAATGCACCTGCATGATCTTAGATGGTTGACTTAACACAAAAACTAAAGTAGAGCCCTGCTCTAATTTCTCAATCAGTTTCCAGCCTGGACTGTGCAAATGGTCTTGCCTAAGTCTTTGCCCTGTGAGATGTAGAAAGCTTCTTCAAAGGCTGTCAGCCAAAATCCACTAAAAGACAACTGTGGAGCGAGAAAGGTAAAACAAAAACACCATGCAAATCTTCCCTACTTCAAGCTTAGATCTTCAGCTGGTTCTCCAGTCAGTTAGAAGCCAGCAGGCCTCTCTGGCTGAGTGCTGCCTTGGCTGCACTTTGAAGATGCCCTTTGAGTGTGACCAAGGTAGAGTTTGGGGGCTTTCTTTTTCTGTTACTTTTTTGTTAGGGCTCTTTGGAATTCAGCATTGTGTCTGTTTGGGGAGGAGGTGACAGCTGCAGCCCCACTGTAGGAGAGCAGGTATGAACTTAGAGAGGAGGTTGGCAGAGGGTAGGGGGAGATCTCCTTTGGGGTTAAGGCAGGTCAATGGGAGTGTGAGGGTCAGGAGTGGAGTTTGGGGTGGGAAAAGGGTTTCTTGTAGCTATATGTGAGTGTCATTTGAGAGCTCTGGTTGGAATTGGTGGGGGAGTTTGCTGTTGGGGGGGGGGGTTACACAGGGAGACAGTGGATGTGGGGAAGCAGGAAGTTAGAATACTCCGGTTTTGGGGTGTTGATTGGGGAATCCCCTCTGTGGGTTGTTCATTTATTGCAAGCTGCTCAGAAGGTTTTGGCCAGAGTGGGATAGAATAGAGATAGGAAAATCAGGCTGGAAGAGTTCAGGCCCCTGCTCAAGGAAGCATCATCTCTGACTAAACCATCCCTGACTAAACCAGCAAAGAGTCTGTCCAACCTGCTCTTGAACATTTCTGTGGAAGGAGAGACCACAGCTTTTCTAGGTAGCCTGTTCCAGTGCTGGGCCACCCTCGTAGTCATAGATTCATAGATTCATAGATGTTAGGGTCGGAAGGGACCTCAATAGATCATCGAGTCCAACCCCCTGCATATGTAAGAAAGTGTGCTGGGTTCAGATGACCCCAGCCAGATGCCCATCTAACCTCCTCTTGAAGACCCCCAGGGTAGGGGAAAGCACCACCTCCCTTGGGAGCCCGTTCCTGATTTTGGCCACTCGAACTGTGAAGAAGTTCTTCCTAATGTCCAGTCTAAATCTGCTCTCTGCTAGCTTACAGCCATTATTTCTTGTAACCCCCAGGAGTGCCTTGGTGAGTAGAGCCTCACCAATTCCCTTCTGTGCCCCCATGATGAACTTATAGGCAGCCACAAGGTCGCCTCTCAACCTTCTCTTGTGGAGGCTGAAGAGGTCCAGGTGCCCTAGTCTCTCCTCATAGGGCTTGGCCTGTAAGCCCATAACCATACGAGTGGCCCTTCTCTGGACTCTCTCCAGGTTATCCACATCCCTCTTGAAGTGTGGCACCCAAAACTGGACGTGGTATTTCAACTGTGGTCTGACCAGTGCCTGATAGAGGGGAATTATCACCTCCTTGGTTCTGTTTGTCATGCATCTGCTGATGTATGATAAAGTGCAGTTAGCTTTGCTGATGACTTCGTCACACTGACAACTCATGTTCACCTTGGAGTCCACTAGGACTCAGAGATCCCTTTCTGCTTCTGTGCTGCCAAGCAGGTCATTTCCTAGGCAGTAGGTATGCTGGATGTTTTTCCTCCCTAGGTGCAGCACTTTGCATTTCTCCTTGTTGAACTGCATTCTGTTGTTTTGTGCCCATATGTCCAACCTGTCCAGGTCTGCTTGCAGCTGTTCCCTGCCCTCCGGTGTGTCCCCTTCTCCCCACAGTTTTGTGTCATCCGCAAACTTGGACAGAGTACACTTCACTCCCTCGTCCAAGTCACTGATGAAGACATTAAAGAGTATCGGTCCAAGGACCGAGCCCTGCGGGACCCCACTGCCCACACCCTTCCAGGTCAATACCGACCCATCCACTACGACTCTCTGGATGCGACCCTCTAGCCAATTCGCCACCCACCAGACTGTGTAGTCATCCAAGTCACAGCCTCTTAACTTGTTCACCAGTATGGGGTGGGATACTGTATCGAAGGCCTTCCTGAAGTCTAAGTAAACAATGTCAACCTCTACTCCTGCGTCCAGGTGTTTTGTAACCTGGTGATAAAAAGAGACTAGATTAGTCAGGCATGATCTACCTGCTACGAACTCGTGCTGGTTTCCCCTCAGCATAATTTTTCCTGCTGGGTTCTCATATATATGAGCCTTAATAATCTTTTCAAAAAGTTTACTAAGGATGGAGGTGAGACTTGTAGTTGCTTGTAGGCTTGTAGTTGCTTGGATCCTCCTTCCTCCCCTTTTTGAAAATAGGGACCATATTGGCCCTTTTCTAGTCCTCCGGGACCTGGCCTGTGCGCCACGAGTGCTCAAATATTCTTGCCAGTGGCTGTGCAATGACGTCAGCCAGTGCCTTCAGTACCCTCGGATGGAGCTCATCCGGGCCTACTGACTTAAACGCATCCAGTCCTTCCAAGTGACTCTGCAACATCTCAGGGTCTGCGGTTGGTAGTCTGGCGCCCTACTGTTGTCTCTCTATGATCCCATTGTGAGACTTGTTTTGCCTCTTGTTTAGGAACACTGAGGCAAAGTAGATAGTCAGAAGGTTCCTCCTAATCTCCAACCTAAATTTCCTTTGCTGTAGCTTGAGACCATTGCTCCTAGTCCTGTCCCCTACAGCCACAGGTAAAAGTCCATCTTCGTCTTCTCTATAATCGCCCTTCAGGTGTTTGAGGACTCGTATCAAACACTCCTCAGTTTTCTCATTTTCAGACCTAATAACCCTAGCTCTTTCAGCCTTTCCTCATAAGTCTTGCTTCCCAGGCCTCTAATAATTTCTGTTGCTCTCAGCTGGACTCTTTTCAATCTGTGCTCTCCACTGGATTCTTTCCTTCTTGATGTATGGGGCCCAAAACTGGACAGAGTACTCCAGGTGAGGCCTCATTAGCGTTGAATAGAGTGGAAGAAATTACTTCACTTGATTTACAAGTGACACTCCTGATGAAACAACCTAGTATGATATTGGCTTTTTTTACATCAAGAGCACACTGTTGGCTCATGTTCAGCTTATGGCCCACTGTATCCCCCAGGTCCTTTTCTGCAGTGCTGCAGCCTATAGACATTCCCCAGCCTCTTTTTGTGCATGCAACTATTCCATCCCAAATGCAGGACTTTGCACTTGTCCTTGTTGAATCTCATCTTATTAATTGCAGGTTACTTTTTCAGTCTATCCAGGTCATTCTGGATCCTAACCCTGCCCTCCAAAGTGTCTGCAACTCCACCCAACTTGGTGTCATCCACAAATTTGCCAACTGTGCACACAATCCCATCATCCAAAACATTAATGAAGATGTTGAACAGTACGGGACCCAGGACAGATATCTAGGAACCACGTTTGATGCCTCCTCCCTACTAGACATTGAGGAACTGAGGACTACTAATTGAGCCTAATGATCCAACAAGTTATGTATCCATGTTACAGTATTTTTGTCTAGTCTGTATTTCCTTAGCTTGTTAATGAGAATGTCATGGGAGAAAGTGTCAAAAACCTTATTAAAATCAAGGTATATCACATCCACTGCTCTCATTTCATCCACAGAGCCTGTTATCTTATCATAGAAGGAAATCAGGTTGGTCAGGCATGACTTGTTCTTGGTAAATCCATACTAGTTGTTCCTGATCACCTTGTTTTCCTCTAGGTGCTTCACAGTAGATGCCTGGAGGACCTGCTCCATGTCCTTTCCAGGTATCAAGGTCAGGCTGGCTGGTCTATAAATCCGCAGATCCTCCTCCTTCCCTTTGTGGAAAGCAAATTTATATTTCAATCAAAAAGCTTCTCGAGAAGCTCTACCCAGAGCTTCTCTACCAGAAGATTCAGAAAAGGTATCAAACAATGTATTTAGCCATGAAGCCTTTATAAGTCACTCTAGACTCTAGGCTTACTGCTGGAATGATGCTGCTCTTCTCCAGATCCTAAAGGATAGAAGTACAGATGTCTTAAAAACTGTTAGGACCTTATCTGTGACCTGCTGCCTCTGTATTGCACACTGCACAGAAACTTGACAACAACTCTACTGTTAAAACCCTTCACTGGTGAAAACCAACTACCAATGTTAAGACTGTGTCTAAGGAGTGTTTCCAATACACTTAACCCTGTTTGCCTTAGCTTGTTGCAACTATTTCAAAATTCCTGTCACAGTTCCCTCTAGCTAACATGGACTTGTATCTCTTTACATTTTGAGTTTTTCCTACTGGATGCTTCAGACAGTTCCACTCTACACACAAGTAACAGTGCACGTCCTGCCAGAGCCTTACATCACACTGTGCCATAGAGTCACAAGCTTTCCTCAACCCATTGATGGATTAATTCTGTACCTGGAGGGCAGGCATTACTGTGATAAAAAGCCAAAACACATCAGCATGACGGGGGGAAGAAAATGATTTAATTATTATTGACTTGCCAAAAGAAAAGGAAGGACACTGAATAGGGTCATGCCCACATCCTTGCATCAGTGCAGAGTCAACTCTGTGAGCTCTGACACCCAACTTAGAACTGTGCTTTTTTTTTTTTTTAAGATCTTAAATGAACCAAAAAGCAAAGCTTCTGGGGGAACTGTTTTTAGCTTATTTCTTTGTTTCACTTTATTAAATCATGTATATTCCTTCCTCAAAATACAGAAAGGCTTTTTTAAACACACAACAGACTGTTCCGGACTTTGTTTTGGGTATCATATTTCAAGCCATAACCATCAAAGCTGCAATATAATTCACTAGGATGGCTTGGACTTGCTTTTATATGGTTTTCTTAACTAGTGAAATGTATATAACCAGAAAGTGACTGGTTCTGGCTCAGACATCATTTAGGTTTTTTGAGTTTATTACTAGCATGTAGCTCGGGTGAATTCAACAGGTGGAGCAAGGGGAGTGCATTCGCATTTTTCCATCCCAGTTAAGTTCCTTCACACATCTAATTTCACAGCTATTTCCATGACAACAGATTTTAGGCTGACATTTTTTGATGGCAAGTGAATTTTACAGACCAAGGATTTATTGTTTAAGTATCCTTGTTAAGTGCTGCACCAGGATTAGAGAAGTGTAGCACACTTTTCTGAGATAATTCATAGTTGACTTTCAGGAGAACCTAGTTCTTTGCAAAATAATAAAGTTAACATCCGTACTGCCACTATTTTGCTTGATAAAATCCATACACATTTGATCATTGATAAGCGGAGATCAGCTATAATGTTTCACAAATCACTCAGCATTTTCTCTTTTACATTTTAGTGGCTGTATTGTATTCTATTACATCACCAGCATATAGGATAATCAATTAAATCTTTATGTAAGTGCTATCCTTAAAATGAAAGAAACAGTGTAACCAAATTGCTTGAGCAGGGGCCTGGGGCTTGGTAAAAGCAAATACCAGGGACAGAAGTGGAACATACAACAGCTCCTGTCACTTCTTGCAACTGGGCTGACACTGGCTATATATGGTTTCACATTTTCTTCATTAAAGCATTGAAGATTTTAAAGAATTCCAGAAATGACTTAATAATTTAATATAGTACAGCAAGAAAGAGTAATTTATAATATCAAGGATGACCTTGACAAAAACTCATCTAACTGAAGCAGTTAGAAGAGATACCACAGTCGAAAGAAGATAACATTTAACCAAAAACTTGACTGAACAAGACACACCAAACACCTTGAAAGCAGTTGGTCAAATTCATAATGACAGCCATAGTGCAAATAGGGGTTGTTCATACCCGTGAAACAATACGTGACACAGTGAAAGAGTTTGCAACTTCAGAGTGGAGAAAAGACAGTGTCTGGCTGTAAGTAATGGCTTGCAACTCTTATATCTTAAATGTCAGGAACCAGCAGCCCCACCAGTAACACTATTGGAGTCTGATTAAGGAACCCCACTATGTGACAGAAGTGTTACCCTCTCTCTGGGCATGTCTACACATTCATTGATGTGCCTTAGTTACAGAATTAATGCTCAGTATACCCAGCAAATGAGTTTTTCAGATGCTAACTGTGCAGTAACCTAATACTACTTTGCAGTAGCATATTAGAACAGGTTTTGCCCAGCCAGCACACTATTGTGCAGTGTTATTAGGCTACTGCACAGTTAGCATCTCATGTAGATGCACTGCTGTGACCCAAGGCAACTACTTCTAAAGAAGAGCCTTCCATCAGCACTCCTTTTCTCAGGTCCAATTTTTATTATGACAAGACCCATCCACATACTTCAAGCTTGGTCATCAAGAGGGTCGAGCAACAGAAAATTCTGTGATAAACTACTACCAATTTAAAAAGATACTTTATGATGGCACTCACACCTTGTGGATATGAGAGAGAAGTCAGTTGCCTCACCAGGTTGATATCCTTCACATAGTAGTTTGTTCTCTCATTGCTTCCCAGAGATGGAAAAGTTGCCAACAACCGTTTCATGCCCTTGATTGTTTCACTTTTAGCAGCCATTTCCTCATTTTTTTTCATGAGGAAGCACTTTTCTTGCTCTTTATTTCCATTAAGAAAATGTACAGGTCTGATAGTTACTAAAAAGAAGGTGACTAAAGCTATTCTAATGTTTTTATGGACTCATTAAAGGTCTTATTAATTTTTCCCTGTATTGGAAAAAATCTAATTTTTTACTTGTGACATACTCAGGACCTGTACCCAGGTTTTCAGAGGTGAAGCGTTAGCATGTTAACCTATTATTCCATTTAAAGTGATCATTCTTGTGAACTAACTTAACTACAAATCATTCCTTTGCCTGTAAAGAGGCCCTTCTTCTAGTAAAGTCTTTTATTTTCCTTTGTGCAGAATATATGGCACTGACATTGTGTGTGCGTGTGCATACTCTGGTGTGCTAGGACCAAGGTGACTTGTCAAGGGTTAGAATGACAAAGCTTTAGTATTCTGCCCAGCTTGACATAATTGTATCTGTTATGGTAGAGTTTATGCCCTTTTAAGTCATGTGCCATCTCAGATTAGACTTTCAACATCATGACTTTGGGTCCAGTTCTGTACTTGGAGATGTAGCTTCTACTGAAGCAATTTTTCCTTTTCATGCTGCCTGTGCCGCATATATGCATGTTTCTCCACTGTGCACCTTACATTCAGAATAGTCCCTGAAGCAAATCTGTTACACTCTTCCTGCTCCTCCTTTAAAGGCCACATAAATTCACAGATCCACAGGAGTTTAGGGCTGGAAGGGATCTAGTGAGATCATCAGGTCCAGCCCCCCTCCTCTGGACATGAAAGATTGCTGGGGTCATTCCATTTCTTCCATGAAAAATGTGAGGTATAGAAACCACACCTAATGCCAGGGTATATTCCTCCTATATTGTTTTGGTTCAGTTTGTATCTATATACTTCAGGGCAGGGATAATTTGCTTATTAGACAATATTTACTGTTTATCCTTTGCTGTATTGCTATATACAAGTACATTTAGAAATTAACCTTCCATGATTTTTTCTAGCTTGGTCATAAGAAATTAAAAAACAAGATCAAGTCAATTTCTTAATGGAGCTGTGCCTACTAAACGGCTATAGCTTTGGAGTTCACCCTTCAGCGCAAGGGAAGCCCTGCAAAAGAACTGACTTGATTCTCTTCATAAAACAATCACTCATTTATCTTGAGGTGCCAGGGCTGTAAAATTGGCACTCAGAGATGCTAAGGATGAATAGATTTAGGGAATCAATCACTTTTTATCAGAGAGAGAAACATGAGCCAATGCCAAGCCACCTATTTCCATGATAACTCAGGGGTGAAGGAGGGAAAGCTAAACAATATTGCTTCTTCCTTTAGCATATTCCAGCAAAGACGCTAAGAGAATCATTGATGAGTTTAAATAAAAAAATCTATGGTTGCCAGATATCAGATTTACAGGGATCATTTGTAAAGCTCAGGTGTTGCCTCACCAGAGGCACCTACATTTCTATCTTTGAGTGTTTTCAAAGCTGCCTAAGCACTGGTACTACCCTATGGCAAGTAACTACAGCCCAAACGGTTGGCAATACAGGCACAGACCCCATGAGCAAAACATCTGCACACATGCATCTACCACTTTTCAGACACCAGGCTTGAGCAGAAGGCCATCAAGCAGCATTTTCAGAGCAGGCAAGGTATTTCTGTCTTGCCAGCAGGGTCCAATCACCTAAAGCCTGTTATGTGCCACAGCAACAAGGTGCTTGAAGACTATCAAAAGCAAACGATCTCCCCAGAAGTCAAATGGCATCACTGAGAAACCTAGCATAGGCAGAGAGGTTAGCTGGCTAGGGATGGGGCATCAGGCATAGAGGGATGCAGAGGAGGGGTTAGATACTCTTGTGTTAGCAAGACAAGATAGGGTAAAGGACATACAATAGTCAAGGCCTGATGGAAATCGAAGGAAGAAAGAGACTGGGTGGGGTGTGGGAAGGCCAGTAAAAAGGAAACAATGATCCATATGTGGTGAACTTAGCTGCTTGAGCCCCCACATGTCCCGGGCTCAAGAATTCTCAATTCCGATTGGTGGAACCCATCCACCAATTGGGCGAGAGTGGGGAGGAGCTGGCGCCACCCCTTTCCTGAAGGGAGGGGACAAGGAGCTCCCCGACCGAGTTCGGACCTGCAGGTCTGCCAGACTTCAGGGGGTGGAGCCCCCTGACAGTATAAAAGGAGCAGCATGAGCCGCACAGAAAGGTGACAAGGGACATCAGAGAGGGAAGCTCCTGAAAAGGGCCTCCACCAGGATCCCTTCTTCGCCCCACCAGTATGCAGATCAGTGCCCGGGGCTCAAGATCTGGGAGCTGCATCAGGGCAGCTCGAGCCTGCATCCCCAGCAGGGGGCTGGACTGAGCGGTGTGTAGACCGGCACATGGAGAGCCGGCCCTGGGAGCACCTCAAGGCTGTTCAGGCCCCACGCTGGTGTGCAGACCAGCACACGGAGAGCTGGCTCTGGGAGCAGCTTGACGCTGCTCAGGTTAGCCCTGGCATAGGCTGGATGGCTGGAGCCCTGCAGTGTGGCCTGTCCAAGGAACTAAAAGAGCTCCAGGGCCTAGAGCAGGGCCTGGGAAAGGGAAGACCTGGGCGTAAGGCTAGGTAAACCCAGCCAGCAGTGGCTGGATCCCACCCCCTGAGAGCTGGAAGAACCCTTGGTGCCCAAAGCAGGCATGAGGAAGATAGCGCCGAGGGCCTCTGACTGAGCGGAGGACCCTGAGGCCCAATTAATAGCTCCTCGGAAAGGACTGTGGGTTGGTAGTGGAAATGGGAGGCATTCCTGAAATAAGGCCCAGAGGGAAGCCCCGGGTGAAAGTTTCCCATCCAGGAAGACCCGTGGGAGGGGAGGTCCCCCTTGCTAACTGGAATCCAAGGGTAGACGCACCTTATGTCGTGTAAAGCTGAGCCTTATATTTTGGAAAACTGTTATCGTGATTATGGATATGTTGTACAATATGTGATGGGATTGGCTTAGTTTTGTATAATTGGTTCCTCATTGGTGTGCTGCCTGCTCACACCTTTCCCCCACTCCTTCCTTTTTTCTACCTGGATGTACTCTGCCAATGGTTCCTCTGGGTTCCCTGTAAACTACCTGTTGACCCTAACTTACCTGGGTCACCCTTCTGGGTATCCACCCCTCCTTCTTGCACAGGTATCCTGAGGAATCACCAGTTGTACCAAGCCTTGGTAGGGTGCAGGGTTGAAAAGGCCATCCCTGAGGTGGGTTGCCCATTAGGACAAGGAGGTCCAGGACGTGGTTCCTGGCTGACCACATTTTAAATACCTATCTGTATACCCTTAGTGTTGTTGAATGATATTACTGGAAATACTTACCAGATTTTTTCCTTTATTTGTTGGGTGATATCCACTGAAATACTTACCTGTATATATTGGATAAGAATAGTATGCATATTATTATAATTGAATAAACCATAAATAGTTAAGAGCATTGGTATGGAGCTGACTCTATAGAGGAAAGAGGGACCCGGGCTCAAATCACAGGTGTCCCTCTCACAGCACTGTTGCCTGCGTCATCTATCCCTTCCAACTGAGGACAGGCACACCCTTGGGTGACACATCCTGGGTTACATATATTACACAGAAGTTTGAACTGGTGCAGGAGAGAGCTTGTAGAGCCAGGTGGCAGGAGTATGGCCACTTCTGCCTCTACCAGTTTTCCTTAGTTCTCCTTCCAAGAACCCAGAACTCCATCCAGCACCCATGTCTGAACAGTGATCTCAGCAGTCCTACACACAGGACCCAGGCACTTTGCAACTGTCCAGGTCAGTACTGCCTTAAGAATCCTGGTCACTGGATCCGTCATCCTGCAACAACTTCTGAGAGCTCTCCTGAGCTAATACCATAGATTACCTATTCAGCTCACCATAGACATAGGCACACAAAAGTGACAAGTGGGAATCCTAATACAGTGGGGAATTGTATGATGTGGTAAGAATTCTGGTTAACACATATATCAGCATCACGACACTTGCCAGGATGTACATGCCTACAGCAGATTTTGCACATGTGCCACATGCACACAACGGCAACATGGGATGCACTAAAATTCATGGATGTAACTGAGAAGTTGCTTGAATCCCTCCATGACTTAAACATGGGCAATCTCCAGCCTCAGAAACCATTTCAGTGAAAGACAATTGCTTAATAGATGTTTGATTGCCACTCTCCTTTCTACAGTGCATCCCATCAGCCATAACATTTGTTCACAGATTGTATCCATCAGGCTGCCATAGTTTACTCCTTCCTCGCGATAGTGAGACCCTTCCATAATGACATGTCCTACCTTCTTGCAGATGTGCTATTTGCCAGTGTCAGGATACCCTGACTGTGTAGCTGAATAGACAGATATAATTGTATTCAAATAACCACTCAGTCACTAAATAAGAGCCTTCAGCATCCTAAGACTGCTAGCATTTGATCCATCTAGTACTACTTAGTAGCACAGGTTTAGAAGGATCAAGAGTATATTGTTTACAAGCTGCATCCTGCATAACAGCATTTCAACATGGAATATCTTGCCTGTGGGGGTGGGTGCAGGAGAAAGGGAGGGGACAAGGACAAAGAGAAGGAAAGAAGAGTTTGGGGACCTGGAGAAGGAGGTGGCAGGGAAAAAATCACCACACAGTTTCTTTGCTCCCAGTAACTCCAAGAGCTGTTCGGTGGTGCAGAGAATGGGACCTAGCACTGCAGAAAACGTTCTAGATATGTGTTTATTGAAAAAGCATTGCTGGTAAAGGAAGCCAGGGTCCAAAAGAGGCATACAGGTGATACAAAAACCTGTGTGCCTGTACAGTGGGAATGGAGTACCATGGAATAGGTGCTGGGGAGTGATTAATAGTGGAGACCTCCCCCCACCCATCCATTTTTATCTTAAGTGGCTATCAGCTCAGAGCCTGGTAATTGAGCTCTTTGGCTCATTCCAGTCATTCAGCTGTGCTTCAAGGTCAGCAGGGAGACATGTTGGGACTTGAGATGCTATCCTCCTCCTCCCCTCTGCCCCCAGACACGCGTAACACAGGGGGCCCAATGGCCTGGAAGGTCCATCACAACACAGCTACATTCCTCATTACTCTAGGCTTGGAGGAGCTACACAGGTGAATGTAACAGCATCTGGGGATGGAGCTCCCTTCAGGAAATCCTTCACCAGGGGACAGGCAAGTACATTTTGCAGTCTGCACACACATTTCAAAATGGCCGCCAGGGTGCTTTAACTAAACCTTGTTGAATTGGAGTTAGCTAAAGCACCCCTGTAGATATATTGAAATGTGGGGAGCCTAATACACATGATAGTGAGCTGTTTTAATTGGAGCAGCTGCAGGAACTGCTCTAATTCAAATGGCCCCCTCTCCCCCCTCCAAGCACCTGTATAGCGAGCCATAGAACAGGGTTTTGTGCCAAGAGGCATGAAGAGCAGAGTTTGTGCCCTGCAGGGGTTCCATAAGTAGGGCTGTGGGATGGATGCAGAAGTCTTACCTGCACTGGGGACTCAAAAAACAAGACGCCTTAATAGCTGCAGCACAGTCTGCAGAAGTGCAACATTCCTACAATGCCATGGGGCTTCTGCTACCAGGACATGGACTCTGTGGGGTAGAGACTACTATTCTAGTGCCTGTACTAAGTTGGTTCCCAGGTCGGGTGCCCTGCTTGCTCACCCCTAATTACCTTACTGCCTGCCCCAACCCACTATATTTGCTACTGGCAGCAAGGCTGGTGTGTACATCCTGTGTGTCTCCTGAGTGATGAAATGTTTCACCTTCAAAAGTAGTAGACCCTTATGACTGATCTTTTCTAAGGCAAATGTTTCAGGTCTGCACTGGCGTATAGGGCTTGACCTGTCTTTCACTGCAATTTCCAGTTTTTAAAAGTGCACATCTTGCCAGCTGCCTCCACTGCAACAAGCCACAGAGGGTTGCAATGCAGAGGGGAGTACCAACTGCAAATTTAAGGATTTGATCCGATGTTGTAGCATTCACCCAGAGAGGCTAAATAAGCTCAACCTGCTAGACACACACCAAACAGGTAAGGCGCCGGGGGGGGGGGGGGGGGGGGAGGGTTGGAGAAGGCAAGAACCATTCCCCTTAGCAACAATCAGATGTCATTACCACTTTCCTGTTTTGTTTCTTAATTTTACTTGAAACTAATGAGTGCACCTTTGTGGTAGGTGTGTCACAAATTAGCTCTGAGTGCCACCATGATCCCCTTCCCCTGCTTGATTTGCTGGTCTGCTTTCTGCCTTGTGCTTCCTACCCAATCTGCTGCCCTGCTTTCTGCTTCATTCCCTGTGCTTCCTGCCCCATCAGCTGCTCTGCCACATCTGCCACTGTGCTCTCTGTGCTCCCTCTCTGATCTGCCATGTGCTACAGAGAAGCAGCTCTCAGAGCATGCAGGATGGCTACCCCTGCTTTAGATCAATGTAGTATAACATAGATCCTAGGGCTGACTACTTCTACACACTGCTACCCAAGAAAGGCCCATCTGCCACAAACTCCTATTGGCTATAATGAGTCAGCAAGAATCCATGAGTTTTTTTCCTGTTAACAGAATGAGTCAGTTTTCTGTTCCTTAAAGGGTTATAATAACCTTACATTTAAAATGCTACTTCTTAGTGGAAAAATGTCTTTAGAAAGCACTAGCAAACTAATACACAGCCTGCTTTCATTCCACAAAGTGCAGTCACCTCTCAGAATGTGTCGATTGTTAAATGATATTCAAGAAACTCTGCAGATTTTTTTAGGAAGTGAAGATAATAAGACCAGTGAAGGAATTTAAAAATGGTACACTTGAAAATTTAGCTAGAATGCTTATTTCTTTGAAAATAGCTGCAGGATTTGTAACTTTCTCCTAAAAAAATAGATCCCAAAGTCTTTCCTTTTATTGACTATCTCCCAGTTACATGCATGCCACTGCCTCTAGCAAAGATAATCAACAAAACATGTTCCGCCTTTAAAGAAAAAATATGTTAAAGCATCTTTAGGTAAGTTAGATGTGTTCAGGTCAGCAGGGGCTGGTGAAACATACCCTAGAGTACTTAAGGAATTAGCTGAAGCAATCTTAGAACCATTAGTGATTATCTTAAAAAATTCATGGAGGATAGAAGACCCAGAGGACCGGAGAAGGGCAAATCTGGAGAAAGGAGAAAGGGAAGACCTCAGGGAATTATAAAACAGTTAGGCTAGCTTCATTACCTGGGAAGATACTAGAGCAACGGATTGTAAATGCTTGGAGGATAATACAGTGATTGACAGCCAACATGGATTGGTGAAAGAAAACAAATCATGTCAAATCAATATAATTTCCTTCTTTGACAGCATAACTGATCTAGTGGATGAGGAGGAAGAAGTTCATGTGATATCTTGACTTCAGGAAGGCTTCTGACTTAGTTCTGTTGCATTTTTTTTAGCAAAGTTGGGAAATATGGTCTAGATGGTGTTACTGTTAGGTGTGCACACAACTCATTGATAGCAAACTATTGATAATTACTCCAAGTACATCATTTTTCAAACTGGCAGGACATATCAAGAGAATCCTGCAGAAATCTGGTACCATTTGGTATTTTTGTTATTGTCAGGCATATGGGAATACTTAAAATTTGCATATGACACCATGCTGAGACGTTTTACAAGCACTTTGGAGGAGAGGATTAAAATTCAAAATGATCTTGTTAAGATGGTGAAACAATTTAGAATCCGTAAGATAAAATAAAGACAATCAAGTTTACATGAACAAAATGGGAAATAACTGACTGAATGGAACTGAACTTACAATGTGATGGTGATACAAAAAAAGGCTATCATCATTCATTATAGTAGTCCTGTTAAGACATCCCAAAATAACAAAAAGGCCATCATTCCTCTTTAGTTGGCAGAGTTAAAAACGTGGTCTGGATTTGGACAGGCACGGGCAGTAAGCAACAGGGTCCCCCCGCCAATCAGCAGCAGGGAGTGTGTGGGGGAAACTCCAAGATTAAAGAAGCTATCATGCTGTGCACTTCCAGAGTGAATTCCAGAGATCCCAAGAAATTTAGAAAAATATGACATATGGGGAAGACTGAAGAAACTGGATTTGCAAACTCTATAACAGAAGATGGAGGGGGGACACAATTACACTCTTCAAATCTATAGGAGGAGGTTATAGATAGAATGATGCTCAATTATCCTCCACATCTACCAAAAGATATGACAAAAAGTAATCAGCTTACTTTTCAGTAGGGGAGATTTCAGGTAGATATTAGGGAATGTTTTCTAAATCCAAGGCCAGTTCAATACTAGCATAGGGTATCTAGAAAGGCATGTTATATGTGTTTTTGGAACCTGTTAGACAAACATATGTGAAGGATGCTCTAGGTATTCTTGATCCTGTCTCTAAGCATGGGAAGGACTTGATATATCATCTTCTGAGGTCCCTTCTATCCCTGCAGTTTATGATTTTTATGAAATCAAAGTAATTACTAAATGTTTGATCAAAACAGAAAGTTTCCACAAGAGACCTAATCACAAATAAGTGTCTCTTAGGAAAAGGTTTCTTAATTTGTCCCTGTTATTGGTGGTTAATATTTTAGGTTTATTAGCTGCACCTGCAACTATTTACATCAACCAGACAGGCTTACTAAGCAATATATGACAGGGATTGTCAGCGTTGTCTTTTCTTTAACCAGTCAGTTTGACATCTAATCTCTATTCCTCCTCTTTTCTGTGTATCGCGTTAAACAGTTGAAGAGTAAATCATGGAGTCATAGAAAAATCAGGCCATGAGAGATAGAAGCCATACAACACAGCTCATGCTCAAGCCGGCATCATTTTAATATAAGCCAGCCCAGATAAGCATTTGTCTAACCAGCACTTTATTAATAAGAAGAATAAATTATTTAAATAAATGGTAGAATACGAATGTCTTTATCTTGCAGATACATACACTGACATTTCTGTCTGTTGTCATATAACCATTCTTTACCCTGTACAGTGTCTATTGCAATATTAAAGAAGAGAAATTATTAAAAATAGAAATATTGGTCACTGAAACCTAGTATATGGAGTAGACATTTTTGCCTAGGAAAAAAGGCTTTTCTTTGAAAACAAATAAATGTGGCGGGGGTTTCAGATCTTTCGGATTTGAAGGAATTCTAAGAAAGTTTTTTTTTTTTGGAAAGTTCCCTCTCCCTCCCCCAAAAAAGTACTTCCACAGAAAGATGAAGTTTTAAAAAATATTCTTTTAAAATATTTAGCAGAAAATACCATTTTCTGACCAACCTCCCTCAATACTTATCATGGTATTTATGAATGGAGGGCTGAGGAAGGGTTCAGTTTCAGGACTTCTGTGTCTACAAGATGGGGAAGTCACAAAATCACAACTAGCAATCAGATAACCTTCAACTGACAATCTCAATCTGGACAAAAAGTTTATATGAAGTAGGTTTTTGGAGGATTATTAGTGAAAGTTACAAGCCCTGTAGTAATTACTGGAAAAGTGTTTCCTGAGCCAGAATGTGACTTCCTACAAACTAAATTAAATATGATCCAAGTTAAAATGATGCCATGAACTAGAAGGCAGCTTGGGAGATATCTATGTATGGAAGTGATCAGGGTGTACCCACAATACATGGGAACCCAGGTTCACAATACATGAGACCCTGCTCTTAACCAGGAAGAGGTAGAGATCCAACTGCAGGTTTCTAAATCTCAGTGGTATGTTCTAACCAGTGGGCTTTTGGGTATTCTTCAGAAGGGAACTTTTATTTTGCAGGAGTTGAGCCATATTGTGTTCCCCCCCCCCCCAGTTTTTCAGGACCCAATTGCAGGAGAGGTTTCATAGCTGCTATATAGGGGGCCTTAGCTCTTCCCCTTCCCTCTACATTTTACTTCTAACTTACATGGGGCTCCCCACTCCTGTGGTTTCTAAGGATCTCTTCATTAGGTTCCTAATTTTCCCTTAGTCATTGTATGGTGAGCCTAGTAGCCCAACTCATGGCTGAGGATTTTATTATGCACCAGGCTAATCAATGCCTAACACAGACCTCTCTGAGAGTCTGGACCTT
Organism: Alligator mississippiensis; assembly: GCF_030867095.1. Taxonomy (NCBI): domain Eukaryota; kingdom Metazoa; phylum Chordata; order Crocodylia; family Alligatoridae; genus Alligator; species Alligator mississippiensis. The sequence goes on from NC_081824.1 coordinate 320,769,915, forward strand.
GACAGCCAACCTCTAGAATGACAGGAAATCATTCAGAAAACCTGTCTGAAGACCTTGGAATCCATCACTAGTTTCTTCTTTAGTTTTAATGCAAGAGCCCTTTTTCATTGTTTTTCAAAAATGAGGAGAGACTGAAGACCTTGGTTTCTCAATTCTACAGGGAGTCTATTAGTGGTGAAATCTCACTTTCCAGTTTGAGAAGGATAGATCAACTGAGCCAGACAGCCCATTGGCCTGATATGGTTAAGGCACACCTGTTTCTTAGCCAAGGGCACACAAGGGAGTGACACAGCACGAATCATGTCCAGACATATTTGACTTTCCAGCCTAAATGACCAGGGACACATTAGCAGCTGGGTCAACAGGGAAAAGCCTTTGACATGAATCCAAAATGGAACTTGAACTCATCATGCCTGTGGAGCTGTTGTGAGCATAACCAGTGTTTGCTCTAGTGTTTGAGAATGCTACAGCATTTGGGGTCAGCAACTAGAAGTGAATAAGGGCTTGATTTAGACTTCATGGGTACTGGTGCAAGTCCACTGATTTATTGGAGTTACTCCTAATTTACTCTGAGAGTGAGTAAGGATGCAGAGATTGATTATAAATTGTATTTGTTGGCAGCTCAGAGATTTGGAGGACAGAAAAAATAAAAGGCCTTGTTACAGTTAGACCCAATAGGTAGGGAAGTGAAAGAGCCTTCCCTCCCTAAGCTTTATGTCAAGTCAATCGTTTTTATGTAGGAGCACCTAGATGCCTCAGACAGGTTAGGGCTGTAGTATGCTGTGTGCTGTGCAAACATCATGAGTGACAGTATCAGTATCAAGGAGCTTGTAGCCAACAGACGGGTCATGACAAGTTGATGAAAATCTTAATTTGCACCTTACTCTGCACAAGAAAGCTGTGCTATGGCAATGAAGGTTTTGTACAGGATCTGACATAAACCTTTTAAAATATTTTCTTTAACTGAAAAACCATGATGCACTCAAGATTTAAGAGGAAGGAATGTGAAAAACTGGCATATTAGAATTCACTCTGGAGAGACAGGATCACAGGGTCCTTCTTATGAGCAGATAGAAAGGAAAGACAAAGTAAATGATAGGATTATTATTTGTATATCCCTTACCTACCATAATGCCCAATTGTGCTTATGGTATTTTAACTCCTGATGACCATTTCTAAGGGATAGTTTGAAGATGCAATTCCAGGGGACAGCTTGCTGGGTTAGTAAGGTCATTTTCCGCTGAGTTGGAGAATTCTGCAGCTTATCAGAATGCTAAAAGCTGAGTGAGTGTGGATTTGCTGGTCCACTGGGAGAGACTGTGACTATATTTGACATTGGAAAGGAGGATTAAATCTGTTGGGAAAGTCAAAAGAGACTAGGAGGGACTTCTGTACAAGAAGCAGTATTATTTCTTTATCTTCTTTCCTGTGGGTCCGGGTGCTCCCTGGAGTATTTATACTTTGACCCTATTTAATTTTGACTGGATTGTTGTCATGGATTAGAAGTCCAGGCTTGTAGGTAGACAACAGTCACATCACTCTCAAAAATATTAGCTGAGAAATAGGTCTGAGTAATGCAATCGTGTGGGCTCAAAGCTAACTCAGCTTAAAGTCAATTAGCATATTGCCATTACATCTAATGGGAATTAAATCAGACCATAAGTTTCTCAGGGTACTTTATGCCAGAGGCATGGAGGGCAGGCCAGGGTGGATGTTCTTGGATCCTTTGAATAAACATTTGACATAGTTACCTACAATCAGAAGGAACTGAACTCAGTCATCCAGATGGTCTCTTATAGTTCTTTTTTTCCTATGCTACATGAACAGAGCTAGGGAGAAAGAGAGAGAGATAGTACTATAGTATGTCCTTTGGGTATTTGGCTTAGTAGGCGTTTCCTAAAACCTCTGTGATTGAGAGGTACCAAGTGGAAAAACCAAAGGTTTGCAACTAGAGTTAAACAGAAAACAGCTTTCTTAGTCACAACTTGGAGAAATAACACCACCCACCTCCCCCAGCCTCCCATTCTGGATTGGATTAACACTAAAATTTGCCAAAGGTTTTCATGAGAAAACAAGATCACACCACCTCAGCATAGCCGACAGCCTCACAGTAAGGGCACTTACCTGGATTTTCAGAGGGTCAGGTTTAAATTCCTCCTGTAACTTCATTTCGACAAAAATTTTGAAACTAAGTCTCCCAGGTAACAGTTCTAATAACTGTCTTACTGGGTGTTTGGGGGTCTGTCTCTCTCTGGTTTTAACTAGAATTTCCTTTTTAGAGGTGTTACTTCCACAAAATATTTGTGTTGACTTACTGTCATTTTCTGATTTAAAAAAAAAAAGTTTAAGCATCCAAATAGTGTAGCTTGTTACAAGTAGAGGTTGGCTTCTGAACTTGAGGACATCATACTAAACCAGCCTTTGGCTGGAATTTAAGTAAAAGCCGTGTACTACTGAAACCAGTTCATAGAGGTAAGCTGACTGGAAGGTGAAGATGTAAGTAAACTCTTTCTGGACATATCTACATGAGATGGTAAACCGCACAGCAGAGTAAATTACTGCATAGTAAGCACCTGCATCTACACGTGCAGACCTCTACCATATATAGTAATTTGCTCTACTCCACAATTAACTTGCTACCTGAAAATGCAAGTAGCAAATTAACAGCCAAGTAATTACTGTGCCGTAAGGCATGTGTAGACAGCTGACCGGGAGCAAATTTGCTCCCAGTCAGCTGGACAGCAGGGGGCAAGAGATTGCTCCCTGCCCCCAGGAGCCTGCTGCCAGGGCAGGTTCTGCCATTGGAGCCCGGGCAGGGACAACATCCCCCTGCCCTGGCAGCAGGGAGCTCCCAGTCCCCACTCCATGACTGCAATTGCAGAGTGGGACCTGGGAGATTGCTTCCTGCCCCAGCTCCGCAATCACTGGGAGGGGGCTGGGAGATTGCGATTGTGGAGCTGGGGCAGGGATCAACCAGCACAGGGAGAGTTCCCCACCCAGCCTGGAGCTGGCTGGGACCTGCCCCTGACCAGGACAGTTCCCAGCCAGCCCTGCGCTGCACGAAGAAGTCTGGGTAATTGAAGCATGGTGCTTGGAAAGAGCTTCAGGGGAGGGGCAGGTCCCAGCCCTCTTCCCCAATCCACTAATGGGGCAGCTAGCAGCAGGCCCCTGGCTCAATGGGAAATCCTCACCCAAGCAGAGGCTCACTGCTAACTGCCCCACCAGTGGATTGGGACAGAGGGCTGGGATCTACCCCTCCCTTGCAGCTCTTTATAAGCCCCTTGCCCCCAGTTGGGGACCCGGGGCAGGGAGCTCCCTGCTGCCAGAGCAGGGGGATATTTTCCCCACCTGGGTTCTGCCACCAGAGCCCACCTGGCAGCAGGCAGCTCCCAAGGACAGGATCAAGCTCCCAGGCCCCGCCAGGAGACAGCTGTCTCCTGGCCCCCTGCTCCCTGCCAGCCCCTGGGCTAGCAACCAGGGGGAGCTTAGAGCTTCCCCTGGCTGCTGCAGGAGGCTGGTGCAGCACCAGAGCGGGTGAGAGCAAACTGCTGCCAGGATCAGCAAATATGCTCCCAAATGGGCACACATGTAAGTACCTGCCCAGGGTGGGTTTACTCCAGAGTAAATTACTCTGAAGTAAACCCATCCAGCAACATTTGCACATGTAGACACACTCTCCTTTCTTCTCTCTCCAATCCCAAACTTGTTGGATTGCCTCTTCTACTGCTCTTCCTGCTTATGGCTCAATGGGTAGTTTCAGCTCCCACTCTTATGCAATATGAACTGGGGAATCCAAAGTTTTTGTGTTTAATAACCAAATGCATGAGAGAAGCTGAGCTGCAAAGTACAACTTGGTTTCTGCTATGAGAGGGGAAACAGGCATTTGAAAGTTGCTACTCTCCCACCTATTTCTTCTCTGCATTGCCGGTCCCTACCTAATCATGGTCTTTTAGATAAACAATAAATCTGACATAGGAATCCTAATGCATCTCCTAGAACATTCACTTAAGAAAGTCCCCTGTGGTAGGACAGAGATTAGAAGTATATATTTTGCCTCAAGACCAACACCTGGTGCCAGTCCAGATTGCATTTAGATTCATCATATCCCTGTTCTCCAACCACAAATTTGTTCTGAATAGATGAGGAGCTGTGCATGCACCCTGTATTAGATTCACACAGCAAAGCCTGAGCAGTGGCCAACTGAAGGGAGCCTGAAACTCTATCCAGTTGTTCGTGGATCTCATGGCTGGGCACCTATCTGCAAGAAGGTAGAACAGCTCAGCCTGTGGGTGCAGGTAAGATACTGATTAAATCCCACACAAGCTACTCATGTTTAATGGGCTTCAGATTTGATCTGCAGTGGCCTTTGTTGAAGCAAAGGTACCCACAGACTTCAGATTTTTCTTCTAGTAACTAAGCCAAGTGTTAATGTTATTATCTGGCAGTGAACTGTGTCTCATTTCTTCCCCAGTCTTGCAGATGCCCAGAAATGGAGGGCTGCTCCTTAAACTGCTCCCAGATGAATAGATTGGTAAGTGGTTACTTCCTTAGCACTTTATATTCCTCAGAAACCAATTATTTTTATTTCAGGAACTGTGAATCCTGGAAAGCTCTCTCCTCATTCCAAACCATACCTGATAGCAGCAGTGTTGTAAATTAATGTCTTCTAATTAGCTTTAAAAATATGGGAGCCAGGCAGAAGAACGGAAGCTATAGCTGTTACAGTTCATCAGGCCTTTTACAAGGTTTTTCTCCCAAATACTATTTTATTAGCAAATTATAAGTACGCATGGTGCATTTCCTACTCCACAGGCAAAGGAATCACTAGAATTTTCTTAAAGCTGAAAGCTGCCAATAAAAATCCTCTCCTCTACCCCCTCCTTATTTGAAGTCTTGCTTATGTGTTCTGGCTTGCTCAAACACCTGCTTTGGGAAGGCTGATTTAGGAGGCAGCCTGATCTCATTTGGGGGTTCCAGGTACTACACACCATACATTCTCACCTTGCCCCAGTGGACACATGGTTTTCAACCTGGGTGATGTATGGTCATTCTAAGGATGGTAGTGACTGCACGTGCTTACTTTAAATTATTTCATCCAAGCCCCTTAAAATTCATCTAGATCAATTATCTAGATGGATGCTATCCTGCTTCAGTCACCCTCTGAAGAATGAAAAATGATGAAAGAGAGAAAATAATTGTAATAGTAAAAGGTATAACATAATGCACCAAATAAAACACATCATACATATCAAGGACTCCTTAATGGAACAGAAGGACATCAGAGAAATGAAATGAGCACATTGGTTTTAATATATAGTCAGAATAATTTAATAGGAAGATTAAGCCTCAAGACTACCATGTTGCCAACAGCAGCCCAGCAGTCCCCCCTCCTCTCCCTTTAAGCAGCAGACATCAAAGATCCACTCAAACCAAACAACCTGTCAGACTAGTGGGGAGGGATGCTAGTGTATATAGCCAATGGCACCCAGTAGAGTGGTGGAGCTAGCATCACACGAGTTCACAATCCAAATGACTAGATATCTTTCTATCGCTGGATTGACTGTAGACAGCCCTTAGCGTGACTCTAGAACAGGACTTGAAGCAAACAAAAGCACTGAAGTTAATGATGGTAAATGGGACGTAATCATACTTCATTCTGAGATCCTGACTAATGGACTCTTTCTCTCTGCCTGCAACTGCACTGGAACTATATTCTTCCATCCTGCCAAGTACAATCACTTTAGTGGAAGTTGGCAGTATCTCAGCCTTTCCCTCACAATAGAGCTAAGGGAGAAGGTTACCAAAAGTCTCTGAACGTGAATATTCCAAAAAAAATGGCAATACAGAAGTTAGTTGTCACCAACCCCAAATGTAGTGGCTCATCTGAAACTTCCAATGTACTCACCTTACTGGTTTGATTCATTTTTATTAAGTTATCTTGTCAGCGTTCTCATCCAATTGAAGTCAGTGTAGTTAATTAAAAAGACATGATTGGATATGGAGACATGACTGGATGGATATTAGCCAGGAAACTCTGGGAGTCCATACTGAGAATGTTTAACAAAGTGTTTGAATTGAGGATGATATGACACATCTCTGCTAAGCTCCCAGAATCAAATGGCTACATAAACATCCCCTGACTATGAACAATCTAGACATTTTGAGCCATATTTTCAGCCATGCTTAGCACCCATCAGCTCCCACTGAGAACAATCTAAAAGTCGAGAACAGCGTAAGCCAGCAGGTGTTTGGCACTACGGAAAATCTGGCCAATTTATTTAAGGCATAAATAAGAGCTCCTGGGTGTTTATCCCCTGAAGAAGTACACAAATCAGAGGGTGCTGTATAGAGACTTTAACTGTCTGCACCACAGGAAGTCTTGAGTACAGGAGATTGAAAAATGAACAGATGTACCACATGGCAATTGTATTTCTTGCTAAAGTGATGGATTAACTCTTTTGTTTCTACTGCTTTGCTTAATTCTTTATTACTGTGTGAAAAACAAGAGATTTCAGAGTCTGTGAGGATGGGGAGGAATTTGGGTAAATAATAAACTCAAAGTAATTACAAAAATGGGACATAGCATCTAGTAAAAATGTTGCAGTTATTATAATAATAATAACTCAAGGTGGCTCTTGACTGGGGCCTGAACACTCCTTTGCACCACCTGGTGTCTGAGAGCTGTTTTAGAAAGCATTAAGTTACACTGGGTACATGGGCTGGGAGCCGGGGTGTGTGTATGGAAATTGGTTCATGTCCTGCAGGGATCTAGGACTGGAGGGGGTGTGAGCTCCATCTCAATGCCTGTGAATATCCAGACTATCATTCTCCCCAAATGTTTATGCAAGTTCCCTCCCTGTGCAGACCATTCTCCAAGCCTGCACTGATTACAGTTTCTACATTGTATGTGAAAAGTTGTAAAATCCACCAAAGATCAGTTTAAAAGCTCTTCAGCCCCATCAGTTCCCAGAGAATTTGCTATGGGCCTAATCATTGAAGCTGAGATTGTAAACAGTACAGGGACCTGGATGTGCATAGTCAGGAAGGGTGGAATACTCAGTGGAAAACGGCAGCCCAATTAAGCAGTATTGCCAGATTAAAATGGCAGTCTACCCCAGTAAATAGAGGGAAAAAAACTCTATCTGGATTGACATACAGGAATATTGACCAGAAAAAATGTGTTAGAGTAATCAAGAAAGGAATAATGGGATGAAATGTCAACTGTAATGGAAAGGTTTTCCCTCCCCCTTTCAGTTTAATGAGGGAAATGAAATGTAAAAATATCTGTTAATGCAACATTGAGATTGAAAATTTAAACACACACAGGGGCCCAAGCATTCAAAAGTTAAAGCTCCCAGGGCAATGTTAATTCAGCCTCACTGGAGATTCACATTGCATATGGTCAAAATGGTCTTTCCTAATTCAGTTCCTCAAATGTGCAACATGTAATACATGGCCATTATTTGAGAATAATTGCTACAGTACATACAGCTCCTTACGGAGCCATCCAGGAAACAAATATAAAAGCATGCATTGTCTGCATAAAAGACTCTTGAGCAAAGACACAGTTCTGCCCACTATTCCTTAAGTGTCACATGCCTCTGCTCATTCATTTACTTCAGACTTTGGACACAATTTCCTAACAATATGTATAATTTATTGTATTTTTTAAAAGCTGTCAATACATTCTTCCCCTCTTACCACCCTCAGAGGAATCTGTAGGATGTAGTTTCTCAGTCAGTAAATGGGTCTTTGATTGTTTCATATCTCTGTAATAATAATAATAATTAAAAAAGGGGATTAATAAAAATTAATCTGTTCCTCAAATTGGGTTTTTTGCTCTTTTTCTGCTTGACTCACAAGTTAAAAAAGGCTAGAAGCACAACAGGTTAAGAAATGCATACACGCTGCCTTAGAAGTTTGAGAATCCTGCTGCTAACATCTCTCTGCTTTCCCCTTCTTCCTACTCCCATGTAAATTAGGCACATCATACTAACTTCAATACTAAAACTTCCATTACTGGTCCAGTAATCCACTAGGAGTAATAAATGTGCATCCATGCTGCACACCTGCTTTCTTTTTTAAGCTCCCCTTTATTTGCACAGCTTTTAAAGGAAGAAATTCAGTTTCAAACCACAATCAGCTTAAGTTCTTTATAAGGGAATCAAATGAAAACAAACCTTAACAGTTACAGTGACAGACTTTTTTATGTCTGTTGTGATGAACGAGGATGCCTTGCAACTTGTGTGTTAAATGTGGGAGATCAGCCAATGGCTTTTATTATTTATCTTATGTTTACGTCTTCTGCCGTCCCCCTCCCAAACCTCTCATGTTGATGACTTTTCCTCTTCTGCATGATCATAAAAGTTGCAGTGAATTACCCAGTAGAGCTGGACTAATTAATTCTTAAGGAGTCCGAAAGGAGACTAGATGGTAGTTTACTAGCTTCACCCTACAAAATGCTAGGCACCCTGACCCTCAGGACAGAGTAAATCAGTACATGCTCAAGTATTTTACAGTGTCAAGGCCAGAGCCTTGCAGGACCATCTCCTCATAAAGATCGTGATGCTATGAAAAATCACTGGAAGTGGCTAAAGCAGAGCTGAGGCCAAGTGTCATTCCCTCACTGAGCTTCAACAGACCAGCATTTGATTCCCTGGTCCTTTCTACCCAAAAGAAAAAAAAAATCAAACCCTCCCTCCACACGCACCAAGGTGCTTGGCAGTACATGGGCATAGATGAAGGGAAATAATTCTTACTAGGACATTGCATTTAGAGAGAAGGAAATAAAAATCTCAGTCTTTAAAGAGCTTGCAAATTCAGCGTTAGACAACTAACCTTATGTTAATTAACAGATAAAAGACCCAAATGATCTTCACTCCGATTCGATAGAGATGCCAGGCATCTATCTTCTGTTCTTTGTGGGTGGAGTGTTGAAAATATACACCATAGATCAGTAGTCTTGTAATTGGTTTATCATCATGCTGACCTTTGTGTTTTTCATGTACATACTATAATTTCAAGATCTGTGCCCAGGAGATTCACCTATAGAGATAAAAAATATTAAAACTAAATCTGTGTCTAATGTGGCCAGGTCACATAGGATGCTCAGTAACATGTAGTATCAGGCCAATAATAAAGAGAAGGAAATGGCTGACTTCTGACTTTTCTTTGGCTAGCCAGAAGTCAATTAGGAAGTGTAAACATGATAGGTTTAAGACTGCAGCATTCAAAGTCTATAGTTCCCTACAGTTTTCTGTTTAAAAAGTTCCCCATCCAGATCAACTTCTCCCATCAAAACCCACAACTTAGTTGAAAGCAAAATGCATTGGTTTCAATGGGCACATCTATATGTTCATTAACGCCCAGTAGCATGAACAACGTGTGCCCCTGGGGGCTAGGTGGGCATGGTGATCACCTGCACGCAGCAGCAGTGGTGGTGGCGGTGGTAGGGGCATGGCGGCAGGGAGCGGGGAGCTCCTGCAGGTGGCCACAGCGGTGTTGGCAGCTGGGGGAAAAGGGGTGGCGAGCACTGACTGGTGGTTGGCGACCACTCGCAGATCCTGCCAGCAGCATCATCAGCGGCCAACGGCAATGGGCGACTGCCGGCAGATGCCGCCAGTGGTGATGGCGGCGAGGGGGGGTGGCGAGCGGCAACTGTCTGCAGGCACTGCAGTCAGCAGTGGCAGCAGCCAATCACAGGGGGTGCACTGTCAACCTCAGGGGGTTCGTGTGCACCCATGTGCACACCAATGCATTGCCAATGCCTAGTAGTTACCATGCATTTAGTTTAGTACTCCCTTAATGAAGTACTAACTAAATGCACAGTAACTACAGTTACTGCGCAGTAGCACTGGCATATGGGTTTTTTTTATGCTTACTGCACAATAGCCTAATAACACTGCACAGTAGCGTATTAGCACAGTTTTTGACTGGCATGCTACTGTGCAATCTTATTAGGCTACCGCACAGTAAGCATCTTGTGTAGATGCGCCCAATGAAACTCTTGTCAGGAAGGTTTCTCAGGTCCAGTATGATACTTGCAAAAGCCCTCCAGAGTAGCCAGTAGCCTGGTAGATGTGGCATAGTATGTGGGAGACTAGAGTCCTAGCTACCACTCTACATATCCATCAGCCAGTAAAGTCTCTGCTCTGATTCAGATCAAGGTGCAGATAGCTATCTCCTGTGATCCAGGAGAATGTCTTCGCTAGTAGGTTTGCAGTGTAGTTTTATTGTGATGGTCTGGGACATGGGAGACTGGTGCTGCTTTAGTCAGGTGCTGCTTTAGTCATCCCCCGTAGCGACCAGTCAGTGACCGGGGGCAAGGGTCCTCCCAGGGCCAATCTTGCTGATTGAGGGGGGCAGGGGGGGTGATCCCGCAGACCAGGGCGGGGTCCCCCTGTGGCCAATCACAAGACGGCCGATTGCTGCAGCTGGTTGCTGTGGCTGCTGCTGGAAGTGGCTGCAGTCACTTCTGGGAGCGCCATGGTGCTCCACTCCATGGCCAAAGCTTGCAGGGGGGACACAAGTACTCCTGCCTGCCCCCCTGCCTGTCACCTGAGTGGTAAGCACGGTTGGTCAGGGGGTGCACTGTCACTCTCAGGGTGTGCACGTGCACCCCCATGCATCCCCTAAGCATCACCACTGGTCGAGGAAATACACAAGAAATGTATGACCTGACATTTGCCTAATATTGCTCTCAACTATACAGTTGGTCCAATAAAAGATATCACCAAAAAAGCCTTGTTCTTAATGATCAGGTGATTAATAGATGGCTACTCAAGATCAATTGGTTGGTCTCTGAATTCTTTTTTCTCTGAAAAATTTCTAGAGGACTCAGGTTTGTCCCACATTGGAATGGAAACAAATGTTGAGCCACCTCTCATGTCTGTATAGAGAACAGAATGCTTGCTTTTGGGCCAGCCCACCTGATCAGACCCGTGGTGCAATAAGGATCTAATCTAGATTTCTCATTTCCTAATAAAATTGGCTGGCGGAAGGGGAGGGAGGGGGTGTGCAGAGTGAAGGTAACCAGAGAAACTTCCTTTGCCAATTTCCATACTTTTGAGCATTTGGGGATACTGTAAATTTTAAAAAATTGCTTGTTCATAATCTCAGTCAGATCCTCAGAAATTCACAAAAGAGTTTAAAGCTGCTAAAGGCACCATATGAAGACCCCTTCCCCCAAACTTTACAGGGAAATCTTCAGCTCCTGTGAGTCTACCTCTCTCTGCAACCTCTAAACCATCAGATATCCTGTGGGCATTAGGGGCATGTTGTGGGATGGGTGAAGGCAGTGCCAGATCATGGTGTGCTGGGATGATCCTTGAGAATAGCACCTGTGTGAGTTACAACAGTCAATTTGGCCCTGCAGCCAGGGTGGGGGAAAGAAAGCCATATCTTCTGCCCATCCAAAAGCTACACTCAAGCATAGCTCTGGTGCATGTGGGGGTCAAGGATCATGATTTCTTGAACAACTAAAATTTAGAATTCTTGCTATCCTGCATCCAGACTTCTGGGGATGGTAGGACCACAGCTCCTTTCACAGTCCTCTTCACCCTCCTTCTCTTCTCTTTCTCACATCTAGTCCTTTAATAGCTCTCATGGGTCATTCACATGTTCTCCTTTTATGAAAGGTGGTAAAAACCTACATAGAGGAGGTGTGAAATCAGGGAAGAGAGATGGGAAGACCAAGGGATGGAAAATATTCTGCCATGATGGAAAACAGCCCTCCTGCCATCATTTCTGAGAAAACGTGACTCTCTGGGGCCAGAAACTCCAGCCCTAGGAAACCAAATATTCATTCTGTCTCAGGGCCATCTGATCAAGTGTCTCTAGAGAATCCTTCCCAGATGTTATATTCAGCTTACTGCAGACAGGGGAGGAAGCTGGAATTTAATTTCTGCTGGGTGGATGCTCATGAAGCACAGAGATGATCAATGATTTGATTTAAAGCACTCCTGATAACTGCTGATCAAGCAATCCCTACCAACTTATCCCATCAGGCAAACACGTGTGCAAATAGCTCAGCAGTATGTCCCAAAGGTCAACAAATTCTATCTCTGTCAAACAGAAAGAGGAGTGCAGCTTCCAGCTCTGGGGCACTAAGGGGCACTGCATCCACACACACCTGGTAACTGGCAGTTCAGTCTGCCAGACTGATTATTATCCTCTGGAGTGGTATAGGAGAAGAAATGTTACTGGCCTGGGAAGATCTAGGATTTCAAAGAGGGGGATGTGGGCAATGCAACTGGTGCCACAGGGGTGGCTGAAGCCATCCTTTCCCCCACCCCAGCTGCAGGCAGATTTTTTGAGTGCCCAAAGCAGGTATGACTCCTCTGCTCTCTAACCCCATTCTGAGCACCTTATTCTCTGTGGTGCTCAAGAGCACCTCCTCTCCCATAGGAAGGGGGAATCTCTCTGTCACTGCTGCTGTCCCCAGCTGACCCAGGGCTCGGGGACTCCCCAGAGCCACTGAGGGCTATAGTGAGTGGCTGCATGGGGTAGGTCCCTTTTTCCAGGACCTGTTCCCTGATCACCACCCCCCTGCCCCCAGGTGTCCCCCACTGGCTGGAAGCAGGTCCTGGAAAGGGGGAACAACTTATTGATGCTGTCAGTCCTGGCCTGCCCAACATAGCTTGTCCCCGCAGCTGGAGTCCCTAGGCTGGCAAGGGAAAACCAGGGGAGAAGACAGGGTTCAGGGAACTGGCTGCTGCTGCTGAGCCCCGGACCCCAGGCAGCAGGTCCTTCAGCGCCTGGCTGGAGCAGGGCATGAGCAGCCTTGGGTTTCCCCTACCCCTGGGGACAGTGGTGATGGATAGGTCTCCCCTTCCTCACCTGCTCCCTGCTTGGTTCCCTTCCCTCCTGGGGGTATTCCAGGGCTCCAGTTGCACCTCTCATTTCACAAGGGACCAGGCATCTACAGCTGTGAGAAACTGAAGCCTCCAGCAGGTAAGCTACACTGGTGAAGAGGGCTGTGACCACACTACTGACCCCACCCCTAGATCTGCCCTCCACTGCCCCCTCCCCAGGTACTGTAAACCCAAACCATGAAAATCGGCCCCCTGCAACACATCTACAAACTGGCTGGAATTCAGAGCTGCTTGCGGCTCTGAGGCATCAGATGCAGAAAGCACTGCAAACATAGCCACGAAGAAGGATTGATGCAAGGCTGACGTGGCTACAGCATCAGGAAGTAGGAGCTTGGGCACTCATATAGCTGGATTTTCTGGCTTTCCACATGTTGGCATTTTCAGGGAAGGATTTCCTGTCCCCTAATTCAGATCAAGATTTGTAAGTGCCTAGTAACCACAACTGTGAACTGCCTGCTTTCTAAGTTAGGGTTGTTTGGCAACAGCAATGCTCCTGGAAGACACCACGACCCACATTGTTCCTGGACGCACGTCAGCCCATGACACAGAGCTCAGTCGAGTGCAAAACAGAAATTAAAATAAAAAGGCTTTAATTTAGCTACCACTCACTCAGGGAAGGCTCCTCCTGCAGCCCTCAGCCTGCAGAACCATGGCAACGGGTCAAAACAAGCCTATTTTCCCCTGCAGGGAAGCTCTGACAGCAGCCATCCTGCTCTAAACCAACCTTTCCCCATAGAGTGGGGGACACCCACTACAAATCCAGTCTGTTTCCCAAGTAAGCACCAGTGGAGCTATACTCTTTCTTTTTTTCCCAGCGCCAAGAATCTGGAAGCTGCACCTGCTTTGCTGCTGCTTCTCCTTGCTCCCACTCCCCTGCTAGTTCCTGGCTACAGTGTGGGCACAGTTTCCAGCTGCAGATCTCTGGCTCAGTTCCCCATCAGCTGGAGGCGGTGCCAGCTCTGTACAGGGAGCAGGGGTGAGGTGAAGCAGTAGCGATGCAGCACAGCTGGCCCAAGGGCAGCTCTTTGATGTCCAACCCCAGCAAGTGTTCAGGCAGAGCCTTCTGGTTTTACAGACCAGACCTAGTGGCTCCATAGGCCATATCTGGTCTGCCATCTTCATGTTACCAATCCCTGTTAGGCTCCATGTAACACTTTTAACACTCAAATTACTGAAAAAAGCCATCCCACTTTCACTCCACTTTATTTATGTCTGTATCTATATTTATGCTGGTGATCTTGCAGCTCAGCCCCATGTGATATCAGAAGCAGATGAATAGCAAGCTAAGCTGGGGCAGGAGGAGGTGGACTTTCAATACAAAGACCATTGTATTAAAACTGAGCCTGATTCTGTTCTCAGGTTTTTTGGTGTAAATTTAGACTAATTCAACTGAGCGCAACGCAGTTACCCAAGATGTGCCTGCTGTGATTGATGTTGTAATCTACCCCATTGTCTGTATTAACAAAGAACAAAAGAAAAGAAACACTCAAGATGTGATGCAAGACATAAATATTTCTAAAAGGGATGTTTTTTCAAGTTTTCCATAAGGCATCATCTGCTCTCTAAGCCTTGGCCATCATTCTGTTTTCTGAATGTATAGCCCAGATAATAACCACATTTTCTTTCTTTTGGAAGCATCCATGCAGGTTCTCAAACATTTAGCTATCAATCTAAGTCATGAAATATTTTTAGGTTGCTGCCCAAGCAAAGACATAACAAGACACAACACAGCTTTGACCTAAAATATTCTAAGAGTCAGTATTATACTGTATATTCATTTACATGGGTTCTTGGAAACTGTCAAATTTCACTCAAAAAACTCCCAGAACATTCTCCTCCTCGCCATCCCTTTTTCCTCTTCTCAAGGAGCCTTAGAAAACTAGGATGGAACAAAATAGCTTTTGAGGCCACAGTTGACTGCTATGCCCAGATGCTTTACATTTGAAATACCATCTGTGTTTTGTTTTCCTGTTAAGAGGTTTTAGTAACAGTTTTTATTATCTACTGTAAGTACAAACAACAGCAGGAAATCATGTACTGCAAAGCAAGTAAACTCTATAGCAAATGATTTGGTTTCACATTTTATAACAATCTATCTTTGACCTGAAATCTATCAATCAGAAGTGTTTTCTATGTACTTCCAGTCAGCTTCCTTGTGTGCGTGAGAGAGAGCACATGGGTAAGTGGGTGAATTTGCAGGAGGGATAGTAGATGAAGACACCTGGAAAAATGAAGGCACATGCATTTCAAATTATATTCCAAATATAGAAATGATTTCTACACAAAATATAAATTTAATCAAGTCATTGTCCACTTCTCAGGAAAACCTGATACTTATATACTTCCTTAGTAGCCCAAGAAACAATCTTGGTACCCAGTGCATTTTTCCATACTCTTCAGTCATTTGATTAACAGCATCATTGATTAGTGGCGATTAGTTAAACCAGTGGAGTTAACCTCAGAATTAATGTACAGTAATTCAAGTCACTCATAAAAAAACTCACACTGATTGCAGGCTTGCAGCCCATCTGTCATTAAACCTTTTTCCTCAGTATTGTAACCTCCTGTTTTACTATGGAGATCTGTATTCTTAAAAAAGGTTCCATGCTGGTGTTGGCTCTTTTCTACATGGAGGGCAGGGAGGAAGAAAGTAACATTGAATACAATCCTCTTCTATAGTGTTATTGTAAAACTGCACTCCCTGAGTACCACTGGAATAGGAAATTTCATTTTCCAAGGTTCCCTAGAGGGCTGAGATAAACTACAAAAGTCACAACTTGTCATGATTAAACACCCGTGCCCATTACACACAAAGGAAATTATGCACATTTATCTAGGTCATTGAAACATTCATATGACAACCCTATATATGATTGTCCATTAATATCCTGTAAGAGTTTAGCTAAGGAGTACTCTCAAAAGCAATGCAAGTCTGTCTCAGACAAAAAGTACTGCCATAGCAAGGTGGGGAGAGAAGGGGGAATGGTTAATAGACTTCCAACAAGGATAAAAAAAATGGCTTTAGTACATCCACCACTCTCTCTTAGCTATGTAGGAACATGCTAATAAGCTTGTCATGCCAATATATGTTGGTAACATACCACTGAGATAGGTGTGCTGTGAGAACCTAGTTAGGGCTGTTTCCTTCACAGGGATTTAAGTTGTCAATTGATTTTTTTCTAATGAAATTTGTGCTATTTGACATCTGTACACAAAACATACTTGCTATCTTCTCAGATTCCACCTTAGGTATATTGACTATCTTGTTTAGTATCATTTTTTACTGTAGATAATATTCTGACAGGCCATATTCCCACTGACAATAGCCATTGCCTAGAATAGGGGCTGTAGCAACCTTACCTATCATTTGGTACCTGACATAAGCCAAAGGTATTTTTTCATTAAAAAATAGCGGGGGGGGGGGGGGAGGTGGACCTTGAGGTGGTTATAAACAGCAATGATGAGTTTGGCATTAGTATCTCCTGGGGAATTAATGACCAGCTGGTGTTAATGGCTCTCAGCTTTGCCTCAACACTCTCAGTCAGTCTTAATCCCCAGGATAGACTCTGCTCCTTATTGCTTAATTAGAATACAAACAACTCTATGAAAATAACACTAAAGGTCTGAATCAGACCCAGAAAACCGGAAAAAAAAATCAGAGTTCAGGATAAAAAATTCTGCAAAGCCATCTGTGCTAATTGGCTTCTGCTAGTTTTTTATTTTACATCAAACATATCAATAGAGGTGTCTGAAAATATTTTTTAAAATCTGATTCACAAATATTTTTCCAGCTATTTTTGTGCCTAAAACAGCCAACTTAGGTGGCTCCCTCCCCACTCCCCAAGTCATGTTATATGTTATTTACAAGGTTTTTGGACAACTGCCAAGTATGTGACAGCAATTGCAAGGGAAAATGACATGAATTTTAAGATTGAATGAATAGTTTGGACGTTTGCACCCAAAATACCTCCTTCACTATGGGTATCAGTTAGGTTCTTATTTCAGTCATCCAGTCAGAGAGTAGAAACACCACCATGTGATATGGGCCGCCAGTCGAAAACAAAGAGACCACAAATAGCTGAAGTGGACAGATAGAAGAATTTACAGTCTGATTAGTACAGTGAACTATATGACAAATGGTTTCAACAACAAGCACATGCACAGATAATCAGAAGCAGCTTGTGAACAATTTGTTAAGCTAAAAGGGAGGTAATTTTGTGAGGAGCTTTATTTTTAATACATGAGCTAACCATCTCTGTGTCTTTAAATGTGTTTTTAAGCTCTGAAGCACTACCAGAATACTACCAGCTGGCTTTTTTTGGAAGTAGCCAATCAGTATATCTCCTGGTTCCACCCCTCGTAGAATTAAGGGAGGCAAAATCCTACAAGCTATATGCATTTATTATTTTAGAGTCACACTCTCTTATAAAGAAGATCCACGAGTGACTTTTCTCAATGTCTGTAAATCTCTGTTCATGGGCAAGGCACTCAAAATATACCTGAATTTTCTATTTAAACATATGTCTTGCTGCATTGATCCAAATGTAGAAGAAATTTCCAGACCCACACTTGTAAATCCTATGCCTGGTTATAAATTCAAACACATGATTATGTTTAAGATGCTTTATTCCAGCTGACAAAGAAGAACTATTAATCCTCAGTTATTTCTGAATCTGGCCATAAAACTAGGTTGGAGCATGACCTCTGGAACTTTTATGGAAGGTCAAGCTCAAAATACAGCAACAAAAAGAGTGTTTACATTTTAATAAGATAGACCTTACCTTACACAATTAATAAATATCCTAAAACATCAAAAACATAACTGGTCCACTAAACTGTGTCAAATCAAATTTACCATCATTAAGAGGTTGAGCCACAAATAAAACAGGAGGGAAACTATCATTTTGCCAGCTGAAAAAAAAGAAATGCACCCATCAAATTTCTTTTTACTGCAGCATGCCTCCTAGCTCTGCCACTCCCCAAGTTAACAACATTGTTATTCCTTTTATGGAGCCGCTATTCTCCTATCAAACTGTGTCAGATAGATCACTCACAACGCATCCCTTTCCTTTAAAAAATAAGTTAAATTGGGTTCTGTCAATCCTCTTGACCAGAAAGAGAGAGCTCAGTCAATCTGGGACCTGAACCTGCCTTGTGACCAATAACTTTGACTCAGAATATTGAAGGTGAAGGGGGAAATGTCATAAAATTTTCAGTTATCCTGACAACAACAAAACTAATATGAAATCTTGTAAAAAAAAAAGTACGAGCGTTTCAGAAAATAATCCCAGTTTTGGAAATGTACTGGGAACTTTGAAACATGAGCTTACCCAAATAATGGGCTTTGAGGGATATTTTATACATTTTGGTTCATAAATTTTGAAGTATTTATTTCATTCGTCCAGGTCTTGGAGTGTCTGAAGCTATGCAATTTACATCCAGTAAATTGGCACTTATTTTACTGTAAAGTGTGTGTGTGTGTGTGTGTGTGTGTGTTTGCACGCGCGCTACAGGACCACACTATAAATCATTCCCTTGGCTTTTCATAGGTTTGTGTTTGAAAGCTGCCTACTCAAATATAAGCCCTGTGTTTTAACCGTTCTACTGGTTAATTAATTTGCAACATCTAATTGTCATTTGGGACCAGAAGGATTTGTGCACCTTCATCTATTTGGCTGTTTCATCAATTGGTATATACTTTGCAACCATGCTGATAGGCTAAACATTCATTGTTTAGCACCAGCTGTTTCCTGGTGCATGCTTACACAACAAAATACAGGCACCATGCACGTGTACAATTGTGCTAGATTTAATCTGTATAGCATGTGTAGCAATAGCAATGAAGTGGTAGTATGAAGGTTCAACATGGGTTGGCAACCAGAATACAAGCCTTTCAGGGACATGTTATCTGTATGTTTGGTTGTTAGCTCATGCCCTGGCTTCACTACTCCTGTAACTGAAGGCAAGTTACAATCACAGTCTCTTATTCCTATGCAGACACAGTCCTGGAGAGTGGGGAAGTGGAATGATTTTTGTCCCAGGGACCAGGAAGCAACTGGGGCCTTTCTCTTTCTTTTCACTTCAGATACATTTTGGTTAGGGTCACAGTAGGGAGTACGTCAAAATATGGGTCTTCAAAAGGGAGACAGAACAGACATGTGGACAGAATGGACAGTTGGGGCTAACACAAGAAGGTCACACAGTCATGCATGTGAAAAAGATTTAGAGGTGACGATGAGGGAAAATGAGAAAGGTAGGAAAGCTGGCAAAATCAAGGGCCTGGCTGGTGACATGAACAAGATATACCTGGATGAGCAGGACGGGGTAAAGTTATACTGCAATTTGAAAATGCAAAACAGGACTTTGCATTTAGAAGAGTGGCTGAAGTTCAAAGAAAGATATGACCAAACCAGTTGCTACTTGGTTGCACTATGTTGTGGGATTATAGAGGCTATTTAGGGCTTTTGGGTACACACTTGCATCTCATGTGGGTCACAGTTATGGTTCTAACTCTCAGCTGAGGCGATTCTGCAGCTGGAGGAGTGACTCCAATTAGTCTGGATTTCTATTGTTTTTAACAACATACAGTGAAAGCTCACTTTGGCTCAAAACATACCTGTATGCCTTACTGTCCCTTGAAGATATTTTTATGCAGGATCTACATTTAAAATATACATTCAACATCTTTTTTTGATTAACTGAGAACTCAGCAGACCTAAACAATTTAAGAAATGTAACAAAAAAGTTGTGAATCTCAATCTTAAAATGCTGTGCTCCAAACCAAACTGCCCTGCTCCAATATTTAATTTTATTTTTTCTTCAAGACACACATCATTAACTGCTAATCAACTCAAGCTTCAGAAATCCCTGAGCAGTCTTCTCAGCTTTCAAAAACATTGTCAAGAACCGAAGTACTTTTTATCCCACCCTGGGTAATGGTAACAGGTCCCAGAGGTGCCCAGGTGCAGCAGACATCAGTATCGTACGGATTTTGTTTGCATTTAATAGAACTCATACAAAGCCGTCTAGGTCTACAAATGTAACTGTTTCATAGCACATGCTGTTACATGTATATTGGTTGTCAATTATGTGAGGCCTGGGAAAGTGAGCCAAGAAGTCAACAGAGCCACTGCCATTAAGTCTTTGAAAGCGGATGCAAGCTCCGTGGGGGCAGTGGACCGTGCAGCTGCTCTGGGTGTGCGAGAGGCAGATCCAGAGGTGCTCTGCAGAGTGAACTGATCTGTGCCATCAGACACAGAACAGATCCCTGTTTCTGGAAGTTTTTATTTCCTTATTGGAATCTGACCTGGAAATGGCACCCTTTCTATGCAGTGATGTAGTGCATGCACACACACATGCACGTGCGTGCACGCACTCACACACACACGTGCACACACATGCGTACATACATGCACACACAGCACTGCCTTGGTTCTTCAGGGGGGGCATTGCTATTTAATAAGCCTGGTGGGATGCACAGTGCATTTCCACTGAAACACCAGAATCCTACATTGTTAAAAAGTACATTTGCAGGTGTTAACAGAAGTAACTGGTAGGTTCCCCAAACATAACATTTCTGTTGGTGAATGGCCCTGGTTCCTGTAGCCTGAGATCCTTGGGTAGATACTGTACATCAAGCATGTTGCTGCTGCCAGCCCATTGTCCAGGTCTGGGAGGCTCATACCAGTGTCATCATCTAGGAGCTGAGCACAGATCCATGACAAGGAGGTTGCTGTTGCTTCCTTTGCCACTGCTGCCATGCTTCTGAACCCCTTGCCACTGAACTGCTAGACATCACTGCTTCACATATCAAATAACGCTTTGTGGGCTGGATCTGGTTGCTGATAAGAAAATGCATTTTGTGCTTGGTTCTGAACTTAGAATACGTCTCCTTGTGCATGAGACCCTACCTAGTATCCACAGCATCCTTCCTGTGGCTCCTCAGTGCTGAGAGTCTCTGCCCCAGTGATCAGAACTGTGTGGCAGGGCCAAGGATGGAGAAGAAATCTCTGAGGTGCTGGGACCTAAACCCAGAAGCAGTGCAAGGATTTTTGCTGCCTAAGGCAACCAAAATTTTGCCACCTTCCCTTGTAGCATGCCTGGGACCATGTGAGAACTGGTAGCAGACAGAGTCCTAGAGCAGTGGTTCAGCAGTGCTGGAGCTGCCATGCTCACTTTTGCACATGCCCAGACTACCAAGGGAGCCTCCAGTGAACATGTGCAAGATGTGTACACATCATTTTTGCCATCCCATTCGATTTGCTGCCTGTGCTGCCTGGCCAGTTATGCTGGCCCTGCTTAAACCAATTATAGCCTGGATCATGAGATGCTTGAATCTAAACACTGATCTGAACAAGGAGCTAAAGGAAGGCATGGAGGTATGATCTGGTTTGTCTGCTTCCTCATCTACAAAGTATTTCCATAATGTTCCAATGCCTCTAACTCCACACTATGGTCTCTTCAATATGATAATTACTGATTGATCTTTATCGGGTCCATTTCCAACTTTTCCAAGAAGCTTCTTATCCCTTTATGATTCTCAAGGCTTGGCTTTAAAAACAGTCTCTATCCCATTCCTGGAGTTATTCCAGATTCACACTCGTGTGAGCAAACTGAGGATATGGTCAAAGGGACATGAATAGGGATTTGCAGGACCTGACTCTAAAATAATAAATGGAAGATGAGTAATTTTCTATTATAAACTTCCCAGCTGCATGAACTATAAACTGCATTCTAGTTCATCTGCCATGTTCCAGCTGGCTATCAGGAAATCATTTCCACTTCAGTGAAACCAAAGCTAAAATTTCTCCTTAATGCTTTTCCAAACCGCACCCACAAATTCTTAATTTATTTTTTTACTATAATTTGGCAGAAAAGGCAGCCTGACATCACTCTAGGAAAGGTATAGAATTCATTAGAACTATTCAACTTCGATTTTTCATTCGTTTTTCTCCTTTAAAAAGATTTGTCAGCCTGCCCAGTGCTATCAAAATTTCAACCATTTCAACTTGCCCGGCCAGCTCCAAATCAGTTTGAGCTGTGCTCATGTATCAATGAACCAGTGACAAATATCCCAAAAGCAAGAAAAAAAGTCAGAAAATAAAAGCACTTATGCATTTTAATACAGATGTTGATAAATTTGTACTATTTATTCATAGCTGGACCTGCTCAATTTCTGGCTACATGAAAGTTCATTTTCCATGAGAAAATGTTCATGATGTTATTCTAAGACTGTATTTACTCTTATGTCTGCTTGTTGAACTATGCATTCCTTCATGGTATGACGACCTGCATACTACATTACTGCATACTACATTAAAAACTGAGACACAGCACCCAATGTTTTACTGCTCTGCACTATCAGCTGCCATACATATTAATATCCAAAGTGCGGCTAAATCTCAGCAAGAACATTGAATGCCCGTTGCATGAATGCAATGGGTAAGATCGGCGCAATATGCAAGATAGTAGTGAATATGCTCATTGTACCTACATTCTGATTTCCTGTAGGTGCTAATAAGGCCACATGGCATGTTTCACAAAGGACCTAAAACATGGCAACTATGGCAAATTTCAACCTGGCCTAGCACTAGTCCCTCTGCATTTGTGAATAGATTCTACATGCATCTTTTTTTCAACTTTTGGATGGTATTGTTGTTCCATTGGTAGCTATATTTTGGTGATGGGGGGAATTATGTCCATTTATAGTACAGGCATATAACGTGTGCTCAGATTGCATCTGATGAAAGGTGCTGCATACAGCAAATATAAGTTGTTATCTCGCTAGTTTACTGTTTTTAATGACTGTCTCTTCTTTTTTTTAATGAGTTCAGTGTATTTCCTGGCATCAGGAAACCATCTGTCCTTCTTCCACTGTGTTAATGTTCTACACATGAAATTATCAGCTATAAGCAGCTTGCTCTTCTTGAAAATTTCCCACCTTCTGGGCAATAAGGTAAGTGTGGACTGGACCAGGACCAGGGAATGTCTTTAGCAAAATCCCTTGAGAAAATTCTTCAGCGTATACAGCAATCCCCAAGATACAACTTGGCTCCTGCTCCTATCAGAACAGGGGAGACATAAATGGAGGGTGATGCAGTATGTGTATCAAAGAGGGCTAGGAAAGATGGTATCATGACTAATTCTACTTATTATGTTATTCATAATAATAATATTTTTATAAGAAGTTACACTTCCTCTTGGATTCACAAGATTTTGAAGGGAGGGGTGTGGGGTTTTTATTTTAGAGACTAGCAAGTTCCATGCTCTAGAATCAAATTTAGATGGTGTTTGGAAACCTATGGCCCACTCTGACACCATTTTCAGAATCTTAAGCAACAAGAGATGTCTTGGGTCTTGGGGCAGATAACCTGCAAAGTCCAAGCATTTCTAGACATTCTCGTATGTGGCCAAAGTCTTCAGTATTAAGAACTTGAAACACACTATTTATAAAATGACAGTTTTCCTTTCTGTGTCGATAGAACAAGCTGCAATCTGAGAATAGTCAACAGGATTCAAGGAAACAAAACTAAAAATCCCGACAAGTATCAAAGAACTGTAATTGTTAAAAAATGTTGGCTTTGCTTAAAAGAATGTATTCTTGAGGAGAAAGCTTGAGATCTTAAGCAAACTGTTCTCAAATGATAAACCTGAAAATACCTGATATTAAAATGTACAGTACAACAATGTTGTAGAGACTTTAGTAGGCAAGCAGGATGTAGCAAATAACAGGAGAGATCAAATGCAATCCAAATAGAAAGTATAGAAAGTAGAAAATGCATATAATTTACTTGTGTCACTGGTAAGGTGCCCTGTACACAAAAAATGAAGTGAATCAGAAAGCAAGCGGCATCATACTTCTATTTTACGGTGATTGATAATCCTTTCTACAAAAAAATAGTTAATCTGAAAGAGATGGCTTAACATATAACATAACACGCTATATAGAGTAAAGAGGCAGTTTGAACCCTCGGGTAAATATAACTATTTGTGAATCCTTTTTTGTTCAGTGTGGCTCCATTTCCTTCATTGCAAAACAAAGATGATCCTCACGCAATTTTATGAAGTTTTTAGACTTACAGAAAGAAAGCATTGTAAGTGCTATTATGAACAAATCCATGTATTACAATTATAATAAGCATACTAAGATGCAAATACTTATGCATCATTTAAATGCAGCCCTTTGAGGAACCACCAGATTATGTGGAACATTTGGTTCAAAGCAAAATACCATTCTGCTCACGCCCACTTTTTTTTTTTTTGGATGTTTGCACATCCTCTATACTAAGGATGAGACAT
The DNA here is from genome assembly GCF_030867095.1 of Alligator mississippiensis. Taxonomy (NCBI): domain Eukaryota; kingdom Metazoa; phylum Chordata; order Crocodylia; family Alligatoridae; genus Alligator; species Alligator mississippiensis. The sequence goes on from NC_081824.1 coordinate 320,794,085, forward strand.
TTATTTTTGGTGCTTATGACTTAAGGAGTTTATAATATGCTTATAAAAAGGGCTGTAAAAGTCTTCTGGAGTCACATGACTCCCTGCTCAAGGCAGGATCTTCCCTGTCTAAACCATCTCACCCAAATGTTTGTCTAACCTGCCCTTAATAGCTTCTGATGATGGAGACTCCAGAGCCTCTCCAGGCAGGCTCTTTCCATGCTTTTTGTTATATATCAAAGGTCTGATTTATCAAAGGTTCATTAATTGTGGGATTCACTGAGTTGTCCATCCATTTTTTTATATCATTCAATGCCTGGCCCTTTCCTTCCATTCCATTTGTGGGGTTTCTTCTTCCTTTTTTGGCCCTGACTTGAGAGGATGGCAGAAGAAAATATTCTTCTCTTGAGGGTGTTAGTTTCATTTTTATAGTTTAAGCTTTTCTTTGCATGATGCCATACAAAGAGTGAAGGAGCCACAACTGTCTTCTTGTCTTCAGACTAAAAACAGCCTTGGCACTCTTGTTATTATTTCCTCTGTGCCCACTGCTTATTCTGGTCTTGCTACATCCAGCATAAGGCATGGGTCATGGGATAGTTGGCAGATGGTGCTTCTGTCATTAGAGCATAATTCAAAGCTTTTGAAGTAAAATGTGAGATTGTCATTGACTATGGCCCACTTTAGATCAGGGCTTTAATATCCTAGGACTGAAGGCAGAAATATAAATGCATTGATGACTTTAGTTGTTGAGAATGGATGTTAACCAGAATGGGAAAAATAAAAATGCATGTCCCATGGCTGGATTTTGAAATCACTTGGGCATCACCAAAAGCACGGCTTCTGTTCAATAGCTGTCTATTGGATATGGCTATGATAAATTAGTCCTTAGCTTTTATGACAGCATGTCACTAAAGAATAGTTCTACACCAAAATTTTCGAAAGCAACTCATGTTTCAGAGTGCTACATTGTTTGGGACACTTACAGAGAGCCCAGCCTTTAGAAAGTGTTCGACATGTGCCCTCTGAAAACACAGACCATCTACATTGCCCTAAATGGAAATATCCAACATCAGTAGGCAGTTCTGAAAACCTTGGCAACAGCACCCTGGTGATAAATCAGACTGACAACCATCTGAGCTTCTAGTCAAGCTCCAGAAAGCTATGTCCAGAACTTATCTTTCTCAGCCTGCTCTAGTCTCTTCCACAGCAAAGCTTTTTGCCAAAAAAGGAGATTCTCCCGGAGGATCTGTCTAGAGCTAGATGTTTATTGGCTAATCTGATACCCTGGTAAGACTGAATGGGTATCATAACTGACTTTTTTAGATGCTGTTGCAAGTCTTTCAAGTCTCTCCCTTCGGTGTGCACAAACATTCATCCTTTTATTTCTACATCAAATCACTGTTACTCTACATGGAAACATCTGCATTCCAAATGGGTCTTGCCTAGGAAAACACAGGGATTTAGCAAGAACAACAATGCACATTTTCACCAGAAATTGTAGGGCTGTGGCATCCTGCAGCTTCTTCTCTGTGGCCACTAAGGCAGGGGCGGGCAATTATTTTGGGTGGAGGGCTGCTTACCAAGTTTTGGCAAGCCATCAAGGGCTGTATGACAGGCAGCCGGGGCAGATAAATATTAATTTTCTAAATTTGGGGGGGGCACTGCGGGCTGGATAGAATGGCCTGGCGGGCTGCATCCGGCCCGCGGGCTGTATCTTGCCCACCCCTGCACTAAGGTCAGCAGAACTTGGCAGTAAACCTTCCAGTGCTACCCAGCTAATTAGAGCAGAGGCTGATTCCAAAGCTGTGCTAACACTTCTGTTTGAAGCTTGTGATGACTTACCATAACTGACACTGGTGGCTTTTCGAGAATAGCATTGTTTATGCTGAGCGCATCAAACAGATCCCGTGAAGCTCTCAGAACAGATTCCCCCCTTCACCACTGTCATTATCCCAAATGCCATTAGCTACAAGGTAGCATCTCACTAATAATCTCCTTCCCCTTATTACTATGAAATTATTCCCTGCCATATGTCATGGATATTCCTTTTCCAAGAATGTGCTAGGGCCTCTGTTAATAGTATCCTCTGTTTATCAGGATCTCAGCAAGCAGAAATGACTTGAAATGCTCCTATTCACTTGGGCATATTATGTTAGTATTCAAAACATACTTCAAAACAAACAAAGGAATAAACAGAAAACAGCACTAGAGTAAGAAATCTCCTTTGCACTTAAATATGCACATATTTTATTAACAACCTGATAAAATACAGCCTCCTCAACAGAAACTTTGCCTGGGTAATTGCAGAAGGCTATTATCAGGGGCTATTAACATCAACTAGATATTCCTCTATGTTAGGGGGTCTCAAAACTTTTAGACTCAAGCAACCTTTGGTTGACCTGAGGCACCCCTCCATAACTTGTGAATTGAGTTCACAATTCAAAAACTAATTTACTTATTATAGTGCTTCCCTCCTTGCAGAGGGGCCAGGCAGTAGGGCAGGGCAGTGACCAGGCAGGGACTGGCCCTGGACTGCATTTATTTCTTCCTCCTCCTTATCTCTACACACCTTGCACCCTTCAAAAGATCTTGTAGCACCTAGGCTTCCCTGGCACCCTGGCTGAGAATCACTGCTCTTCACAAACTTACTCAACCATGGTTGATCCCTAATGAACAGTTTAAAGAGCCATGAATTGTATTCAGCTGTGAAAGCAAACATCCACTGGACATTGTAGGGCAAGTGCAAATTAAAGTAACTCAGCTGCGTTAGGTTTAAAGTTCTAAACTGGAGCGAAATGATGTAGGGCTCAATTCTCTATGGGCAAATTGTAAATTGGCTGAGCAGGGAAAAGTTTAAAAATAACCAGGACTGCTGGTGATATCAAGGAGAAAAAGGGGCATGTTGATTTATATCACCCGAGGGTTTAGCCCACAGTTTAAACTGTAACACTGCAAGGGAGGAGCTACTAAAAGCATGTGCAAGGCAGTCCGCACAGGGATGGCTGCTGTTATCTGACTTACACAAGTATACGCAGAGCAGGTGACTGGGATGCTGCCATAGGAAAAAGAAGACTGCTCCCAACTAAGCAGGTGGGAGGGAGAGATTTGGCTCACTACAGAGGTCCTGGAGTCCATATGATCTGTGTGAATATCCTTAGTATATAGGCATTATGGGCCCACCCTTCTCAGTATCATCTGGAATCCACTTTCCTAAGACAGAAAGCCGTAAAGACATCAAGGCAGGGATGAAGATGGACAGTTTGTGCCCAAAAGTTTGTCTGATCTCCCTCCCAACAATGCAGTTGGTCCAAAAGAAGATCTTGCCAAATATTCCTTGCCTTTTGTATAGTTTCTGGACCATCACAGCTACAACATCAGTCCAACCCTACATAAAAGACATCACAAATTCCAAACTGGATTTGAGGAGCAATTTTTCTTTCCCCAAGACTTGATTTGGTCCAATGTTAAGTTCCCGCTTCTCATTCACTGCTAGAAAATAAGCAGTCTTGGTACTCCCTGCTATGTACTGACATAATCAGCGATGCTGGAACACAGAAACAGCAAGTCATGGCAAGAAGCTACAGTAGGTAAATTGTTGTTTCTACTGTTAGCATAAACACAAGAATAATTTTGGCTCCATTCAAAACACTTGGAAATGGAACTCAGCCAAAATAGGAGGCTAAAAGGTAGAAAAACAGCATCTGAAGGCTCTTTGGAAATGGAAAGCTACATAACTGGTACGGGAAAAGATTTTCAAGACTTTGCTAAGACTACTACCAACAGTGGAGAGTATGAAGACAATAAAACCCATTATGACAATGCCCTTGTAAAGAAATCTCACCAGCGGGTATTGTTAGACATAGGCAGAACTGAATTAGCAGCCCTTAGGGAGAAATGCCTTATGTTGTTTTTATTTGAAGAACTTGTTTTCTGTTTAGTTGTACTTTATGTAATGAATATGGTTTTTAGAAACATATACCACATGCCTCTCTCTCTCTCTCTTCCCCCCCCACTTTATATATATACACATATAAGATTTACACACAAAAAACTTACTTATAGGATAGCATACATAATGATGGAATTACCTACATGCAACAATACCAAACAAGGATCTATTAGACTTTTGTAAGTTATGTGCTGCTATTGTGCACTACACCTCTAAATCTCAAGATTCAGTACACATGAAAATATTGGATTAACTTTGACACTCACCTGGGGCTAGTATTGTCTTTTGATGCGTGAGTAAAATATTAGGCTTTTTTCACTGTAGCTCACTAGTGTCATGGGCAAAGCTGGCATGGCCGCGGTAGCGGTGACTGGAATGTCCCACTGTGATTCCAGGCTTCTGGTCTGTGGCCCAGTGGGATAAGCTTGGATTAAAACGCAAATGGATCAGTCGCTCAGTTTTGTGCTGGCTGCTGACGGATCCAAAAAGCCACCTTGATGATCTCCAGCTGCCTAGGCAAAGAGATATCTAGGCTATGTCCCTTCTCTCCCAATCCAAACAAGGATACTGCAGTGGTTAAAAACCTTCCTAGGGAATCTTCCATGCTTGGGAAATCCTCATCCACTAGCTTTCTGGTGTTTTTTTAGTACCGAGCAGCACAAAACGGACAAAGGGAGCCAGGATATGGTTTTTTCTATTATAAATCCTTATGATAAAGAAGAGGCAAACACAAGTTTGTGCCTCAGCTTGTCAAACTTCATTACACACTAAAATGAGAGGTTATTTTCCTGTCAGTGGGTTCTGTAGACTCAACAAAATCCCAAGGTCTTCCAACTGTAATACATTTTAGGTATTTTATACCTGCATACACACACAAATGTAGAAAGCATAACAAAAGGTTTAATCATAGAATCATGGAAAAGTAGGAAGGGACCCCTGGAGGTCATCTAGTTCAATTCCCTGCCCATGAACAATGCGTGGCCCTGATGGCTGGGGAGGCATGTGGCAGCAGCAGTGCAGTGGCAGTAAGTGGGAGCTCCCGCAGAAGATGGGGGGGAGGGGGCGGGGGAGAGTGACAAGTGCCGACCACCTGCAGATGCTGCCAGCAGCAGCAGCAGCAGCCAGAAGCGATAACGGACTGCCCACAGATGCTGTTGGCAGTGGAGTGGCAAGTGGTGACTGCCTGCAGGTGCTGCTGACACTGTTGGTGGCGCCTTTTTGTAGGGGGTGCACCGCCAAACTCAGGGAGTGCATGTGCACCTGCATGTACCCCTATGCATCGCCCCTGTCCCTGCCTGAGGTAGGATTAGCCCCATCCGAACCATCCCATACAAATCCATAATCTAACCTATTACTAAAACAACACAATCAACTGTGTTACCTAACCTGCCACAGGTAAAGCAAGGCAATAACAATGGTCAGTGAAAGATGGCCACAACCTCTCCCACAGAGGAAGGCAAAAGCCCCCACAGTCCATACCAATCTGACCATGAAGTAAAACTCTTTCCTGACCCCAAATATGGTGATCAGTCTGATGCAAAGTGGAGGGACAATACCTACCAGCAAGGCACCTCTGGGTTCTAGTCCCAGCAGTACTGGCATATCCTGGTCAAAGTCTCCAGCCCTAGCTGCAGCTAACACTTGATGCTTCTGAGGAAGGTGAAAAAAACCTGGATACAAGTAGCAACAGAGGGGAAAAAAAATTCTTCCCAGCCTCATGTGGCAACCAGCTAAGCCCAGAAACATGGGAATTACCCATAACATAGCATAGGCATAACTACTCCTAGATCATCCCTGACCAATGTTTATCCAACATCTTGAACACTTCCAACAATGACGATTCTATAACTTCCCTAGGCAGTTTATTCTGAAGAAGTTTTTCCTGTGTCAACATACCAGTTTTATATACAGGTATTATAAATTCCCCATTTCTTTCATGGTCAGGCTCTTCAATCAGATTGATGCTCATGGATCCTGATGCCTGCATGAATCCAGTTGATGAATTCATTCCCCTGACAGAAGTATACTTGTTGAATATATTTTTGTCTCTATTCTACCAACTGTTTGGATTTTAGACTATAGTTGCCAACCCAGGACACATTTTTTACTGGCAATCTGCAAACTTTTTGCTGATGGCCAAACTTTTTTATTGACATATGTATTTATTGACATATATTTTACATAATGTAAATTTAATGCTTCTTCTAGGCCCTGGACAAGGGCTGTATTCAAATTAAGAGGTTTAACAACAACCATAGTAAAAAAGTTTGGTTGCTGGTAAAATGTTTATGGGCTGTCAGTAGAAAAAACTTTTCTTGGGTTAGCATCCCTCCTTGACTGCAGCAATGGCTTTATACCATGCTTCCCCACCAGGGGCTCCACACCCTGATGCTTTCCCTGCCCACCCTCAGTCTTACCCCTGATTCCCCCACACTGCATCCTGGCACAGCCCCCCAAAGAAGAATTATCTGCTTACCTGCAACCCAGCAGTGTTACAAGCAGGCAAAGGGACCCAAATGGAGCAGCAACACATGGCTGGGGCCAAGAAGTTCCAAAAGCTCCTATGTCCTGCAAAGTCCTGACAGGGGATCCTGGTTTTCTCTGATTCTAAAAAATCTCCAATTTTTGGATTTAAAAAAAGGAACCCCAAATCCACATTTTTCCAGTATCCTCATTTTTTTGTGATTAAAATGAAACACTACAATTCTAATATAATAAAGGGCTTAGTCTGTCTGTCTGTCTGTGTGTCTGTCTGTGTGTCTGTCTGACTGTAATGCTTTTGGCCAATTGTGCATGTGCTGCGAGAGGGCGGGCAGCAATTGGCTGTGTGGGCCCAGGCTGCACAGGCCCAAGTTTGAGCCTATGCCAGGGAAGTTTGTGGCAGTGGTGAACACACCCTGGCCACCCAAGCAGCAGGGCTTCCCCATGCCTACCTGCCTGAGGGCAAGGGTGGGGGGGTTCACAGTTGTGGTGTCCCCCTGCCGCCTGTCCTCAATGCCCCCCAGAACAGCCAGCAGGGAGGGGGAGGCAGTGGGCAGGGAGGGAGGTAGGGGAGTGGGGCAGGCAAAGGCAAAGGGGGGTCACAGTGGCAGCTGTTGTCAGGGCCGGGAGGCAGGGAACGAAGGGAGGGGAGCTGGAAGGGGGCCTCAACAATGGCTGACAGGGAGGGGGAGGCAGTGGGGAGGGAGGCTGCATGGGCCTGGGAGGGCGTGGAGAGGGGGGAGGTAAAGGGGGGGGTCATGGTGGCGGCTGTTGTCAGGGCTGGGCAGCAGGGAAGGAAGGATGGGAGGGAAGCGGGAAGGAGAGGGTTGAGAGGAAGGGGGGAGTCACAGTGGTGGTGCCCCCCTGGATGCCCAGCTCCAACAAGAGCCAGCAGGGAGGGGTAGGTGGTGGGGAGGGAGGGATGGGAGCAGGGAGGGGACAGGAGGTGGGAGGGAAGCCCTGCTGCAAGGTGGAGGCAGGCAGGGGGGAGGGAGCCCCCACACTGGAGGCTGGAGGAGGAGGCGGCAGTGGCAGAGGGAGTCTTTACATAAGGGTGGGGTGAGGGGGCATGTAAACACTGCCTGAAATCTGTCATTCTTGACAGGCAATTAGCTAGTGTGTATACATACACACACACACACACACTAGCAGTGTTTCATTTTAATCATGGAAAAATGTGGATATGGGGTTACTTTTTTTTGTCTGAAAATTGGAGATTTTTTTAAATCAGGAAAAACCAGGATCCCTGGTTCTGACAGAGCTCCATGCATGGTACTGTGCCCCTGCTCAGACACAAGGTGGTGCTGCTGTTCTCCATCTGTCTTTAAATGATTAAATCCAGCTTCTTTTCTGTCAGAGATCTTCAATCATCAGCTTCAGTTGCTTAGTGTTTTAATAGATGGCTCAAGATTTTTACTGACTTTATAGGCAGGTGTTTTTTTCTGGTTATTTATAGACAATTTGAATACCTATTTTAGACAAATCAAAATATTTGACTATTATCCCAATCCTCCAATATTAAATAATTCATTTCAGATTTTGGCTTCTCTGATCAATGGGGAGCTCTTAATCAGCACTGCCAGAAGTGCCTCTTTCATTCCAGTCCTACAATGATTAATGAACATTTATATGATCTCAGACCCTGGACTCTTGAAGTAGAGTTGTGCTCTCTTGTTAGCCCTGCAGAGGAAACACGACTTTCAGAGAGTGAAACAGATCCTAATCTGGTTTGGTCAGGATCATATTTTCCATTCTCTGGAAACATTGGGGTAATGCAGGCATGCTGAATGCAGCCAGTAATTGAGAACCATAAGGTTGCAGAGGTGGAACTCAGGATAGCATCTGCCCACTGGAATCTGCAATGTTGGAAGCAATTCGTCAGCCAAAAAGAAGATTCATGAGCTGGAGGAAGAGGGGAGGAAAGAGAAACAGCTTGATAAGCAGATCCTTGGATAAGTTTGCAAGGCTGTTAGAGGGAAGAACATCTTTTTGCTTTTAAACTGAAAAAAAATTATATTGGATGTCATGTAGAAATCCTAAATATGAAACGTATATTGCAGAAAAGAATATCCATTGTCACAATCAGTTTTCAGAAAAGCAGAACTGCAGTATAAAAATACTGTGAAATGAAGTGTGTTGTTAGAATCTGTTGCCATGCATTTAGTGAGACAAGGAATGGGGTATAAAACAAGACAAAAAACCCCCAAACATTTGGGGTCAGCTCCTCCAAACAAGCCCAGGATGGTAAAGAACAAACATGATGACAATTTCTAATTGTTCTTTGGTTTCCTTCTAGCATAAAGTCCACTTTAGATTTCAGCTTTAAATTTTTCAGTTGGTTCATACTCTCTCAGTAACTAGATTCAGAACAAAACTAGGGATGCCAGGGTTACTGCTCCTTCAGCTGAAACCAAATGTGGATGAAGTATAATAGATTCTGTTAAAATCTTCATTGATTATGTGAAAAAAGTGTGTGCCCTTTGTGCAGGTTGTAATTGGCAGAGGATCCTCTCTGGGAAAAAAAGCATTTATAATTGGCACTTTTATTGGCATTCCCAGAAGAGAAGCTTGGGAATGGATGGGAAAGGAGAGTGAATCAGCCCTGTTATTTGCAGAGTAAAAGGGTTGATTCTAGGCTGACGCTGAGGCATGCTGGCAAAGCAGAATGGGGAAGCTTGCTCTGCTGCTGCTTGTTCTGTTCCTGCTGTCTAAGCCGAGGACATTGTTTTTTTGTTGTTAATCTGGTGCCTCAGTGGAGCATTAACTATTCTTTTTAAAAATAATATACCCCCTGCTCCCCCTAAAAAAACCCTACCTCTGGAGTAACATAAATAGAAGTAGCCCGTCACTAAAAGCATTAAAAACAAATGAACAAAACAGAAAAACGTGCAAGTAGAGGCAAAAAGTTTTAGAACTAAAGCATCTAATACTTCCCAGGCATTAAGAGAAGCTGGGCAAAAGCTCAATGAAACTGCCATGTGGATTGAGCTGCAAAATTGGCAGCTCGTAGGCACAAAAGCTTCTGTACAGAGCAACAAAGCTGGGAGGCTAAATGGTCAGGTAAGTGACATATAGGAGAAAGGAGACCTAATAATAGAGAAAACTGATAAATTTTTAGATATGAGTGATAACGCCAAACAAAAAAAAGGTAAGTTTAGGTTATTTCATTCACTACATTCTTAAAAGAGAAGAAAAAACAGAATGGTAGTTCATAGAAACAATCATTTTTCTCATTTATTAAAGAAAATAATATAGCATGAACATCAGTAACAACTACCCAGAAAACCATATCAGAATCATTTTAGAATAATGAAACCATTCTAGTTTTCGTAAGTGAGGCCCTGGGTCACTGACTGACTGGGCTGCTTTGGGCAAATGCTGTGACTTCTTTGTGTCCCAGTCAATCCAGCTCTTAAACTGGGTTAAAGCAGAAACAATCATAGTATACTCTCTGTATTGCTGGTGCTGGAAGAAGTATTTCCCAACTAAGCGCTTCAAAGCAAACCAAAATAAAGCAGGGAAACCTGGGGGCGTCAACCAATGTCTCCACTATTGGTTGTGTAGTACCTCGAGCCCTTGGTACAGTCCTAGATTTTCGTGGATCAAACAGCTCTCAGTGTAATGCATTGCATTACATTAGATTTAAAGCTCCTGTTATCTCTCTATTTATATTCTTTACAGTAACTTGAATGTATACATCAAGAACAAAACAATGCAAACCCATAGAATAACAGCCTGACCATAGCCTGAGAATACATTGATAGTTACACAGTCAAATACAGAAATCTTTTAAATAGGCAAGTTGAAGTAAGTCAGAACCAGGAAAACAGCTGTATGCGACTTTTACAATATATTATACAGTAAATCCCACCTCAAACAAGATATCTGTCATAGTAATAAACATTCTCTGCCCTAAACCAAAGTACATTGTTTACAAAAGTACACAATTAAATTCTTTCAAGGGAAAAATACCTGGTTGGCTCTACTCAGCAAAGCATTTAAGTACATACTTGACTTGAAACAAGGATGTAATCCCCTCCCAATACAGCAAAACACTTACACATATATTTAGCTGCAAGTGCTACAATGAACAAGCACCTAAATAAGAATGAGATTACTTGTGTTCTTAAAGTTAAGCATGTGCTTAAATGCTTTGTTGAATTGAGACCTAAGTAAAGGAAAAGACCTTCAAGGCTTTTTTGGAGAAAGTTAATTGCTTTTGGCTTCCTTAAATACCATAGCCAAAATTAAAAGTGTATGTCATGCACCATCGTTCAGATGCTGCCCTGCTTAACTTTTGATTGTCTGCCCCAGTGAGGCAATTCAAAATTGACTCTGCTAAGCACCTGGGGTCCCTATGTAGTAAGTGGAAAGACTGGAGATGGCTCAGAGCAATTCATGTTGAGCCACCTAGGTGCTCTAAAGGGAGAATAGGGAGCAGTAGTAGCTTTCAAAGGAGGGATTAAAAAAGCCTAGAAGTACCTTGAGGTAGCCAAGAGAAAAAGCTAAAGCACAGGGATGCTTGTGAACTCCAACCCCTCTTATGCTTCTAATTCAAACTATCAATTAGTTGTCTCTGGGCATGAGTACACATTGCCATATGCAATGTTGCTATGGCACCATGCTTTAGTACTTCCTTCTGGAAATAGTAAAGCATGGCATGGTAACCACCTGTACTGCACCCTGCGCACAGCGCACTGTTAGATTTTGCTACTACATCACCCTAGAGGTTCACTAAAATGGGGGCGCATGCTGCCCTGGTGATGTAGCTGCCAATCATGTGTAGACCCACGTGATCGCTATTCATAGATTCATAGATTCATAGATGTTAGGGTCGGAAGGGACCTCAATAGATCATCGAGTCCGACCCCCTGCATAGGCAGGAAAGAGTGCTGGGTCTAGATGACCCCAGCTAGATACTCATCTAACCTCCTCTTGAAGACCCCCAGGGTAGGGGAGAGCACCACCTCCCTTGGGAGCCCATTCCAGACCTTGGCCACTCAAACTGTGAAGAAGTTCTTCCTAATGTCCAATCTAAATCTGCTCTCTGCTAGCTTGTGGCCATTGTTTCTTGTAACCCCCGGGGGCGCCTTGGTGAATAAATACTCACCAATTCCCTTCTGTGCCCCTGTGATGAACTTAAAGGCAGCCACAAGGTCGCCTCTCAGCCTTCTCTTGCGGAGGCTGAAAAGGTCCAGTTTCTCTAGTCTCTCCTCGTAGGGCTTGGTCTGCAGGCCCTTGACTATACGAGTTGCCCTTCTCTGGACCCTCTCCAGGTTATCCGCATCCTTCTTGAAGTGTGGCGCCCAGAATTGCACGCAGTACTCCAACTGCGGTCTGACCAGCGCCCTATAGAGGGGAAGTATCACCTCCCTGGACCTATTCGTCATGCATCTGCTGATGCACGATAAAGTGCCATTGGCTTTTCTGATGGCTTCGTCACACTGCCGGCTCATGTTCATCTTGGAGTCCACTAGGACTCCAAGATCCCTTTCCACCTCTGTGCCACCCAGCAGGTCATTCCCTAGGCTGTAGGTGTGCTGGACATTTTTCCTCCCTGGGTGCAGCACTTTGCATTTCTCCTTGTTGAACTGCATCCTGTTATTTTCTGCCCACTTGTCCAACCTATCCAGGTCTGCCTGCAGCTGTTCCCTGCCCTCTGGCATGTCCACTTCTCCCCATAGCTATGTGCCATACAGTGATGTAGTGTGTTGCTACAGTGATGTAGGGCGAAGTGTATATGTCCCCTCTGTTCACTTGCAATTTGCATCATCTATAGATGCCCTCCTGTGAAAGCTGAGTAATAGGGGAAAGGGCAAGTGGTATCCTGTCCTAGGTGTTAGAGTATTTACTCAAGATGTGGGGGAGTTGGGTTCTCCTCTCCCCATGGGAATTTCAGTCTACACCTCTTATTTCTAGCCAGGAGAAGTAGATGTAAAGTGAGAAGTTGGGCCACTGAGTAGCTATGAGTGCAAGAATCATAGAACCCATAAGAGAATAAGAAGCCTAATTCTTTAACCTAGTCATTATGGCACTCTCCTGGGACTCTCTGCTGCCAGGATTATTTCTGTTTCTTTAACTAATGATTGTCTAATATCAAAATGCATAAGCAATACTGGAAGCTGGAACCAGAACCCACAACGTCCCTCTTCCCCCAGGGGAATGTGATAACCACGATATGAAGGAGGCTCTCTCGCATGTTTTCTTTCTGATTCTTGGTTGCCCAATGGTCCAGCTTGAACAGGAGGGATAGAGAAAGGTGCCAACTGTCCATACAGACACTTGGTAAATAACTAAGCTAAAAACATCTATCTGCAATTTCCATTTAAAAAATTGCACTGTCTGTAAAAACATGAAGCAAAACCAGCTCTGCAAAACCAGCTCTATAAAAACGTGGAAGCTCCATAGTCAAAAGAAGCTGGAGAAAGCATCAAAGCACAGACAGAGCACAGCAGTACCACCTGGGGTCTGAGTGGGGGCACAGCACCCTGAAGGGAAGTCTTCTCAGGGCTTTGTGGCTCCTTCCCCAACCCCAGCCATGTGTTGGTGCTGGTGCTACCTTTCATTTTTCTGTAACACTGCTGGGTAGCAGGTAGGCAAACAGTGTCCCTCTTTGGAGCTCTGTGCTGAGACGGGAGGAATGGGGCTGGTGGGTTAAGCCTGGGGGTGGGGGCTGGCCTAGAGGGAAGCACTATGTGGGGTGCTTTCAGGGGTATCCAAGTATGGCTTGGGGGGGGAGCAATGTTGCACTGCTGTCTGGACAGCAGGGTGTAACACCATTGCTACAATCAAGTAGGGTTGCCAACCCAAGAAAAAAAACCCTAATAATCTGTAAACATTTTACTGACAACCAAACTTTTTTACTATGGTCTGAGCTAGGCCCTCGTCCAGGGCCTGGCAGAAGGATTACATTTACATTATTTAAAACATATGTTTACAGATTGTCAGTAAAAAAAAATGGGTTGGCAACCCTGGATGGAAAGCCTCTTACCAAGCTATTGTATAGCTTCATGGTTTAGAGCACTTTCTGGGAAAGGGGGAGACCTGGGCCCAATTCCTTTACGGTGAAAAGGGGCTATAACTCACATCTCCCACTTACTAGGTAAGTGCATTAGGTATTAGGTTATTAGGTTATTGGGCCACTTATTCCTGAGTTTAATTCAGTGCTGTCAATGTGAGCTAGGTGGTTTAGGCCTCTATAGGGCAACAGATAGAGTTTAACTACCTCCCAGCAACACTCTGAACCACAATGGAGCTAAGGCAGGAGTTGGGTGCTGTAGAGTGCCTAAGTACTCCTCTTGAATCACCTTTGCACATACATGATCAGAAGCCCTACAGTAGATAGCCAGGGAACTGTGCCAAAACTACAGTTGCCTGATGAGGTTTGTGGCTGTTGATGTAGAACCATTTTGAATCATTTTTGGAACTAGAGTGCTAAAATCTACTTAAGGAACCTCTTTGAATTTTTCCCTGTGTGATTCAAGGGATCATATGGGCCTTGGTTTAGAGTGAACCAATTTTTTTTCTGCTCACATTTGGATAATTTTCAATTAGTTCCTTAAGTTAAGCCAGGAGTGCTGTCTGCCTGCCTTTTAGTCACTTATGTAAAATGAATTCAATTTCTAGGATGCAGATGCCTACATCATGAAACCACCAGCACCATTTGTACCCTCCCTGACCATTTCATCAAAGACTCCAGTGAGTGAATGGGCTTTTAAAAATGTACTCCCCACTCAGTTTGATAGTGTTGGCTTTCCTAAGAGAAGTGTAGACAAGCATAGGTAGGGCAGGAGAAGTTAAATTACTGCTGTTATTTTTACCCATTCTGTATGGAGACATGGGAGACTAATCTCTATTAGAGGTGAGATAAAAAGAACATCTCTAGGTCTTGGGGAAGTTTGGCTCTAAATTTGAATGGGCTTGGGATCATTGCTAATTTCTAGAGAAGACAACCTTTCAACAATCACCAATACTACACCCTTTTGTTTGCCATCTTTCTGTTTCTGGAACTGAAAATTCTGCAATCCCTTCTCTAACCATTTCCACTTCCCTGATTTGTCACAGGCCTTGATTAAGTGGTGACGTATTATGAGCTGCTAAGTGCCAATGATATACTGGAAACTAATGTTCCAGGTCTGTGGTGTTGCTGGCATATTAATCTATATAGGACAGCAAACCAATGATTCCACTGGGAACAGATTCTCCCAGGAGAAGAATAATTTACTGTGGCTCTATTATTTTGTTTTAAACATGGAAATTAAGACCTGCCAATACCTCCACAAGCTCCATGGAAAAAATTCTATTCATTCAGCTTATTCATTCCAAGGTCAATGCAATTAGCATTTTAAAATATATCTTTGATCATCAGGGTATCACTAACCTCAGCAACCTCAAAAAATTGAGGACTTACCATTAGGAGACTCCATGAGGGCCGAGACAGGAAGAATCATAGTGGCTCATACGTGTTTTTCAGTACCTAGCTGGGTTTCAGGAAAGATGCTGTCACTGCAGATGTGGGTTTTTTCACAATTAGTCAAACTCAGCTTTTCAACTGGAAAGGCACCATCTGGTAGAGCTTTGTTTGTGAACAAACGGAATGAAAATAGCGGTCTTGCGTGTTTATGATCAGCTCTCTGTATTAATGATGCAGCAGAAACAGCCACAAAAATGGTAAAGAGAAGGAGGCAGTTCTGTACATTCAAACTCTACTGAACTAGTGCAAATGTTAATGTAAAAAGCTACTGTTACTTTAGCTTTACTGTTACTGTTACTTAACACTAAAACTAGTGTTAATGTAAAAAGAGGAAAACAAGTTTTGTGACCAGAAGCCAAATCCTTGTCCAGATAAGTCTTCAGTTCCACTGGCTTCATGATTAAAACTGAGGGAAGAATTTGGCTTCAGCTTTAAAACATGAGAGATGGAAAAAAAATAGAAACAGATGAGAATGACCTCGCCTTGCATTTGCTTATTTGCATAGCACAGAATGATCCAGTTTGGAATATCAGTTTCAGTTTGGTTTTCTGCTTCCAACTCTTATTTCTTTAACCCTTTTCAACACAGAAGAGCTGATTATTTGTGTTCTGTTGAATTGTTAAAATATAGGGCATTCTTTATAGCTACCTAACCAACTTTGACTGAGGTTTGTTATTGCTCTACTTTATCACCCAGCTAGATGGATGCATTATGTATATAGTATGTACACTGTTGACATTAAACCCTAACATACTTTGCTGGTTTCATGGGTCTTCACCATTCTGATCCTGCAGCTCCCCTGTGGGAGGCTGTAGTATGCGACCTCTAGAACGAGGAACAGTGTAGCTGAAACCAAATGCCTGGATCCAGAAGCAGTACGGTGTAGCTGTGGCCAGGCAGGTAATTAGCCCAGATGCAGGGCTGTGTGAATAGGGCCATACTGCTTTCACTTCATGAGGTAGCCAACACATAGCTAGCTTGGGTAACTCTAGGCCAGGGGTGGGCAATTATTTTGGGCAGAGGGCCGCTTACTGTGTTTTGGCAAGCCATCGAGGGCCACATGACAGGCAGCCCAGGGCAGATAAATATTAATTTTCTAAATTTTGTAGGGGCCCTGTGGGCCGGATAGAATGGTCTGGCAGGCCACATCCAGCCGCTGGGCCACATTTTTGCCCACCCCTGCTCTAGCCCGAAGCAATGCACCACTGTGTAGAATTATCCAAGCCATCTGTCCTTTCTGAACCAGAAGCAGTAAAGCTATATTAGTAGGGCACTGAGTTTGGACTAATTGAGTACCTATACACATGCCAGGAGGTTGCTCTGATATTCTGTATTTACAGCATATCAGAGCAGCCTTGCTTAATCAAATCTGTTGGAGCATGCTAATTAACACGCTCCAGACAGCCTCTGTGTCTCATGTATCAGCATCCCCGCACTTCAAAATGGCAGCAGGGGCACTTTAACTGAAGCTCGTTGAATGCACTTTTAGTTAAAACAGCCCCACCACCATTTTGAAGCACGGGGATGCTGATACACAAGACTCTGCAGGGGCTTTAATTAGAACTGCTCTCAGAGCCAGTCTAATTAAAGAGCCTCTCCAGCCCCAGAGCAGATGTAAAAACAGCCATTAAAGCTACCTCTCAGCAGGGCTAATGAGTCCATCCACAGCACGTTGCTAAGGTGGAGATATTGCTCCCAGTTTGGGAAATGGTTAATGTGGAGCAGTGCAGCATCTCAGTATGATACTGAGTGGTGCCACAGAAATGTTGAGGGAGGTCAGACTTGCAGCCTACTTATGTCAGTCCTGCCATGGCTCACCAGTAGGCTAAGAAATACTGGCTTAGTGCTTGGTTTGCTCAGCATTGCCCATGAGCATGGATTTCATGAAAGTGGCACCCTTTGATCACAATAGGTGACTGCACACTTTGCATCTGGTTCAGGACCATCAAAGGGGATCTAATCAGAGAGCTTGTAAAGCCAGATTCTCAAGAGAGCTTAAAGCCAGATTTTCAAGTGCTCAGCCCCTGCTGTAGGGATATGATTTTTGAAGAGCTCAGCTCCCACTTAGATGCCCAAATTAATAAGGACCAGATTTTCAGAGGTACATCTTAGCGTGTTGGGTGCTGACCTGATTTGCAAATCTAACCACTGAGGGCCCCAGCTAAAGCCAGGCCCTCTCAGAGGTTGAGAGAGGCCCAGGCCACTTCCATTTTTTGAGGCTCAAAATACAGTGCAATAATTTGTAATAAATGTTCCTTTTTTATTTAACAAGTGCTTTTCTAGCTTTTTTCTTCTTCTTTCAATCCTTCAGTGTATCTCTGTGTCTGTATGTATAACCTAATTTGGAGATAATGTCAAAAGTCTAAATTTGAGGCCCTCCGTGAATGAGAGGCCTGGACCAAATGGCCCTCCTGGCCCCCCCTGTGATAGGCCCTGGCTAAAGCCAACTGAAGGCAAGGGCAAGATGCCTGTTGAATTCAGTGGCCACTGGATCAAGTCCTTATTGAAGTACTAAATGAGAGCTGAGTTCAAACAGGTCTTACCTTATTGGCAGCTGCTGAACTCTCCTTAATGGGCAGAGTCTAATAAATACGAAGCTGGGTTAGTAAGGCCATACCATGTGGACAACATATCTCTAGCTCACCAGCATGTGATTCTGGTATTATAATTCTTACAACCTGCATGCCGATGCACCCACCTCTTCCCTGAGTGCAGGCCTGACATTGCATTCCTGAATGCTTCATGAAGACATGAGAAAAAAACATTTAGATCTCCAGAAGACTGAATGAATAGTGCAGAAGCTCGCCCAATGCTAGCAGTTGATTTTGGCAGTTACATTAACAGTGGTCTGTAATAAAAAAAAGAAAAACAATGAAACATAGTCTGATTAATCACTTCATCTTATCTGGTTGGAAACAACCAAAACACTCATGCAGAGGGCTTTTTATTCTCACACTGTGACATTCCCATACAACAGTGACTTCGGAAAGTCGCTTACTGTAATTGGGGAGGAAGGGGGGTCTCTGTTTTCTGATGAACCCAGAGGAGTAGACATATTTCAGGAAGTATTAACTGCAGGCATTCCAGGGCTCCTTTAGCTCTTGGAAAGTATGGTAAGTCTCTCAAATTCATGACACATTGTATTTAACAGCCTGAATTTTTTTCCCAGTGTCTCCTTTCATTTTAATAGGTGATATTTTCAGTCCAAATGGTACTATTGAAGGATGCTGAAACATATGAGAGAATACTTTAGATAGGCTTGATTTCTTGAACTAAAAAAAAGACTGAAATGCTGAAGGAACCCACCTCCCCTGCAAAACAACCCCTACACTGTAGTGAAAAGGATAAAGATGAATGAGGTCATGACAAACAGCAACCTGGGGGAGAGCAAGAGAGACAAGCAAACAGGTTCTACCAACACAAACGTACTGGCATGATATGGAGGAAGATCATAATCTATGCAATGTTGGGTCCTGCACACTAGGAAAAAGGATAATACCTGCATAAGCAGCAGATTCATATAAACAGAAGATGAGAACAGAGGAAGGTCATGTTAACAGATACAATTAAAAAGGAAGAGCAATCACTCACATGTTCATATAAATAAAGACCCAGAGGAGAACATTTTAAGCTGTTCTATACCACAGCAGTAGCATGTCCCAGTGAAGTTGGGGCCAGGCATACTGTGTCACTGGCATCCACAGGCATATCTAGAGGTTTGCTAGTGAGGTTGTGCCAGAATTATTCCCAGCACCTGCGCTTCTGCCCTTAGCTTCCAGTAGGCCTCTGGGTGGGCAGTGATGACAAGCCTGGCACAGCCTCACTAATGCACTTCCAGGGTGGGGTCCGCCCAAGTACCAGGACCTGCCACTGCAGTGATACAGATAACCCTGTGTTATTTTTCTGTAGCTAAACTACACAGCTGGCCATCAAGAGATCTGCATTTGATTCCTAGCTCTGCTGCTGAATCCTAGGCAACCTTGGGCAAGCCATATAACCACCTGTGCCTCAGTTTCCCACATGGGATGAGAATATTTTCCTGCCTCCCAGGGGTGCTGGGAGCCTTAATTCAGTAATCTTGCAAACTTCTTTGAGATTCTCAGCTGGAAAGGGCTACCTGCTGCCACCACATAATTCATCTCAAGTGCAACACATGTAGTTGAAAAACTTGAATTAAGGGTTAGAAAGCTCTGACTGTCTCTCTCATGGAGCTGTGCACCAGATCAATGTATACAGTGCAGAAAGCTTCATTATTGGAACATTAACATTTCAAGTTTATTCTGGAGAAGTCTAAATGTTCACTTCAGACAGGGATCCCATGACATACTTCTCCCTGATGCATGCTATGTAGTGTCTCTCCTTACTGTAGGCAATGAGATGTTGTGTTTGGCAAATATATTTTTCTCAAACAAGAATTCACTAAACAACCTCCCCCACGTAAGCCATTTAAAAATGATGGAACTAATCTGATTTACAAACCCTTGCTTGCTCTTACACTATGTCACATCCCTTCTAGCCAAGCCTGTGTCTGTCCTATTTAGTTGAGTAGCTCTTTAGGACAGGGGCCATATCCTACTCTGTGCATGTACAGTGATTTGCACAGTATGGCCCTGATCCTGGTCTGGGCAGCTAGGTGCTATTGTAATGCTAATAAGAAAGATAGATATAGCATGCACAATTATGAATGGGATTAAGCAGATTTCTGAGAGGATAAAATGCTAGGCTGCCCTACCAGAATGAGGACAACATGCTTATTTTGCTTTCAAAAGACTGAAGGCAAAAATAGAGATTAAAAAAAAAAACCAAGCTGCAAATGCACCCAGTAGAGACCATAGAAGACATACAAAAAACTAGAACTTTTGATTCCAAAATGGTGCCTTTTACTAGACCAACTGGGAAATCGCCCCAAATCGGCTAGAATTTGGCATCTTCCATGTGACCATCATATTCTTTTCCTTTTTGTCCCTTAATGGCTGTCTGTACATACCACTGCTCAGCACCTGCTTGTTTCCTCCCCACAGAGCTACCTTTCTTCTGACACATTACCATGTAGGGCCAGTGTAGTCTATCTCCTTCTTGTCCTCTTCAATCCAAATTCCCTTTTTTCCCTTTTCTCCTAACCCTTCAGAAAACTGAGGTACCAACCCAGTGCCGACCTGGATCCTCTGCTCCCCTTTTTGTGGTTGCTGCTAATGGGTCTGGTTCCAAATAGCTTCTCTTTACCATACAGACCATCTGAGAAGAATGAATTTGACCTGTCTTTGACAGAAATGTGCTTCTAGGTCAAACTGGATACAACTGGGGGGATTTTTACTAGCTGTTCTTCTGTCATAGGAGCTGGACTCCTGGACTGCAGCCTTCTGCTTCAGCCCCTTGTTGAAATGTCATGACCTTCTGCTGCTCCAGAGACTGGCATTTTTGTATCAATTTGTATCACTTTGTACCTGGATTTTTGATCTAAAGTTGCTTCAAATCTGAATGCGGTCAGTATACTAATTGTTTGAAGGATGTTAAAAGAGGAGATACCACAGTTAGTCATTCCACATGTAGTGGGAAAAGAAATCACAAGCAAACTTTGTTCACCTTATCCTACAAAAGTGGTGCTCGATATTCTGGCCCTGTGTTCCCTGGGCCCTGGCACACTGCATCACACTCCCACATCAGCAATGGGCCTTGGGCCTTGTGCCACCCTTGCCCAGCAGGGAAATATGGCCATGGGCCAGTGGTTGAGCACCCCCCCTTCCTCCCGTCTTACAGCATGTCCATTCGAACGTGTCCATTTTCATGTTGGGAAGATGGCTGAAGACCCAGTTTGGCATGATTTAAGATCCTTACCTCATCACCAGAGGCTGACTCTGACTGGGCTGCTTGCACACTGGGGCTGAGGTGCACTGAGGAGCTGTGCTGAGCAACAAGAAGACTGTCTGCCTGCTTTGCACTGGGATTTCCTGCAGAACAAATGCCACTAAGCTAGTTTTTATGAGCAACGAATTCCAGAGCTGTTTTTTTTTAAAAAAAGGCTTTTTTTGCACATCCCTTGCAAGTACAGAAAAAAGCATACAAGCATTGGCTATTTTGCCTTAAGTAGGTACTTCCTCAGATGCAGCCAGCCTGGCATCCAGTCAGTGTCCCAGAATAATCCATTAACCATTCAGGATAACTGCCTGTGTGTGTTGCCCAGCTGTATAAGGAGCCTTGAACTTAGCACAGGTCCTTTAGAGCTCATCTGGTGAATCAATCCATCCTGGGTCTGTATGCTGCAGTGCTGTAATATTCCTTCTCTTTTCCACTTGTACTTACTATGTCTTGCTGTTCAGCTACTGGTTATGGGCTGATATCAAATTGTTTAGCTCTCTTCCTGTCTGCTGATCCTCCTCCTTTATACTGACTAATGGGTAAAACAGAGACATTTCTGGGGAAAATTTGTCTCTTCAATTTCCAGGGGAAAAAGTTCAAAATTTAAAGCCGGAAGATCAGTGCTGATTTTCCTGCTACACAGTGAGTGAGCCCAGCACCAGGAATGTAAGCAAGTCTGTCTTAAAAATCCACACAGGGCACTGCCCAAAGTGAAGGACAGTGCTGGTATCTGAGCGGGACCATTGTGGAAACCCTCTTTCATTGACTCCTATTGACTTCAGTGAGAGTCAAATTAACAGCCTTGACTTATTGTAGGGGCAAAAGCACTTTATCTGCAACTGGATGTGTGACTAGTGCATAGGTACTTGTGCTTTGCTTTAATCTAGTTTGCAGTAATGATATGGCAGCACAGACTTCAGCATAGGCTATATGCCTCCTTGGGGCCCAGGGCAACTACTTGTCTTGAACACTGGCTCTGTTCTCACTGAAGTAATTGATGAGTTCAATGAAACCTTCATTAGCTTAACTGAGCTCCTACCTATAAATCCAATTTACTTAAAAAAACCCCAAACAAACCAATGTTCTGTGTGCAACCTTGCACCTTCTCTTTCTCCAGCAATTCCTGAGCTAAAGTTGTGTCAAATCTGAATTTTTTCAGAATTATTTTAACAATGGTGAAAGCCGAGAGTCTCCCAGGGATATCTATCATGCCAAAATTAGTCATTCTATATTTACTAGGGGAAAAATATCACAGCTGGAACTTGTATTTGCATTTTTGCATTAACATTTGTGTTTGCAAATAAAACAAAAAATCACAGCTGGAAAGGCAGGCGTGCATTTCCACATGGCAACCAAAATGAGTACTACCCAATTACTGCATTTCCATATGAAAATAACTTCTTAAGTGGTGAATGTGTGTATGGCCGTGGACAATTTTGCCTGTGTAAGCATTAGAACAGTGATTCCCAACCAGGGTGCTGCAGCACCCTGGGTGTCTCGAGATACTTTCAAGTGTTCTGCGGGGTGCATTGCAGTGTTAGCTCTGTTACGTGTGAAAACACGATGCACAAGATAAATCCAGAGAATTCAAACAGGAACCTTTACTGTTAAAAACATTCTGCCCTGTTGAGGTATTGTTGAGATATCTGCAACAAAAGAATTATTTTTTACTACAGAAAAAGAATAGAACAAGTGAAAACTAAGAGCTAGTAAAAAATAAGTGAAAACAAAGCCTTGAGTTAATCCACGGGTTCCTTGCATCTCTCCAGGGGTTCCTCAAGTCTAAAAAGGTTGAGAACCCCTGCATTAGAAACATAGCTGAAATTGTCTGAAAAATGCACCCTCCACCCCCCCCAATGGTCATGTAAATGACTTTATACTTGTAATATATTTATATATTTACAATTCCTTTATTTTGTTTTTTTAAGGAAAGGAAACAATAACTTGTAAAATCTAGTCATTTTATGAATAACAATCTTGAAGACCTCAGGATCAAATGGAAACAGGTATAGGGCTGTGTTTGTTTCTGAGCAGGGTTGAGGGAAAAGGATGCACAGATTTCCCCAGAATTAGACAGCAGAGCAGTAGCTGAGTTGAGAACAAAACCCTGGTCTTCTCATTCATTCTTTATTTTCATCCTACTGTCTCCAGTCCACCAATTATCTTCTGCCTGATAATCTATTGATCTTTATTCCTCCTGTTGTGTTCCCTTTGATCCGACATGTTTTTTGTGGGTGTTCTGCAGTCCTCTGGGCACAGTATGAAATACCTGTTTTGCCCTGAGGACTGGCATTGCCGTGATCAAATCAGAGGCAACTTGAAGGGCAGCGTGAGGAAGCCTGAAATGAGGCAGCCTGAGCTGTACCTGCTGCTCTGTCCCCAGGCAAAGGAGTGGATTCTCTAGAGCTCTCTGACTGGCACCTTTCAGGAACGCTAAATGCAGTTAATAAATAAATAAAATGCAGACTATTTATCAGAGAAATCAAAACAGCTCCTTTGCAGCTGTTCCTGTCTCTTGGGCAAATGCATATAATTAGGTAGGATTATTTTTTTTTCCAAATTAAAAAAAAAACCCAACAAAAAACACTTGAATAACCAATTTGGAACCACTCCAGGCTATTGGATAAATGTGTATCTAGGCAAATTTTTAAATACATGCTTTGTATCAGATAGAATAGAAAGAAATCTCAGAAGGAGGCTCTCTAGTTTATTGGCAGATGTGCATTTGGGCAGTTTTGAAAACGTTTTATGTAGCCAATAGACCATGGCATCTCTGGATTGGTTAAATCCAGCTTTATTTTTTTTAAGCGGTGCTTTTCCACAAGTCACAGTAGCAAAGTGAGCCAAGTCAGACAGAGAGCCCTGCCATTTTAATTTTAAAGACCCAGTCCAACCAATTCTGTTATTAGTGCCAAATGCTAAAACAAGTGCTTTTGTGGTTCTGTATGCAGCTCTGCTGTCACATCACATGCAAACCGTCTTGAAGAGAGACCCCACTGGTCATGGAAAGTATATATAAAGAGAGGACAATTCTTCTCTGCCTTAAGGTGAAAAAACAAAAGCAAGCTTGATTTACACGCGATTGAACATACAGAACAGGGGAATAGGCTTTGACTCAACTCTCTGGCCCAACAGTTACATTTTTATTTTTCCCTTGTAATGCTCCATATGTTTGTACTGCAGTCAGGGAACAATAGGAGAGGCCTTCTGTGGTTAATATTACACCTGTGAAGTCCCCTGGATTGAAACCAAGAGTGTGCGCCCTAGCAGATAAAGTATCTGACTTACATTGCCAGCAAATTCAAATCCTGATTCATTCATTTATTTATTTTTAAATCAGAAATTCTTCTCTGGCCATTCTTCATTACAAAGGGATCATTCTGTTTTCATCACTTAGTATCTCTGGACACATCTACACGTATCTCTATGGTGCCTTTGTTACCCCAAAAGGAAGCCCTAAATGATGGCACAGTAACAACCTGTACAGCGCTGTGCGCACCACATACAGATATTTTTAGCTGCTACATTGCCATAGCAATGTGCTATAATGAGGGAGTGCATTGCTACAGTGACATAGCTGCAGCATCATCATGGTTTGTGATCACCAATGCTACCTCACTGTAGCACATTGTTATGGTGATGTAGTGTCATGTGTAGATGCACCCCCTCATCCCCAAATATCTGAAAAATGTTTTAGTTCAAGAAGTAAAACTCAGTGGATGCATCTACATGTGCAATTAATGTGCATAAACTCTGGAGCAGATTGCTCCAGAGTTCATTTGTGTGCAGCACATGGAGCCCATTCAGCAGATCAGCGTGCCAGCCCAGGGTCGCTGTGACTTGACTCCATGTGCAGCAGGGGGGCTGGGTGGGACACGAGGGTGCTTCAGTGTGGGGGCTTTTCTCTCATCCAGGAAGAGTACAAAACAACTTTAGATGCTCCCTCTGCCTGAAGAAGGGTTTTTATACCCAAAAGCTTGCAAAGAAGAATTTTTGCAACTATTTTAGTTGATCTAATAAAAGAGATCAGATTTACCCAAAGAACCTTGTCTGCCTACATTCTTAGGCCAAGACGGCTACCCCAGTCAGGAAAGGAGTAAGACACTTGTTTCCTATGTCAAGATGGCCAGTGTAGGTTAGGATAAATACATTAATGTATTTGTTTTCCACTGTATTTTTTTCTTTTTTCTCTGTGCATCTGTAAATCATGGCTACTCAGTTACTGTCACAAGAGCAGCTAAATATCAAGATACTAGGTTGGCCTTGTAGTTGCAGTGTTGACTCCTGCCTTAGGACGCAGGGGTGCAATAGCAATTGCAATAGCTATTAAGTGAACTGAGTGGCTTTGCCCAAGTCATAATCTTCCTGTGCCTCTGAAAACAGGATTACAACATTGCCTGTCTCCTACCCCTCATCTATTTAGACTATAAGAACTCAAAAGGCAGGGACTGCCTTACATGATGTGCATGTACAACACCAAGTACAACATGGCCCTGATCACAGCTGGGGCCTCTTGGCATTACTGTAATATAAATTAATAGAAATAATAAATACCTCACTTTTAAATAGATTCATCTCAGTCTCCCAAGAGTACTAAATCCAAAAGTAGCATGATTTACAGTGGATCTTTGGTGTCCTTTACAACCCATGACCTGCATTCTCAAATAGAAGATCTCCATAGTTCTTGCACAAAGGAAACTAAATGTTAATTACAGTACTTTCTTTGAAAGAAGTTTTTTTCCCCCTTCTATTCCAGTATTTATTTTACTGAGCATGAGAATAGCAGCATTTGTGGTCGTATAGGGATTCACAGGAAATACCACATGAATCTGGGAAGGAAAGGGAAAGGAAAGGAAATCAGAAAATGAATACACTGCACAGTCTGCCAGCAGGTGGGCTTTGGAGATGGGCTACAGTAAGAGAGATTGGAGCAAGGAGGGTGACTGTTTTGAACTGTTAATGTCTTAAGTGCAGAAAGGGTTCAGCACAATTTTTTCTTTTGATTGGAAGGGATGGCCACAATACCCAGATAGAAATACAGTCCTTACCTTAAGGCAATGCTAGCATTCGTTTCCTCCCCCACAACCATTTCATAACCTTTCTTCTCTTCAAGGGCATTTTCTTACACAGCTTATTTCAGCCCTGTGGTTATTGCCTTCTACAAAATCCTTCTGCAATATCTTTTCAACTGCTTTCACAATACACTCAAAAATATAAGATCACACACAAAATTCAATTCCTTTGTAGCCATGCCTGCATATAGAAATGTTACATGATATTTTCTTATGTAGAGAACAACTCTTTCTGTTCATCTTCTCAATTCTATGTCCTATTAAAACTAAGCTAAATTATACACTACTGGCAAAACATATGTCCTTATAGTAGTAATCCTAAGGTTCCCAGATCAAATACTAGTGCTTTTCTTTAGTATGTCTAGGTATTCAACTCCTTTGTTGCTACTTTTTCATTCTTGCTACAACTGTGGAAACTCCAGAAATCAGAATTATTAAGGCATGATTCACTGCTCTATGTTGGCTTCAATGACATTTCCCAGAAAACATTTCCTTGGCTTTAAGCCAAAACTTGAAAAACCATAGGGTGCTTAGCAATCAGAAAGAATCAGAACAGTCTTAGGAGGGCAAGTAGGATAAAATGCCATGAAATGAAAAATATTATTGATGTCCTACAAGGGAAGGTTTGAGTCAGAATGAATTTAACTGGGTTTGTTTTAGGTGAGCTTTGGGGAGAAGCAGTAAGGTATTACAAGTATGCAGGGAGAACTGAAATGTAGAGTGTCTTCAAGAGGAGTTA
Organism: Alligator mississippiensis; assembly: GCF_030867095.1. Lineage (NCBI taxonomy): Eukaryota > Metazoa > Chordata > Crocodylia > Alligatoridae > Alligator > Alligator mississippiensis. The sequence continues at coordinate 320,820,634 of NC_081824.1, forward strand.
AGAAGAGCAAAGAAAAGATATATACATTTCAGCATAAATGTAACACAGTGATCCTTTCATCCTCAAATTCTTTGAGAGGCAAGTTAGGTGGTGTGGAAGAAAAAGGACTGCAGAACTTGGGATGGGCTGTAGGCTGAAGACTGTGGTTGGTAGACTGAAGAAACTGTTTGCTGAGGAGAGTTTGACTAGGGTTGAAGCAACTAGGAGATAGGGAAGGGTGAGACACTTGGATTCAAATCCACTAGAATCACAGAATCATAGAAAATGACGGTTGGAAGGGATCTCAGGAGGTCATGTAGTTCAACCCCCTGCTCCAAGCAGGACCATCCCCAGCTAGATCATCCCAGCCAAGGCTTTGTCTAGCCAGGTCCTGAAAACCTCTAAGAATGGAGATTTCACCACCTCTTTAGGGAACCCGCTTCAGTGCTTCACCACCCTCCTTGTGAGAAAGTTTTTCCTCGTATCCAACCTAAACTTTCCTTGCTACAACTTGAGACCATTAATCCTTGTTCTGTCATTTGTCACCACTGAGAACAGTCTAGCTCCATCCTCTTTGGAGCCCCCCTTCAGGTAGTTGAAGGCTGCTATCAAATCCCCCCCTCAGTTTTCTCTTCTGCAGAAAAAATAAGCCCAGTTCCCTCAGCCTGTCATGTGCTTTAGGCCCTGAACCATTTTCACTGCCCCCTGCTAGACTCTTTCCAGGTTCTCCACATCTTCTCTGTAGTGGGGCACCCAAAACTGAACACAGTACTCCAGATGTGGCCTCACTAGTGCTGCATAGAGGGGAATAATCACTTCCTTTGACCTGCTGGCAACACTCCTACCAACGCAGCCCAGTATGGTATTAGCCTTCTTGGCAACAAGCGCTTACTGTTGGCTCATGTTCAACTTATTGTCCACTGAATCCGCCAGGTCCTTTTCTGCAGAGCTGCTACCCAGCCAGTCGGTCCCCAGCCGGTAGCCATGCATGGGAATATTTACTTCTTTTCATAGTAGCCATTGGCTTGCTGAAGGAAACATTACTTATATATTGTTGTTGCTTTGTTTACAAAGAAAAGAATATCACACACTAAAAATGAGACTCATAAGTAAAAATCCTAGCCTGCTACCTGTAGGGTAATGAGGAACTTGAGAGATACCAGCATTTTCTCACCCTGCTTACTAAAAAAAAAGAAAGAAAAAAACATTGCAGAGAGAGAAAAGAACCTGCCCTCTTATCTTGGAGAAAAGCCACTTCATTGAGGAGTATCTGTCATAATGGAAATTGGGAGGAAGATAATTCTCATGCATAATCCAAATGCTTGGAAAGGAGAGAAACTAAGGAAAGCAAATTTGTCAAAAAATATCTTCTTGGTACAGTATTTGAAAAGGAAAGTTCTGAAATGCATGAAAGACAGATTTTAATAGGCTTTCTTAAATGGTTGGACTTGTTTTCTAGCAGGCCATATGCATTAAGAGGGAAACTAAATCTTCTTTCAGAGTTGTGACAAGAGGAAAATGGAAAATAGTTACAATAAAAAGTTATCTTTTGATTTCTTTTGTGTTCAATTGTTTCTGCTCTCTGTTTAAATGGTTTCACAGATACTTTACTGACCCCTAAATGCCTGAAAAATAGAGAGCATTCTGGCTCTAAAACGTTCTCTTTAATTTCTCTGAATGAATGTTTTTACCCTCTATGACAACATTTTTTAAAATTAATGTCTATATCCTGCACTTTCACATCACTGGCACCAGAGCATTGTATGTGCTGTGTTTCCTTCTTCTCCACTAGATTAGATGAGACATAGGTTCTGAATTTAAAACACAAACATGCATTTTAAGTCAACTTAAATAGCTTTTCTTCAGAAATTTCCTGCCTGCATAACTGCTTAAAGAGAACAGAGTTATCCTATGGATCAGCTGAGACAATCCCTCTCCATATATTAGCTGCCAAATCCCAGGGACGACTGATGTTCCTGACTTCAAGGGTCAGGACAGGATGAGGCCCAAGGCAGCTGCTCCAATGAATGCAGTCTACTGGATGACTAGCCCTTAACTAGCCATTTCTCTTATTTAGTGTTGCCAATATGGCAACAGGTCACGGATCCCTTTTATGGTTCTCTTACAATGGGCTAGACAGACAAGCAATTTCCCCTTGAAGTTCTCCTTACCTGTAGACTTTAATCAACTCTTTGTATAAGGACCATCACTGGGACTGGAGTTTCTAGGCACAAGCACATTAAGGAATAAATAATGCAAGAAACAAATTAAGAGCAACAAATAGTGGCAAAGGGGAGAGAATGAGGTAATAGTAAAATATTTCATGGAGGGTAATGTGGTGTAGTAGAGACAAAGGGGACTACAATGCAGGAGACTCAGTTCCAGGCTCTGCTATTGTCACTGGACACTTTCTCTTCCTAGGTCTGTTTCCCCATCAGTAAAATAGGAATAGCGACATTTTTCTCCTTTTGTGAAACACTTTCGAGATATATGAGTAAAAGTTGGGTATTATTCTTATCAGGTTTATATGACCTAAAGCAAACATCCATTCTCTAAATTACAAAGTAAGGAATAGCCCTTCTTTACTCAGTGCCACACGTGATCCAAAAGTCCTCGTGGCAACTCCCCTCTGTCACACAGCACTGGAGAAAGAGTGTGTGGGGCTGCGGGAGTTCAGGTAACTAAAGGACTATGGAAGAAATAGTAGCATTGCACTCTAGGGCCAGAACTAGTGCTGGAAAATTAATGGCCATCAAGGTCCAAGTCCAAGTTCATAGATGCTAGGGTCAGAAGGGACCTCAACAGATTGAGTCTGACCCCCTGCCTGGGCAGGAGAGTGCATGGGGTCACATGACCCCAGCCAGATGCCTATCCAGCCTTCTCTTAAAGACCCCCAAGGTAGGAGAGCACCACCTCCCTTGGAAGCCCATCCCAAATTTTGGCCACCCTTAACCGTGAAGAAGTTTTTCCTCATATCTAGCCTAAATCTGCTGTCAGTTTGTGACCATTGTTCTTTGTTACCCCAAGAAGCACCCTGGTGAACACAGCATCTCCGATCCCTCAATGCACTCCCCTAATGCATTTGTAGGCGGCCACAAGATCACCTCTCAGCCTTCTCTTGCGGAGGCTGAAGTGGTCCAGGTCCCTCAGTCTCTCCTCATAGGGCTTGTCCTGTAAGCCCCTAACCATATGAGAGGCCCTTCTCTGGACCCTCTCGAGTCTATCAACATCCTATCAACATACTCCAACTGCGGTCTGACCAATTATTCTGCAGTAGTTCAGCTTCAACAGGAGGGGTGAAGGCTGCAGCTATGAGACTATTCTAGAGTGTGGCTGTTACGATCATTCTCCTGGGAAGTGGGAAAGATTGGCTTGAATCCCTTAGGACCTTCCACCTTCTGGGTGACTCTTCTAATGATGTTATTGGGCATAAGGAGCCCTTCCATGGGGCTTTTTGGCAAGTGGGGGGGAAAGAAAATGACTGTGACTGCTGTATTTTCTACCTTACTCAATTGTATCCATGTGCGAGGTGTACCTTGAGGCCACCTCATTGCTAAGGCCCCTCTAGGCACTCCGGCACAATGTAGGCACTGATTTGCCTTGAATGTGGATTGGTTCTGAACATGTGCAGAAACACAAGTTTCACAGCTAGAAGACTTTGCAGTCCAAAAGGTAGACAACAAATGTTCATTTGGGTGCCCAGTTCCTTTTGTGGCTCCTGGAGTAGGAGCACAATCTGGGAACCTTCATTCTGCCCGTGCCCTATATAGGTGCCTTGTTGACCAATCTTTATGTTGCCCACAGAAAATTTCAGCTCCCTGTTAAAAATAGTAAAACCTGCTGGTGCTAGCCTAGTGTATTGCTAATTCTGGCAGTGTCCTGAAGTATTTACTGGAGACAAAACTCTTATTTGCTTTAATAAGTTTTATCCCAGAAGTCCCTTAGAATTTATCCTCAAAAAGGAGTTTTTACCAATGCTCTCAGAATTAAGACAGAGAGAGGAGTAACTTGTGCATGTTCAGAAGTCACTCAGTCCCCTTGAAAAATTGACAGCATGAAGTGGCCAGTGATTTAGATACTCAAATACTGCAGATCACAGAGCTTCCATGAAGGTCACAGGACCATCCATGTGGACACCCTCCAACTCTGACCCAACCTCCAAGCGCTCTCTAGACCTCATTTTTTGCTGCCTGCTGCTGCCCCTGGTAATCTCCAGCCCCAAGAGGATTTTCCAATGAGATGAGGCAGTATACCAAAATTAGAGTAAATTAATGCTGCTGGGGTCTCATGCTTTTAGCATGTCTAGTGCTGGTTGCAAGGGTAGATGATACAAGTGCCCCTGCTGCCCCAGTCCCCATTTTTATTCCTCACATTTATGGTTTTGTGCATGTGCATGCATTGATTTTATCTGGTATTCTCCTGTTTCAACAAGTATTGGGGATCAATGCATGTTTAGTCCTGTTGGAGTTTGAGAACAGGAACATTAATGATGGGAACTGGTGATGACACAAGTCCTGGTCAGAAGATTCACAAAATTTGCCATTACTTAAAAAACATAAAAAGCTATTAAAATGCTTGCAAGGCAGGATCTTTTGCTAACATAAGGGCATGAAGCAATAGCTCTAACTTGCAGAGGTTCTTACCAGGATCATTTTATGAGAAGACATCCCAAATAATTTTAGAAAAATGCTCAAAGGAGATATGAGTCCTTGGTCACAATGACCACTTGATCCAGATGGGACTCTCTGGTTTTTCAGGATCTGATTCACTGCCATTTTCTTGTCTCAGGACACATGTTCATGTTGGCTTCAACCTATAGTCAAGCTCTTTCAGCAGTTCACTAGTTAGTCAAAAAGACATTATGGTAAAGTGTAGATCTGGAAAGGCTGCATTGCTATAAATATGGAAAATGGATACATTTTGTTGTTTGTCAAAAAACCTGACAGTTTGCAAGAACTTAACTAAATATTACAGTATCTAAACTTTCCCCATGGTTTGGGGGAGGGGAAAAGGACCTTTTCAAACAGTGGTTCAAATAATGAGCAACCCTTTCCAAGAGGGTTCAAGCTGACTTGATATTTCACCAAAAATTAAAACCATTATAACAGCATCACACACTTATTGAAAAGCATGGAATGGTTTCCTTTAAGCATATGACATATTAACTCTCAGAAAGACTTTAGGTCCTCACTAGGTGGTGCTGCAGCACTTCTAATCGAGGGTCCCTAGTCTTTCCAGAAAAGCTGAACTACAGAGAACCTGTATGTTTGCAGTGTGAAAGGGAATACAATAAAGGAGTATCTGCTTTACACTAAAGCAGAAGCAGGTTCTAAACGAAATTTAACACAATGCCCAAGCCTAAATTATAACCAAGCTGGCATTTAAAATCAGCAAATTGCCATCTAACTACATTCAGTAATGTCATTGCACCCTTTGTCAAAGAAAAGTGTCAAAGGTTGTACAAATAAATGGTCAGTGAAATTCCATACACAAGCCAGCAATAAAAAAAGTGCAAAACATTTTATCGATTCTACATCACATACATAAATTCCATTTAATAAAGAATGATCAGAGAGAACATGCATGTTAAGCCTGTGGTCTAAGTCCAGGTGGTCCAACCGGTGGCTGCCCACATGTGACCCACGAGGGTCCTGCCCAGCTGTCACCCCTCTCCCCTCATGGTTCTGGCTGCAACAGCAGCTGGAGTCTCCAGGTTCCTCTCCCTCCTCTGACCTCCACTTTCTGCCCCCGCCTCAGGGGGCAGGCAGCAGTGGCAGGGGAGGGAGGGATGTGTGGTGCAGTGGGAGGGTGTCCATGTGGCATGCAGCCCACAAGGCCTGTGGCTTGCCCTGGTGAAGCCAATGGGCATGCAGTTCCTGGCCACTTAGAAGTCGGCCAGCCCTTGTCTAAGTTATGGCTACTGTAGCTAGACCTACCAGCAAGCTGTGTCATTTGAACACAAGCAAAACTTACAAAATAAAATGCAACTGACTACCTGGTATTTCCATCCCTGGTACCTTGCTCCCTCCAAAATCCACACACAAGGAGCCAATAGATCTTCTCCTGTTTCTCCAGCTAAATTATCCTCGTCCTTCTGAGAGTCCTTGTCAGGGTTGCCCTCTATGGGAAGGGTGACAAATGCACAATGCTCATTGGTTTACACACACGACTCCTGGGCAGTGAAGTGGGAGATGCTCAGGGCTGGGCTGGATGAGAGGCTGGGGTAACACACTTGCAATGAAGTTATGATGCCAGGGAGCAGAGGAGCAGGTGCAGGATGTGCTGTGGTGTATCCATGAAAATGGAAGTGACCTCTGAAAGAAATCCCAAAGTCAAAGGATTCAGAGAAAGACCCAAGTCTTTTGCAAATATCATAGGGCTGATGCACTGGAAATAGAGGGAATATTTGTGGAGTTGTACTTGATCCTTCTACACAATGGCTATTAATAGTGCAGGCCTTACACAGAATGGTAGTTTTATTCTGGGGCTGCAGGATCAAATCCAAATGTTATTGTGCTGCTTATTTGGCATTTTTGAGTGTGTAGAACTGTGTGGCACTGTGTGTGTAGAATCAATACTAAATTGGATAATGAGGAAAACCCAGCTCTCATAGCTGATCACTCATCCTGAAGTCTGAAGGTGTTATTTTCCTGTCCTTGTTAGATTTTAAAAACTGGATGGTATTAAAATGGGAACGTCTAACATTCACCACCTTTCCCATCTCTGTTGGATGCATCAATAAAGGTTTCACTGTTATATGTACCGTATTAAAGTTGCCAAGCAACAGCTTCTGGACTTTGATTAGGTTTGATGCATAAAGATGCTGGACCAAGGCCTGTGCATGGTTTCAAGACTAGAGGCTTGATCATGCATAAATACATGATCTGCAGAAGGGCATTGCACCAATTTATTTTAAATCTGTTTCTCAAAAGATTTAGATATACTGGTGCTTTTTTGTGGCTTATTGGTAGTTTATTTTAGTTTAACCTATGGAAGGTCAGGGCAGCCTCCACTCCTCCAAAAACTCCTGCCTAGGCATATGCATCGAAGGTCTGAGCGACCTCTCAATGCATACACCATGATCAGGAAGGATCAATGATTGCCAATTTTAGTTTACCTTAAACAAGCCCTTTATCTTTTTAAGCTAAACTCAGATAAGTGGAACTTCACAGGTGTAGTGACAAGTGTAACTGAAATTACACCTCTTGTTAACTCGCTGCATCTTTTAAAGCCATGTAACTGTAAGAAAAGCCCCCTCCCAAAGCCCCTGTCTCTGAAGAGAACAAAAAACTCCTTTCAAGCAAAACTGGATTGGAACAATGATCCCAAAAACAAGACACCAGCACTCATTATGAATGCATTCTCTTCAAGGAGCAAATATATTCTGATTTTATTTGTAAAATATTCTTCTCTAAGGGCAAAATACTTTTTACAAAAGTTAGCAAAAATTGATACAATTCCAACAAAAATGGAGAAACATTATTTACGAGGTCCATTCCCCCCCCCCCCCCCGTTAGGTTTCTTTTCAAAGTGGAAGATAGAGGTATGCACCACATTAACAAAATTCAGTGCTAAATAGATCATTCCATAAATATATCACTCTCACACTAACATCTGTGGATGACAGTGGGAAAACATTCTGTGTAGCTACTGAAAAAATATAAGTATTTTTGGCATTTTCTGAGTTTTGTAACCGGAAATATCTACATACTAGATCGTAAGACATTGGCATTGTACAAAAAGAGTCTTACAGAACAATAATCATAGAGTGTGTCGGTCATAACGCAGAACAACAGCAAATGTTACATTTGAAGCCTAAATAGTAATGGTATAAATCTCTACTGAAAATTAAATTATTTAGTTAAGCCTCAGTAGTCATGGAAAGCCCAATCTGGCAAGCTGTTCCATGTGCCTATATGCAACCCTGGGAAGTAATTAGGGCTCTGCAGGAAGTGGAACCATTTCTAGACTGGGTTCTTGGTATGAATCAAACAGCAGTATCTGCTTCTGATTCTGTGTTATGCTGATGTAAATATGAGATAGCTCCAGGACTTCTAAAACAACTGCTTCAGGTTTACAACAAAATAATTTATCAGAATTTGGCCTGCTGTACGTCAGAGAAAATGGATGGGCCACAACAACAACATGATTTAAAAAAAAAGGTGCAAACAGCAGCAGATAAAGCAAACGGCTACATTACTTAAAATTTAAAAAAAACAACCATTTTAAAAGCACACAACTCCTCTGAATTATGTGAATTAAGTTTTGTTCAAAATGATGGACATACATTCCTTAATGTCTTGCACAAATGGCTAGGCATTATGTATCATATTGTTTTAAAGCTGCCTAACAACAATAAGTATACAAATACACGGTTTTGGTAAGGAACTGGGCCACAAGACAACCTTCTGAAATGAGCATTGGGTGTTTTTCTTGTCTCCTTCCCAGCTAGTAATGACATCTGAATTCAAAGACTATTCCAGGAAAATGTATGACATAAATAAGCTCTTAAAATTTACTAGAATGGCCTATATCTTCATTCACCACTTTCACAAGGACATTGTATATGCTTACCTCCAGTGAAATTTTTGTGCAGTAATCAGATACTCTACATCATATTTAAAGTCACATCGCTTATTGTTATGAGTAAAATATTTAGGAACACGATATCAGAACTTTGGGAGACAACAATTATTTTATAAGATAACAAAACCTCTGCATTACTTGCCATTGTAAAAGTAAATTAAATAATGTTTTCATGTTTATTATGAAAAATCCTAAACCCCTTAGAGAAGATAGATCTTGGTCATATTCTGTCCTGATACAAGTAAGCACAAGTCCAATGAGGGAGTTCACAGTTATATACCCATATATGAGGTATTGTAATGCCTCCTCTTTATTTGTGATCCTTCCAAAACTGTTTCTGTGAACAGTTTAAAAGTTTAAGGTAACACTGGATCTGACACAAATGATGGTGTGAGTTCATACATCAGTAAGTCATTGTACAGAAATGGAAGTGGGATATGAAGTTGTTGCACAGAACATAACTCAAAGGAAAGTAAGTGATGGTGCAAGATAAGAAACACTTCTATCCCCATGTGCAAGATATTTTGGTTTATCAATATGCAACTTATACCACCATTTACACTTCCTCTGAACTCTGACATACAATGTCTTAGTAGTTCTTTTTCTTTGGTTGGCTCACAAGTCATGCTCTTTTAAATTCCAGCACTTGTCAGTTTTGAGATCACCTATTAATTTTATCTATGAACCAGTTAAAATAGAATTGAGTAAATTCATTAACAAACTAACAAAAAAAAGTAGGCTACATTTCTTAAAACACCTGGCCATAACTGAAGCAAATCACCGTTGAAATGAAGATGCTTTGTTGACAAACTGAACATGAAATCTTTTGTGTAGGAAGAGAGGAAAACAGGGATATAGTACCTATTTCTGAGGTACTGCATTTCAGTAATCCTGGCTGATTATTTTGGAGATGATTTCTTAAACATGATTCTGAGCTTTGCATTTTCACCTTCAGAGTCTGAATTTGTAAGAACAGGATGGTAAGTACTTTGATCAAAAAATAAAAACATAAACCCACAAGCCAGAGTTTATATATGCTTAATAGTTCACAGGAGCCCAGGACACTAAAAAGTGATGATTAAAAGAATCTTGGCTGGTGTAAGAACTGTTGTCTTAGTCATTATGTGGATGTATTGCTGGTCCTCCAGCTAGATGGGCCAATGGCTTGATTCTGCACACACCAAAATCCATGGAAATGACTACCTGAGTTTGGATTAGGATCTGGGTTCTCTAGCTGCAACCTAGAGATGTAGCAGATCTATATCCACTGTGGATTAAGATTCGAAGTGGGATATGTATCACTGAACAGTGGGTCAGGTTGGTATGTTAAGTCTTGATAGTTTTTGCTTTTAGAGTAGGTGCAGATGTTATGTTTAGATCAACCTAATTAAGGTCTGTGCAGATGTTTGGGGAGGTTAAATCAGGCAAAAAAATGCTAGTCTCCATCTAAATTAGTTCACCTAAGGAAGTGAACTCGGATTGGGAACAGATTAGCCCAAACTAGTGAATGAAAGCCCAGCTGCTTGCCCCAGCCCTGGAGTTGAGCTCTTCCTACCCTGCCACCCTGGCCAGGCTATTTTTAGTCCCCCAACTCCACCAGGCACAGACTGACAGCACCCCCCGCAGACCTGTCAGCCCCTTCCCCCAGATCTTGCCAACCCACTCCCAGACCTGCCAATGCCCCTGTGGCCCTGCTAGCCTCCCCAAACTTGCCTGCCCTTCCCCTGTCCTAAGTTACTTACACCAGTTTCCCAGAACAGCTTGCAGCACTGGTAAACATCTGCATGCACCGCTTCTGATCTATGATGACACCATTTAAAGTAAACCCTGTGATTGCAGACCAGGTGTAGTGAATATCTGCATGTACCCTTAATTTTTTTTTATTTACATTTCAAAATGGAAACAGAACCAAATATTGTTTTTTAAAAATCACTGCAGGCCAGAGCCAAGCCACAGGAAAGAGGAAAGTATTACTTACCAGGAATTGTTGCGTTTCCCTTTCCTTTTCCTACAGCAAAGTCTCTGCTGCAGGACTGGTAGGGGAAGGGGTGGGGGGAAGAATACGGGAGATGCATGACATATCAGCTTGATGCAGTACAAATCACTCTCTCCTTTCTCTATTGGATTTTTCCCTTGTTATATTATCCAGTTGCAGAACAAATTTACCTCCCCAGCCATCATAAACTCAATCCAGGATGGTCCAAATGGACTTTGGACATCTGTATTCCTTTTCTGAGAAAGAAACATCATTTTCCCCTTCCTCTTTGTTGCTCCTGACCTGCTATGCAGTGTGCTTCTTGTAGTTGAAGTAATCTAATGTGGGGTTGATACTTTATAGGAAACAGATGCTGACCAGATGAGTGCCAGCTAAACCCTAGTAAGAATGGACAAAGTATTTTCAATAACAGGCATGAGTGCCAGTGGCTCTAGGAGGCAGGGTCCCTAAGTCCCCTGCCAACTTTGGTCTCATGACATATATTATATAGTGCTGCTGACTACCCAACAAGATCAGCTTTGTACAGTACAACCTACTGCAGGGCTCCAAAAATATGCAAAATGATTGTTAGCTTTTTAGTCTGTAAGATTGATAGTGTCACTTTCATATGGCTTCACTGAAGTGGGACTTTGGGGAGGACTCTTTTCACTTGGTGGTGGTGCTGCCAATACTCTCCTCCGGACTCCAGCTGTAGCCTTCTTGTGGTCATGTCTGAGACTGCGGATTGTACTGTTTATGGCAGCCACACATGCTTTCCAATCATATCCAGTTTCCTTTAGATCAAAGGATGGATAATTCTCCTGAAGAAAGTCTAAACAATAAATGAGCAAGTAATGAGTCAGTTATTTATGCAAGTTATATTTTCACTCTCATGTTTTAATTGGATATAACTGGGCCAAAATGAGTGCATTCTACCAATATAAAAAGGCCTTAAGCAACAAGAGTCAAAATTGAAGCAATGATGAGATCTATTTTGCAATGGCATTTTTTTGAGTTGAACTATATAAAAGTGAGTAGTGCCCTTAAAAGAGGAAGGAAATGTGAAAAGAGTTCGATGAACTCAAATCTTCAAAGTGCTAAGCTCAAAGTGCTTTACTCCCACTGAAATCATCAGGAGAGGGAGAGACTCAGCATTCAGTCAAGCAGGTGCCCAGCACTATACAAGACCAGCCCAAATTTAGAAGGTCTGTGATAATTTGGTTTGCTAAAAAGAACCAAGGTAATTTAGCAGAAAACAACTGTACAGAAATAATAATGAAAGAAAAACTGCAAGTGTTTGTACTTTATTGTGTCAGAATCAAAGCAATAAAAAAATACTCAGCTTAAGTAGCACCATAAGTAAATAAAGTAATGCTGCTGCTTCTTTAATAGCCAAGACAAGCAATTCCCAATGACTTTTTAAAAATCCAGGAGTGATTGTATTTCAGGTTGCTTAATTGGATTACATCTCTCAAAATAAGCAATTAGCAGTTTTTCAATTTCAAAGTACAAACAAGTACATTGTTCCTAAGCCCTCTGTGCAATACATAATTTATGTTGGCGAAATGTCATCTGTGGTTATTTTTATGCCATTTCAATTTAAAACCAGCTTTTTTCCTTTCCTTTCATATGGTAGTCACTTAATAAAGATGGTCAATCAGTCTCACTATTTTATCTGCTATTTAACAGGAAGCAAATCTCACCCTGAAGAGTCAAAACTCCTCAAAATGATGAACTCCTCAAGTGCTTCCCACATTGCCACCCAGCTTCTGTAGTACCTCACAATGCAACCAGCATCTTTTATGAGATGAGAAGGCTGCTGGCTCAGTTTTTGCTTTTCTGCTCACCATGACAATCAGTGCAACAGACCATGCTACATGGCCCCAGAGTCACAAGATTTTACCACTGCAGGTTCTCAATATCAGCCCCAATCTCATTTCTTTCCTTTCCCCAAACTAAGGGAAAAAAGAAATGGGAGGGAAAAGGAGGGGGGACATTTTGGTTTCCATCCACTAAGGCTTCAAAGAAATTAGACCAAATCTTTTCAGATGCATCTGGCATCCCTCACCTCTGGAATATGATCTGGGTCTTAGTTTAACTCGGGCTTGCCAAGTAATTCCCTAGTACCATTTCTGCTACCATTACTGCCTTTAGCCATACCTGCTTAGGTAACCGCAGCCACTTTGGCTCTGATCATCCTTCCCTACAGTAACTCATATACATTTTACTTACAAGCTGCTTCTCTCACCCAGTGCCTACTTATTACACTACTACGTCTACTGCCACCCTCATGGTTTTGCTTGCTTTTAATAGCACTGCAGGAAGGAAAGGCAGATTCGAACAGAAGGGTCAGCCATTCAGCAAGAAGAGAAGCATTCTGCATTGGGCTCAAAAGGTATGCAACAAACACCTGGGTGACCTCAATCACTGATAACCCTTTTGTTCTGTAACCCCCAGCAACAGGACCTTGTATACAAAATCAACCACATGATTCCTTTCTTCCTTCCTCTTGAATATAATTTGTGATAGGTAATACCGGTCTACTTGGCCATGTTGCATCCTTTGTCATACCGGAAGAGCGCTACCTGTAGTTTAGAAAGGCATGCTCTGACAGACAGAAGTTGCCCAGGCAAATCAAGCTGAAAGGCTAAAGATCAAATTTTGCCTATTTATCTGGGGTGGAGTGCTGAAGTCTTGCTTACGCAATCAGCACTCAGACTCACACTCTATCCCTCAGCATCTGCTGCCTGGCACAGTGAGACAGAGTACTACATGGCCCTGTGGTCTGTCCCAGTATGGCATTTCTTATGTTAAGTCTTCTTCAGGGGACTGTTTTATTTGAATATATGGCTTATGCTCAGAACAGTTCTTGCAATATCCAGAGAGTGTGCATTAGGTCAAGGTGGCCAACCTGCGGAAGCCTCTGGTACACGGCAGTCTAGCAAAGAGAAAGGGAGCAGAGATGCAGATAGGACTGGGAGAAGAAATCAGAATAGAAGCTCAGGCAGAGGACAGGGGTTGGAATGGCACTCAGAGAGGATGTGGGGCTAACTTGTGGCATTCCTGCCAAAAAGGTTAGCCCCCGCTGCATTAGACTGTATTACAGAGAATTCAATAGTTTTGTGTCAGTGTAATTAATGAAAGCTGGGTTTGGTAGCTGGGGTAGTTCTTTCTGGATTTGGTTTCCTTCCCCCACACATTCTTCTGCCTCTTATATTTTAACACACCTCTAATACTTGTCGCACCATATCCTATTTTCTTAATCCTATGCTTCAGGCCTTCTATTGGCCATCTTCAAGAAGCAGGAAGGATTTATTTTTCTCCTTTGAATGCATTATTTGGCTTCTGGATTTCCCCCCTTTCTCTGAAGTACTGGAGAGATGGAAAATTGATGCTCCTAGTGGTACTGAAAAACCTCTTTGGTTCCTGACTAATGGTCTTGCTCAGAGGCTGAGGGTTAAGGCCAATCTGCTAAGGGAGATGGGAAGGAATTCTCCCTCAGGTCAGACTGGCAAGGACTGCTGGGTGTTTTGGGGTTTTTTTGTCCCTCTGGTGTGGAGCATGGTCCTCTTTCTGGGGTTATCTGGGTATATTTCACATTTAAAAAAACCTGCCATTGCAGAGGCCAAGACATTGGTGGTGCCTTTGTCTCTCCTGCAGCACTTTGTAGGGTTTTTTTGCTTCGTTATGAGATGCCTGTTGCTATGGTGTGCAAGAAGAGCTGAACAAATGTTCTTCTGTACGATTTTGGACAAGCGTTTACAGCAGTAATAGGGGACATTGTTCCTGTGTTCTTCCACTCATCTTGGGACACCATTTAAAGAGGCTTTTTAATCCTGCTGCTTAAGGGCATAATACAGCAATAAATTCCTCATCTGAAGCTTCTACTCAGCTATGTCACTTGCTGACTTTTATGATTACTTAATTCCTTTCCTAGCTGGGCCCACTTAATTGAATAAGCGTGTATGGTCCCAAACCCATCAGATCTTAAAAAAGGGAAGTCTAATCTGTTACCCTCTCCTACATCACTCTTCTTGGTCATGCCTATGATCTCATGGGTGAGTTTTATGAGATGTTTCTGAAGCTGTGTAGCTTTTTACTAGAAGACAAGGTTAGTCATTCTGGTTTATACCCTGACCAACCTTTAAGTCTAGGGACAGAAGTTACACATAAACTGGTTTAAGTGATCAGAAACTAGTTAAATCCTGTAACAGAGCAAAAGTTCACTGCATGTAAACCAGTTTCAAAATGGCCAGAACTGGTTTAAGATAAACCTGGTTGAATGTAGTATCAGACTTAACTGACTGAGGTCTAACCAGCTTATAGAACTTCTTTCCCAGACCCCTTCCTGGTTTAAGTTAAATCCCAGCATCCCAGCATGCTTTTCAGCCCAGGGCTCTATGCTGTCTGCTTTAGAGAGCAGGGCTAGCTCTGCCCCCTGCTCTCTAGCCAAAGCAGGGGCAGGGGCATGGCCAGATGCCGACAAGCATGGCCCCCTAAGGCAAAGGGGGCAGGGAGGGCAATTATTTCCCACTCCTTCCCCTTGCCCCTCCAGGGGACCCCATCCAGAGTTTGCCTGGCAAGGGCAGAGCAGCCTGTCAGGCATTCCCACAACTCGCTGCTTGAGCTGCAGGCAGCATAGCCAGCCCCAACAGAAGCCTGTACTGAACAGAGAGATGGAGGGGGGTTCAATTCCCCCCTTTCTTCTCCCTCCCACTGGCATGGGCCCCAGTTGGGGTCTTCCAGGCAAAGATGCAGCAGCCCCCATCAGGTATTTTCCACCTGCCTGCTTGCCACTGGAGGCTGGCCACATCCCCCACTGCTCAAGTGGCGAGGGGATGGGGGTGAGAAATGCCTAACGGAAGCTGCTGCACCCCTGCTTGACCCAGCTGGGGTCCATGTCGGTGGGACAAGGGAGGGAATTAAAACCCCTCCACCTCCATTCTCTTCACACTGCTGCCTGGGCTGGCCACACCCCTCACCCCCCACACCCCTCACCCACTGCTCGAGCTTGGCAGGGCTGCTTCCCCCCTCCCCCTCCAGGCACACCCTGACTGGGGACTGTCCATACCAGGGTGGGGGTTTAAACCCCTCCCCAGTCATACTCAGCCTGCTGGGGCCTGCCCATACCACCCCCTCAGAACAGCATCTCAGCAGCCAAGGGCTCACTCTAGTGCCCCCTGGTTTCTAGCCTCTGCCACTGCAAGCATGTGCCCGCATTTCTGGAATCAAAAGTGAATGTCTAGTCACTTGCTTGCCGGTTCAAACTACACAGGTTAGACTAATCTGCAAAGATTGAATTGATTCAAGCTCAGGCTTTTTTGAAAGTCTGTATTTAAGCCTAAAAGAGAGTTTATATTCACCTACCTCTGAGAGCATTGATCTTATTGCAGTCCAGAGGGCTCATGCCACGCTCCAGATTGCCATACACATTACTTTTCACCAGTACGTCCTCCGTGAAAAGATGGCGGATCAAGTAGCGAGCTGACAACTCTGGCCGAGACTTTCCCTTGGCAACATAAATAACTGAGAAGGGCAGCTGAACGTTGCGCCAGGGACTCCCAAGAAGTTCTGGAGAGAAAGTTAAAACTATTTTATTTACATTATTTAGGCACATTATACAAAAACAAACAAGACAATTCTCTTCCCTCCAGACTCCCAAGTGTTAGTCAAAAAGGCCAGCTGCAAAGACATAAAACACGCATACCAAGAGAGACAGAGTAAGCACCTTTCATTCTGAAAGAACTCAAATCACTTGTACACTGCAAAATAGGTCACTAGAGCTAGACTATAATTTAATAGTTTGGGAGAAGAAATGTGACAGCCAGCTAGGCAGACAGCTAGCACCAAGCATACTTAATGTAGAAGGGTAAGGAATAAAATTTTATCCACGACATGAAACAAATCCCTGGTTTTCCAAATGACATCATGGGAACTTTAGCTATCATGGTCCTATCAGTGTTACCAATAAAAATAGCTCTGTGACAGTAATATATGAAATCCCATGGATCTAAATGGATGGGGTGCTGTTAAATACATTTCAGCTCTTCTGTGCAGTAGTATGATAATACTTTTGCTATACTTTCAGTAATGCTATTCATGTCATGTGTCTTGCTTAAGGACTGCTCCCTGGACTGAATTCTTGCCTTTAAAAAAGGGCCCTGCTTTATTGTGATAGTATTAAAACCTTCCTGCCGAGAACTGAAAACAGAATGAATATTCTTATTACTCTGAATCTAAATCTGTTCCATTAATAATGAATTAATAATAAAAGCTGCATTACAGGAAGCAAAAAGAAAAGGAAAACAGGTCTGCTGCATAGAAGGGTGAGGGTCATGTCACCTTTTGCATGTGGTGTGGAGCTTGCTAAAACCCCATCTTGCTCATATCCAAACTCATCGCCTCCAAGAGGAACTGAACACAGAGAATTTCCCTTGTAGCTCTCTTGCCATGATATGCCACACAAGGCATCTTGTGTTACAGATGCATTTGTAAAATGGTGAATTTTTATTACAGCAACTGTTAAAGGTTTGGGAGATTATTTGGAAATTGCTACAACATTTAGTATTACAACAGATGTTTCTTCTCAAATGAGAGAGAGTTCCCTTTTCAACAAATCCAGCTTAGAACATTTATTATTTCTGCCAGCAAAGGGGGAAAATAAGGTAAGTAATGAGGGAATTCTCAAAATGCTAAATGGACCACCAAATAGTAATAAAACCAGCAGATAAAGGAGGAGCCATAGTCATCCTAATCTGTGAAGATTACATAAAAGAAGCCAACAGACAGCTCTCTGACACCACCTACTACGAAGAAGTACAAGAAGATCCTACTCCCCTTTTCACCAAAAAACGCAACAATACCATCAAATCATTTCCATCAAGACTACAAGAAAAACTACAGACCTTGATCTGCCCACTACCTAACCCAGGGACTTTTTACATGCTTCCTAAAATCCACAAACAAGGGAACCCTGGCAGACCTATCATATCCAACCATGGGACCCTAACTAAGGAAATATCAGGTTTTGTTGAATCAATCCTAAAACCACTCGTCACCCACAGAGCAAGTTTTGTACAAGACACTACAGACTTGCTACGGAAACTTAAAAACATAGACCACCTTCTCAACAACACACTCCTAGCCATCATGGACGTTACCAGCCTATATACCAACATCCCACGCCAGGATGGCATCCATGCCTGCCTTACATATTGACAGGAACATGATTACAACCCAGAATACAGACCCAAAGATATTACTGACCTTATACACTTCATCCTCACACACAACAATGTCACTTTTAATAATCAACACTTCCTCCAGATGATGGGAACAGCTATGGGAGCTAAAATGGCCCCACAGTATGCCAACCTGTTTATGAGCCACCTGGAAGAAGACTTCCTCAAGAACTGCACTATCAAACCCTTGCTATACTTAAGATATATCGATGACATCTTCATCATTTGGACTGAAAACCTACAATCTCTGATTGAGTTCCATCAGAAATTCAACAATCACCATCCCTCCATCCAATTTTCTCTAGAATACTCCAGCACCAGCATCTCCTTTTCAGACACGATGATCAGTATCCAGAATGATAAAATACAGACCACGTTATACAAGAAACCCACAGACCAACATACATATCTGCACAGAACCAGCAATCACCCTAAATGCACCAAAAAAGCTGTGATATACAGCCAAGCCCTCAGATACCACCGCATTTGTACTGAAGAGCACACCTGGGATTGCCACCTCACCAGTCTTAAAAAGGCTTTCACCCAGCAAGGACACTCCTCCAGAGAGATAGATCACATGTTTGAAAGAGCCACCCGGATACCACGTGAAGAACTGCTGCAGTACAGACCCCCCCCCCCCCCCCCCGTGCGCCCCAAATCGCACACCGCTGGTTATGACATATCACCCCTCCCTTGAACCTGTACGAAAAATCCTCAAACAATTGCAACCCATACTAGAAAGAGACCCTATTCTTAAAAAGATCTTCCCAGAGCCACCCATCCTAGCCTTCAAACAAGCACCAAACCTCATTAACCTCATCACCAGAAGCAAACTTCCTCAAGCCCAGAACACACCAAAAGGATCCAGACCGTGCCAGGACAAGAAATGCAAAACCTGCCAACACATCTCCACCACCCCCACCATTACTACACCCCACAACAGAGCCATCAGCATCACAGGATCTTACAGCTGCACCTCCAGAAATGTAATATATCTCATCCAATGCACCAAATGCCCTGATGGAAAATACATAGGAGAGACCAAACAAAAACTGCGCACCAGAATGAACGCACACCGGAAATCTATACCCTGTGGGGGCACATTTCTCACAAGAAAACCACTCTCTCTCCAATCTCTCAGTCCTGATCCTCAAAGGAAACTTACACAACACTTCCCAGAGACGAGCCTATGAACTCCACTTCATCAACCTCCTGGATACTAAAAATCATGGACTAAATATAGACATTGGATTTATGACACATTATAATCTGCCTGACAACTGACTCCCCAGCCCAGCCGCTGGCTTCTTGACTTTTCATTCCATCCAGGAAGAGCACACACCAACTGCTGATACTTCTTAGCCTGACGAAGGGTTTTTGAACCCGAAAGCTTGCTTAATAACGATTCTTCAACTATTTGGGTTGGTCTAATAAAAGATATCAGATTCACCCAAGGAACCTTGTCTGCTTATGTCCTTAGACCAACACAGCTGCAACCTACACCCCTGCAAAATGGACTATCATATTTTCTTTCATACAACATGCCCACAGATATACATATATATATATATATACCTCGTTTTTGAAAACCAGAATGAAGAAAAAAGATTTTTCCAGTTATGGTTGAATAGAGCAGGGACAGAGCCTAGTCTTCAACTGACCCACCTTCCTTTTCCTGTATAACTATAACTGAATCCCTAGCTGAAACTAAAGACTGTTCTCCATGGAAGGGTCTATGATTCTGAAAAGGGCTAAAGAGTGTGAGCTAAAGAGGGTGTGAAATACAGAAACGAGAAGCAGCTTGCAGGCAGTAACATCTAAGAGAGGTGAGCTTGATTAGCAGAACATCAAGACAATACCTATAGAGTGTAGAAAAACGAGTCATTATGTCAATTCATTCCCTCAACTGCCTGAATAAGTAATACCACAGCTGCTACACTATGGAGCAGGAATCAAAACAGGGTGTTTCTAACTTCAGACTTAAGTTTGAAACTGAAGTTAGTTTCAGTTAACTAAATGAAATTCTGCTTAATACATGCACCCTAATTTTGGAGAGCTGGTTTTTGGAGAAAAAGAATGCCACATATAAAAAAAATACTGTATTTCACATGTGATTTTTTCTGCATCTAACTTTACAGCAGAAGTGCAAAGTTTTGCTGTGTTATGGGACAAGAGTGGATGGGAAAACTGTTGATTCATTAGCTAAAAAAATAATCTTGTGGGTCTGTAAACCCTATTTTTCATTGTAAGGACTCAAGGTCCTGAATTTCATAATTTCATCAGCTAAAGGATCATAGCTATTTTGTGGTAGTAAACTACATACTTCTGAAATGGTTGTTTACAATATAATGTGTGTGAATCCAGAAGATGAAAGTTTCATCATTTACCCATTGGTTCCAAAGACGGTAGTTTACTGGCCGAAGATGCACGGAACACCTCTGGGGCTTTATCCCATACAGAGTTCTGAAGTCTGTTTGTTGTTGTACTGGTCATTTTCTGAGAGGTTTGAGAATTGACTTCACCATCATCCCCACTATAATTTAAATCCACGCAAATGGATGTATCTGGAGTGTCAGCCATTTTTTCTTTCCCTTCTGCTACCTCCTGAAATACACAAACAAGGTCAACAGATACATTGAGAGAAGATCATTCGTTTTCTAGTGAGTGTTCTAAACAAGTTTCTGACAAAAAAGTAATTAAATTCTACAAATGTAAGAAATAGCTAACTGTCCTTTTCAACAGTAAAAGCTACAAGCGAGCCAGATACAAACACCTGTTAAGTAACACACGGCATTTTAGAAAGTCAGTTATACAGAGCTCCAAGTGCTTTCAGAGGTAATATTCCAGTCTGATATAAAGACCTGAAGTGCACAAATGCATCTGACTGTGTGGAAGCCAGTGACAGCGAGCAGAGGAAGCAGGGTCCTTGTATATACAACCCTTGTATGTACAAAGGTTTGCAAAAATAAAAGGAAAAAAAGGGATGACTTACTGGATTTATTTTGGTTTCAGAGCGTAGGCAGCGGATCATGGCATTGACATTTGTGATGCACGTTTTCCAGTCTTTTCCATATTCACTCAGATCATAAGTTGGGAAATTAGTTGCAAGAAATTCTGCACATAAAATGAGGGAAATAGTTTACATTATGTGGTAATAAAGAAGCATTAAAAGTGTTTTAAGAGGATATAAATTGATTTAATGCATCAACCAAGATCTGTGAATGAAATTAAGGTTTTCAATTCATATTTAAGAATTATGACAATATGAAGGAAAGTGTGAAAGTATACTTCTGCAAGGGTACATAGTAAGTAACATTTTCATTATTCAATATTTCTTAGTTGATACATTAAAACAGTTTAAGTTTGCCTGATTACCAGCCTAGATAACAAAACCAGCAGAAAGGCTAACATATCCATTTAACAGTTTTTATAAATTGCGGTTTCTTTTGTGTCAAGACAAAAAAAATCTGTAACTACAATGAATGTCCTATACACTAGCTTATGAAAAATAACAGCTTATGTATATGCCTGCATTCATGCCCACGTGCAGGTACGTTTGCTGTTGGCAGGGACAGGCTAGGGAAGGAATTTCTCAAAAATGTCATTAATATTAGGGCTGTGCAAAATAGCACCATTTCATTTTGACTTCCATTTCACCGTTTCAAAGGGACAGTGTTTCATTTCACTGTTTTGAAGCACCGTTCCGTTCTGTTTCATCACAATTGTTTCACTGTTTCAACGCTGTTTCGACGCATTCTGACGTTTTGCCCATAGGTTATAATGAGGAATCATGAAAATGCCTATAACTTTGTCATTTCTTGCCTGATTCAAATGAAAATTGCAGGAATGGTAGCCCCTTCTGAGGGCATATATCCTGCCAAGTCTCAAGGAGATAGATGCAGGGGTTACTGGGAAACAGCACCTCAAACTGTTCAAAGCAAAACTCTTATCACTTGCTGGCAGCGGCAGCCTGCTGGCATCCCATGCGCAAATCTGGGGACCTGTGCCCCCGAAGAGGGCTGCAGGACTGTGCTGGGCTCTTCCTGGGGGGCGCGGGCCCCCATATCTGCATGCAGGAGGGCAGCAGGCTGCTCCTGCCGGCTGGGACCGGCGCTCAGCGCAGCCTGCACCAAGTGCTGGGAAGACTGGTGCTGCTGCTGGCCCCAGCCAGAAGCAGCAGCCTGCTGTCATCCCACACACATATTTGAGGGCCCATGCCCCCTGGGAGCACTGCGAGGCTGTGCTGGACTCTTCCCGGGGGGTGTGGGCCCCTGGATCTGCATGGAGAATGACAGCAGGCTGCCATTGCCAGCTGGAACCAGCATCAGAGTCTGCCTGGAGCAGCCAGAACTTAGTACTGGGAAGAACCCTTCCCAGTGCTGGCGCTGGCCCCAGCTGGCAGCGGCAGCCTGCTGTCATCCTGCACACAGATCCAGGGGCCTGGACCCCCTGGGAGGGTTGTGGGTCTATGCCAGACTCTGGGGCCCCAGATCTACGAGTGGGATGACAGCATGCTGCTGCCGCCGGCTGGGACTGGCGCTATGTGCAGCTCGTGCTGAGCTCCAGGAAGACTGGTGCTGCCGCTGGCCCCAGCTGACCCGTGGCCCCCGAGAGGAGTCTGGCACAGCCCTGCAGTCCTTCTGGGGGGAGCAGGCCCCTGGATCTGTGCACGGGGTTTCAGCAGGCTGCTGTTGCCGGCTGCAGAAATAGCCCAGAACTGCTGCAATCACCAGCTGGCAGCAGCAGCCTGCTGTCATCTCTCATCATCCAGGAGCCCGCACCCCCCAGGAAAGCTGGGGGAAGTGATCAGAGAGCTGAGGGAAAGATCAGGCGAGCTGGGGAATCCAACCGGGAACTGGGGGAATGTTCCCAGTTGGATTCCCCAGATGCTCCCTGAACATTCCCCCAGCTCCCGGTTCAATTCCCCAGCTCTCTGATCGCTTCCCCCAGCTCTTTCCAGGGGGCGCGGTCCCCCGGATCTCCACACGGAGTTACAGAGGCAGCCTGCTGAAACCCCACATGCAGATCAGGCGGCTGCACCCCCCAGAAATAGCTGGGGAAATGAACAGGGAGCTGAGGAAAGCGATCAGAAAGGTGGGGAATCAAACAGATGTCAATATCAGAGAACTCCTTCCCTCCTCTTCCCCCTCCCTCTCCTTAGTTTCTGTTTAGCTGCAAGCAAGCCCAACTTAAAAACTCAAAATGTTTTGAAACTTGCTAAATGTTTTGAGCGCGCTTGTTTCATTTCAAAGCCGTTTCAAGGCCTTTTGTTTCGTTTCGATTTCACTGTTTCAACCTCGAAATGCATTGAAACAGCTTCGAAACGAAACATCTGTCAAAATTTCCTACAGCCCTAATTACTATCCACGTTCTAAACAAGCAAGAAAATGGAAGTTAGGTGACAAACGTGTCCACTGATTTGTCTGTCAATAGGTCCATTAACTTTGTGGACATATAATTTAAAATGAATATAAGTGGTTCTGAATGATGAACAATAAGAATATAAAATTATGAATAACGAGAGAAATTCCAGAAATAGTAGAAGTGTGAGCAACTGAGGTAAGTTGGATTCAAATGTTCCTCAAAACTAAAATGCACAGTGATGCCTATATCTACTACTGGCTAATTTAGGTGTTGTATAACAACTAATCAGAAGGTAGATATTACACAATGAAAAGTTATAATTTAAGAATTCAGGTAAGCTGATAAGGAACAGCAGTGAACTATATAGATTTAAAAAACTGAACATACCTCTTATTGCAGCAACCTTGTTAGGATCCAATGTTCTGCGCCCCCGTGCACTTACACCCATAATGCTACACAGTAATGTTTCTTTGGGGAACAAGACACGAACTAAGTAGCGTGCTGCATACTTTGGCTTGGTTTTTTGTCGAGCCTTCATCAAATAGTTGCCAAGAACTTTTATATTTCTCGATGGGTCACCAATATACTCTTTGTAAAGCAAAAGCATTTAAAGAAGATTAAACAAACTGCTGAAAAAGGAGCTCTCCCCAAACCAATTTCTCACTTTAGCACTAAGTAATGGTCAGTTCATTTAGAAATGTGTTTCTCAAGCTTTCTCTGATAAAATTAGGTCAGCTATATATTATCTGTCTTTGCACTTACAGGAAGGCAAAAAATTGTGTTGGTTAACCTTATCTATTTGCCCAAACTGACTAAGCAACAGCACCTAGAAAAAAGCATTAAGCACATAAAAGTTCAAATCATCATAATGCCCTACTTTGTTAATATGCATATAAGTATATCTAACTTTTCCAGACAAATTCTTACAATTTATTACTATTTTATTAGCATTTTCATGCTGGTATTTACATGTGCACAAACAGAAATTGAACGGAGGTGCCTGTGAATGTTGCTGAAAAGTGAAGTAAATAATGTGAAACTATCAGATGTATATACTTTTTAGACTCAAAAATGCCACAAGACTCAAGGGTATACGTGCATTTTGAAAAAGGGACTTCACATTACATAATGGCACATGTATAATTCAATGCTGTATAGAGCTCTTTTTCATGCTCTCTAAAATTAAATATTTTGGAAAAACAAAAAGGTTTTGGGGACTGTATCTCTCACTTATAGAACAGTTCACTGGTGGAACATGAGAAGGCCTTTGACATATTCTATATATGAGTTAATTTTCCTCCTATAAAACACTGTTAAGTTGCTTTCTCTAAAACAGAACAAGTGATGGCCTCCTGTTTAACGGAAGTGTCTATTAAGTATGATAATGTTTAGTTTTCATTACAAAGAAGTATCAAGAAAATCCTTTAGTTTACTTTTTTCCCCTTTAAATACTGCACTTTATCGTTACAGCTTCAGAAATTTTAGCGATGTATATAGGCTCTTTGTATTTGCACGAGGTCCTAGCTGTTGTATTGCATTAGGCAAGGCTAGTACACAGCATGAAAATAGCTTATATCAGTAGGACAAAACAAGAGGGTGCATTCTTAATGTAATCCTAAATCTTTGTCTCCACTTGTAAATAAAAAGTTTGTTGAAGTGCACAGGTTATTCGGCATATCAAAGTAAGTCTAATGTAAAAATCAACTGAAACTCTTTGTCAGTGCAGTATGCATACTTTTTTTATTTTGAGGCAGTCAGTTCAGCTGCTTTATTTTTGTCAGAAAAATGATTTTCCTCATGTGATAAAGAAGGATAAAGTTACATGTTACACTTACACTAAAGGCACTTAGATGCGAGTGTCCACAGATTAAAGCTCATTAATTTGTGCTAAGCACTCTCTCAGTGTCTCAAAGTTATACCACACCAGATGAGGATTAACCCTGGGTTGTGCTACCTTAGCTCATGCTAGGGTAATTTCAGTATGCTTCACATAGATAAAATGAGCAGTGTGTAGTCCTCCAAAATCCCAGGATGCACTGTTCCCAGTACCCTCTCGTTCACCCCTGAGTGGGGGTACAGCCTGGACATCCTGGCTCCTAGGCATGCCCCTGCTCATCAACTCTTAAGTGGCAAGTCACACTGGGTGCCTATAGACATGTAGCAAGGCTGCTCCAACGTGCTCTAATTACAGTGCGTTGGAGCAGACTGAATTAATCGAGTCTGCTGGAGCATGTTAATTACTGCACTCCAGCAGACTCCACCATCACGTGTCTCAGCATCCCTGTGCTTTTTGCAGCACAGGGACGCTGATACACGTGATGCTCCAAAAGCCACTCTAATTAAAGCGCCCCCTCGTCCCACTCCCAGATCGCATCTATAAACACCCATTTATTTCTTATAGCTGTAGCCAATGGTTCCAGTGCTAAATCAAACATAAGTGGGGTTGATAATGGGTAACCATGTTGATTCCTCTTTGTAAGGGAAATGGATCAGGTAACATATTATTGGTCACATTTTATTCCCTGTTACTATCTATTCTACTATTCTGAGCATATGCTACCTGCAACTCACCATAACTAAGATTGATAGAGACTGATGATGATGGCAGCTCTTTCACACTTCCTGCAGAAGCCCTGTAGTTCATCATCATGGCGTTTCTTCCCAGACTGGTTTCAGGGGGTGTCGGCATCACTGATGACACAAGCGGTGAACCTGCTGCTGATGATGCAATGTTGACTGTGCTTTCCACAACTGTGCTTGCAAGATTTGTTTGTGTAGGAAGGTCAGAGATCCTGTTACCCACTGTGAATGGTGAATGCAATGAACGAGTGGAAATGATAGTGGGTAGGGGTGGGCTCTGTCGAAGAGCAGGTTGCTGTGATTCAAGTTGAAGAGTCTGTTGAACAGGTTTGATTGTAGAGTTGGCCTGGATATGGCTGTGGAGATGGTTCTTTTGTAGTCTAACTCTTATAGCAGGGCTATGCTTCCCCTGTTCTGGGGGAGAGATCTGAAGACTTGACTCCCTCTCCATTTGTTTTTGTACTCTAATTTTTCCATGGGGTAAATAACTGGAACTTCTGTGTGTAAATCCAATGGGTCTCTGCGAATGTAATTTGAAAACAATAATTAAGTTAAACTACAAAAAGTTTCTGATTAATTCTTTCTTAGGAAACAAGAGAGATTTCAATGGTTTGAAATTGATTAGACTTTTCCTACGGGTAGTTTCCTTATAAAAATGCCAATGCTATTGCCGTCTTCTTCCTACATCTATTTTGGTATATATCCACTTCTCAATTCAACTGCAAAAGGAACATCTACGCTGTACTGGACGGTGCTACAAAAGGCCACCATGGAACATGCTCTGCTCCCTCAATCCTGCTGTGTATGCATCACATATGGAAAATAATGTCACAGAACCACTTTCTGGCATGTGTCCAGTGCTACTCTCAGGCTCTCAACCTCAGGCATGCTCATAAGGATGGCTACATGAGATTTTTTTTAGCATGTGGACTAGGACAGAAATGAGACAAGTTTTTTATGGTGGTGCTTTAATGCAATGTAGGCATGTCCTAATATAACCTCCATTTCTCATGTTCTTCCCCATGACTTGCTCTGTAATCTTTCTCCAAAGGACTGAACATATAGGGTGTCTGTAGACATGTGGGATACCTGCTCTGATGCACTGTGATTACAGCATGTGACAGCAGACTCAGCTAATCTAGTCTGCTGCCTCAGCATCTTGTGTATTCAGCATCCAGAACTTCAAAATGGCAGTGGGGACAATTTAACTAAAGCTCATTTGATGAGATTTAGTTAAAGCGCTCCCACCACCATTTTGAAGTGCAGGGATGCTGAATACACAAGACACTGTGGGCACTTCAATTAGAGCAGCTCCTGAGAGCTGCTCTAATTAAAGCACCACCTGCCCCTCACCCCATAACCCCTGGAGTATGTGTAAAAATGCCCATAGGTAGCAAAGAATAGAATTTTTTTTTAGTAGCTGAGAATGGGCATGTTTTCATACAGTACTGGTTGAAAAATTCAGAGTTAGTCAGCTAGTCTATTGAGGTACAAGAGGATGCTACTGCTGTATAAAAAAGGGAAACATATTTGGACATATACCTTTTTATATACTGTAAAGAAGCCAATAAAATATGTCAGAAAAAATGTTTTATCCCCAGCCTGCCTCTCATTTTATTCAGTGCTAGTTTTAAACATAAAACATTCAAGTCCTGTCTCACCTCAAAGATTCTATGAGGAGTGGAAATGGTTAGTATGACAACATTTAGGGAGTAAAACTTGGGTTACCATATTTACTTGATTCCAAGATGAGGTTTTTTCCCATTCAAAATGGGGAAAACAAAGCCTTGTCTTAGGGCCTTGTTACACACTAATTTTAGGCAGCTCCTGGAGCTCTTAACCCCTGGACTATTCACACTTTAACCCCTGAAACTAGTTTTAAGTCCATTTTAGGTGGCTTAAGGTTATGCCACTCCAGTGCAGGTTTATCTCTGATCCCAATTCATGATCCGTTAATGTGTGGTCACTCGCCACAGATGAGCTGCCCAAGTTGTAGTCCTCCAGCATCCCAGGATGCAGTGCCCCCTTTCTCACCCTCCTGTTTTGTGTGAGGACTTTCCACCCCTGAACTCTACTGCCCGGGGGCAGTTCTGTCACCAAGCCATCTCCCCTCCTACCTCTGGAGATGTGATCTTTCCATGCCTAGGGGTGCAACTCTATGCAAACAGCCTGCAGATTCCATGCCAGCTATTTAGGTTGCAGATCATGGGCAGGTTCAGGAGTGGAGTTCTGGGGGTGGGGTGGGAACAAGATAGGGGGTCAGATCAGGTCCCCATGAGCTGGGGCTTCCTCCCTGGGGTAGGGACAGTAGCTCCCCAAAAAGTGCCTTCTTTCACCACTGCCACCTTCCAGCCACTCCAGGAAACATGATCAGCACTCCACACCACATTCCCAATCCCAGTCTATTAAAACAGGAGACCTTCTTTAATTTACTTTCTCTTTATTTCTTTTTAAATTCCTTGTATTTATTCTTTTTATTTATTTTTATTTATTTAAATTCCTCTTTTTTTCTTTCTCTTTTATTCTTCAGGGGCTGACTTCCTTCATTTCACCAACCTTTCCCCAACCCCATTTCCTTATCACCTCACATTTCATCATCCACCCCCATCCCATTAACTCTCTGCCTCCCAGCTTCATGTTCCTGCCCACCCTCCCCATACCCACAATCTCTCTGACACCCCACACCTGGAACAGGGATAGAAGGCTGTCCTGGCTCACCAGCCCTGCAGTGGCAACTCACAGCTGTAGCTCCTAGTCAGGCCCCTTATCAACAGGCCCTCCAGTGGAAAGTCACAGCTGTGCAGGTGGGGGAATGTAGCTTTGCATTTGCAAATTTATAATTTTCCATGTCTAGAATCTAATTATTAGGGAGGTTATCTTAAATTCAAAGTCAGCTTGGATCCAGGTAAATACAGTAGTTATGAGAAGAAAGGCCTGTTGGTCAAAGCAAGATGTTTTGGTAATATCTACTTATTTTTAAATCATTAACATTATGGAGAAAGAATGGCTTTGTGAATTTTAAATGCTATCACTTTTAGCTGGAAGTATGTCTCCTCTCCAAGATATCCAAGAAGAACTCCAGCAAAACTACAGAAGATCCAGAGAGGACAGCAAAGATTTATTATCTGCAAAACATGCTTTTCTATGAAAGCCTGAGAGTGCTATATATTTTGTTAATTAAAGAGACATTCAAGACAACTTGATGATGGTTTATAATTAGGGAGAAGTGATCTAACACTAGAAAATGATTCTGTCTAGCAGATCTAGTTGTTACAGTTCCAAAGGCTGAATGTCCAGTTCAGTAGCATTCAACATGAAAAAATGATATCATGCAATCTTTTTAATAAGGCTAATTAAGTATTGAAATAAAGAAGTTGTATATTTTCCATCACTTGGAGCCTATATTGAGAATGAGTGTCTACATAAAATACATAGGAGGGCGGCTTTACATCTAGGCATCACCAGTTACCCCCGGCATAGAGCTTGGTTATTGGGCAAGATACAGGAGTTACCAGATGTAGTCTCTGGTCTGTACTAGAAAGGATGGACTCTTCTTTAGTCTGAGAAGTTTTTCCCTTATACATCATAAAAAAGCACAACATAAAAAAGGTTCTTCAAATAACTTGAGATCACCTCTAATCTGAGAAGAATGTTAGAGAAAGTTGCCATAAGGCAGGTCAGAGAGAAGGTCATTGGGTCCTAGTGCCCCAGAGGGGTTAGCGGGACTGCTCTCACCATTCCTGCTGAATTTGGGTAACTGAACCATTCATTGCTGGGGTTGTCAGGACAGTAATTATGGCTGTGTACTGGTCTTGTGGCCCTGGGCATAAAGTGTTATGGTTTTTCATACTGGACTGTTATGATATTACGCCTGCTGGACAGTTTTAAATCAGAGAAATTGTTCTGTTGATCACAGCTATGCAGATCTCCCAGCATTCTCAACCACAGTCTGGGATGTTTTTCTTTTAATATTAGTTTGCTAATTAATTACAAATATTAATATCCTGTGTCTGTTTAACATCAGAATGAATATGCAATAGTGAGATGGATTAAGGTAGAGAGGAAAGTAATTTAATGCAGTTCATTCTTAAAAAAACCCACCAACCAACCAACCAAACTAATCACATAGAGTAATATAGTAAGCACAGTTGCTGCGATCTAAAGTCAATTAAAATTACTTGTACAAGTAAACTACATGAAGCCACATGATTTTATGATGGCTTTGTACACCATCTCTTCCAGACAACAATGTAACATATCAATCAGCTCTCTTTGGGTAGTTACCTTTGTAGAAGGTATTGCAGTGCCTTGCCATTAGGTGATGGAGAACTGCTAATATCATGTTTGCACTGAGAAAATGACTATTCAGGAACGGAAGTGAACATAAGACACCTACACTGGTGTAACTTACATTGATATAGCAGCGACAACCAAAGATGAAACACAATAATCTACCCAAAACAGATTCTTAATTTGCTGGTTGGCTACAATTTTTAACCAGGGGAAGTGGCTGGAAAGGGTTTACAAATGTTAATATATAACAGAAGATTAAAGAAACTATTTTAGATTATCATACTCACAGGTTTCAACAGCAATGACTTCACCCGCGTATGCTGCATTTCTGAGACCTTTCGATGGAGCAGGTCAAATTTCTTATCCAATCTCTGAATGGCATCATACATGGCCTAGCAATAAATAAATAAAAAATTGAATATTTTCATTTACACAGGAAAAGGAAACAAAATAATATTAGAAAAGCAAGGGAGCCCCATTAAGTTGAAATTACTACTTTAACCTATGTCTAAAAGTTGCAGAAAATCCATGAATAAATACACTATACTACAACTTATCTCAAGGTAAAATTACAATACAGTCATTTTCAAGTTTGAAAAAGTATATTTATCTTTGAAGATTTAATTTCATGGAAAGATGTAGGTCTGGTAGTTTAACATTCTCCTGCATATTGCTGAGCCTAAAAGGCTGTCTGGCCCTCCTGCTGTATCCACTATGGAATCAGTGAATCTGTGTGATGTATTACCCATATTTTTTCACATACCACCCCCCCCCCCCCCCAAATAAAACACACAACTTGTTTTTGGAATGTAGAATCCTGCAGAATGTAGAAAAAATGATTTTTCCAGAATCAGAGCAAGCTGCATAAGTCTTCCTGGAAATACAGCATCTGGAAAGTGTGGTAACCCAAGAGACCCAGTATGGTAAGGCAGCAGGAACTTCCTGGTTTGACAGCAAAGCAACAAGGCCAGACCTCAAACCTTGCAAGGGCAAATACAAGACTCTCACTTCTTTCTGGCACAGTTCTGTCTGCAGCCTGCAGGTGCTGCAGAACATCGCCTTGCCTTGCCATGCAGCTCCTAGTCCTGCACTGTGCCCCTGTGCTGGGTACTGCAGCCAGCTGCTCAGGCTCAGCAGCACAGGGACACCTATGCAGAGGCCTAGAATGCTGGCATGGGAGCACTGATACCTCATTGCCAATGCCATTCGCCACAACCCAGGGCCCCAACTGGTCACAGGAGACTGGTGATCTCATGGTTTGCAGGGTGGGGCAGAGATACAGTAGCAGTTTGACAGGGCAGGGGCTCCAGTGCCCACATCTATGAGGGGCTGTCAGGCCAGATGCGGGACCATGGGATGGGTCAGTGCAGCAGTGCCGCATAAAGGTCAAGGCCTTGCAGGCACAGTGGGTCACTATCACTGACCATAATCATTGGTCAGGGAGTGCCCACCAGTCCATGCTCTTTATGCAGCAGTTGACTGAGATTCATGTGCCCTAGGTCCCGGGTTGCAGCCACAATTGTGTACAGCAGCACAGGCACCTTACCCAAGACTCCGCTATGGTCTGGCACCAGTAGTGATGTGTTACTGGAGGAGAGCCCCTTGGGGCATCAGCAGAGCATCCTGCTGCATCCTCCACCAGCAGCTAAGGGAGCCCAGGCCAGCACCTGCCCTGACAGCTCTGCAGCCTCAGCCCCAAACACAAGGCATGGCTGGCCATGTCACTGCTGACTGCCAGCAGCACCAGCTCCACCCTGGGGGTGGGGACCTGGCTGGGCACCCATACACAACACCCCACTGCCTGAGGACATTGCTGGGAGCCACACGACATCGCTACCAGCCAGGACCGACCGGAGCTTCCAGGTACGCCAGCTCTGCCCACACGGTAAACCCCACATTGGAAGAAGGGCCCTCCCTGCGCTGGCCTGGCTCCTCCTCGCTGCCCCTCCTTCCCATCTAAGCTGTCCACACTCTCCTGGCCCCTGGTTTCTCCCCCTACAGCATACAGGGAGGTGGGAGACAATGCCAAACTTTATTGTGCAAGCCATGCCCCCGCAGCTAAGCAGGCACAGGACTCTCACAGGAACGTTTCAATGCCAGCGGCAATGTTCCCCTCAGTAGTGGGGGGCAGGGACATGTAGCACAGCCAAAGGTAGCCCTCCAGGTGATGGTGGAGGTTGCAGGAGAGCCCGAGCTTGCCCCCTGCACCATCAAAGCTCAGTGTCCCCTGTCAGGTGTGCAGGTGTGCCCAGGGCATCATGGCAAGCAGCAGCAGCAGGGCATTGTGGGTTGGGTTCCCCTTGGTCTGCACAAGCAGAACATTGTGCAGTACCCAGGACACGTGAAGTGGGACGTGCTTGGGGTGCAGCGATGGTGCAGGCAGGGGCTAGCCCTGGGGCAAGGGGGCAGACCCAAGGGAGCAAGCAGGGAGGGGGTCTCAGCCAGCAACTGCCTGGGCCTGCCTGGCTGATTTACCATGGTCCCTAGGCACCAGTGCTCACCCAACCCCCAATCTGAGGCTAGGCACTGCACGGCTCCTGGTACAAAGTATCTTATCTCAGAAATGTTGTTAACTCTAATAAACAGCTTCTTTCTTGTGCCTCTGCAGGCCCTGCAGCTGTACGTGGAGGAGAGGCTGCCCTTGGCAGCCAGGATGAGGCCTCAAGGTCACCAGCACCTACAGCCAGGGCCCCGGGGATGCACCAGCTCCACAGGAAGAGGACTCAGGATCAGACTCTCCTCCTGAGCCGGCTGGTGATGGCCATGACTGACTGGCAGGCAGACATGTGGACACGGTGGGCAGATAACATTGCCCAGCAGGACAGGTGGCAGGTGGATAATGCTGCCTGTGAGGATGCTTGGAACTGGGTGGACTGGGAGTTCAGGGCACAGCTCCTGGCCCTGGAGCATGAGCGCATGGTGGCCCTGCGGGAGCATGGTACAGTCATGGCCAGGGTAGTGCAGGCCACAGAGGAGGACTGCTGCATGCTGGATACTGTCTTGGCCATGGCAGTCACTTTTGTACCACCCACAGCCCTACCCTAGCCCTGCCTGCCTCCTGGCTGCCATCCACTGTGCAACAGCAGCCCTCCTCGTGGGCCTGGGCGGAGGCCCAGTGCCACTTTCATCAGGCAGGAGCCCTTACCCGAGCCCCCCGCCTGGTGACCGTCAGGCCATGCTGCTTGCCCTGGCTCCATGTGGGGGTGGAGCAGGAGCTGCCTGCAGCAGGGCCAGGACCATGCACCAGCCCTGATGGACCTGGCCATGGGCTGCCAGAGGAGAAGCCACCCACACCAGGGGACCAACAGCCACCGTTGTCCCTGGGTGAGCCCCCGTCTGTCAGACTCTGCAGCGGGTGCACCCATGGAAGAGCAGTCAGAGGCCATGGTACTGGCTGCTTGTCCCTGGGCTCCGCCCCCTAAGCACCCCATTCCATGGCCACCCACCCCAGGAGGGCACACGGACACACCACATTGTAAAGTCTGCATGGGGGAGGTGTTTTATTATTGGTAGGTGAGATGGGTGGTGGAGGTGCTCTGGTGTTGAGGAGGGGAGGTCTGTTTGCTATGAGGACAATAAAGTATTTTCTAAGAACTGTCTGCAGTGAGCACGGCACTGGGGAAAGGTGGTGTGGCCTGTAGGCAGCTGTCCAGGCTGACTACAGCAGGGAGTGCAGGAGGAGGTAGTTGGCCAGTGCCTCTTGCACCCGTGCCGTGGCCCCCAGGGATGATGGGTGTGCAGCTTGCCTGGGGCCTCAGTGGTGGGGGAGGGGGTGCTGCTGTTGTTGCCACCACAACTAGTGCTCCTGCTGCTAGGTGTCCTCCACCAGCCATGCCTCCTGTGTCCAGATCTCGCGAAAGAGCATTCCCTGGGTCTCACAGATGTTATGCAGCACACAGGCTGTGATGATGACGACTCAGGGGATGTTGTCCCTGGCAAACTTGAGGCGGGCAATGAGGGTGCACCAGAGACCCTTGAGGTGACTGGAGGTCCAGCCCAGGCACCAATTGAAGTGGGCCTAGTGGAGGTCCAGCTGGCCAGTGTAGGGCTGCATGAGCCAAGGGAGGATGGGTGGGTGGCATCCCTAATGAGGAGGGGCAGGACAACCATGGGGCCCAGCTACAGGTCCAGAACCCCCAGTGCGAAGCAGCTGATCTGCACCACAGCTGGCAGGAGGGAGTTTTGAAAAATGCAGGCGTCGTGTGCACTGCCCGTCCAGCCAGCACTCACATTGGTGAAGGCACTGCAGTGGTCGACGATGGCCTGGAGCACAACGGAGTGAAAGCCCCTCTGCCTGTAATAGGGGTGGTTGCCGTGGGGTACGTAGGTGACGGGGATATGGGTCCCGTCCAGGGCTCTGATACTATAGGGGAAGCCCAGGGCACAGAACCCTGCCACCACCTCTGTGGGGGTTGTGTATGTGGAGCATGGTGTGCCTCAGTATGTCCTGGAGGGCATCGCATATCTGCAGGATGCCACCCCCTCACCCCGTGGCCTTGCCCACACCAAAGAGGTGGCCCACATAGTGGAGGTTGGTGGGTGTAGTCAGCTCCAGCATGGCTATGGCCAGCCGGGTGTCTGCAGGGAGGGGCAGCTGTATGCTGGTGTCCTGCCACTCCAGGTAGGGGTGGAGCTGCTCCAGGAAGTCCCAGAACGTGGCCTTTGTCATGCAAAACGGCTCCAGCTACTGCTCATCGTCCCAGGTGTGCTGGATGATGTACAGCCACCAGTGCTGGCTGGCATGGCATGGCAAGCCCAGAAGTGGCAGGGCTGGAGGCCCAGGGTGTGGGAGGGTTACCACAGCGGTGGAATCTTGGAACATGGTCGGTGGGTTTTGTGTGTGGGGAAGCTGGCAGGGCCTGGACCACTGTGAGCTTGCAGGAGTGCTAGCAGGCTAGCATTATGGCCAGCAGGAGCCTGGGGTGCTGGCTGTTACTGCCAAGGGCAGGCACTGGAGCAGCCATGGTACAGGGACACAGAGGCTGTGGCACGAGAGCTGCCGCATTATGCTCCCATGTCGTGCAAGCTACTCCTGGCTAGATAGGCACCTGGTGAGGGAGCAGGGCTGCCTTTTAAAGATGGCCTCTGGTCACAGCAGCTGCAGCTAGAGCTTCCAGCTCCTCCTGGTGGCAGGAGGGACCCTTTGCAGGGCCCCAGAAAGAGGGAGCAGTTTGCTGTTGGGAGCAGAAAATCTGCTCCCACGCCCTGCATGTGTAGATGCCATGTAGATGCCTGCCCAGAAGCATTTACTTGCAAGTAGTTTACTCACAGGTAAACTGGCCCCACATCAAATGCACTTGTAGACACACCCAGGGTCTGCTTGCTGTATTTCACCCTGCCTCTATTATAGCAAAAAATCAGCTTCTTCACTTAAGATACTCACCCCAGTTTTGGAGAACTATTTTTTGGGAAAATCTGTATATCATATGCAAGTAAATATATTACTTGAAGTCTTACACTGCATTTAAACAAACATATACAGTTGTTTTCAAACATGTGGCTAAGATGCTGAGAAATTGCTCATAAGGCATTGATTTTACACTAGTTAAGGAGAAATACACTTGAACGAATATAAGCCCTGAAGTAAAATGTTAAGAGCATAAGTGATCTACAGGGTAATCATTTCAGCTCCAAGCCTGAAAATGAATATAGCATTGAAGTCAATTGCACTTTCATTTATTAAATTCAAGAGATAAAGCACAAACAAACAGAATTTGAAAACCACTTATTTCACTAAAAATGCCCAAGACATTCTGGCTGATCTTCAGTCTTCTTTCAAGCTCAGCAATTTATCTCTCTCAAGAGATTAAAAACTGGCTTTGCACTACTTCCAGAAACAGATAAGAAGGATTTAAAGACACCATATCACAAAGACCATGAATATTTGCAGACAAAAGCCAGAAAAATCAAAATTGAGTTGAAAAGCTGACTGGTCTCAATATTCATTGTTATATTACGGTATTTACTCAACTCCAAGATGAGGTCCTCCCCCCCATCCCCATTAGCATGGGAAAAAAAACCCTCAACTGATAAATGCATACAAGGAAATCTCATCAAATATACTATCATTAAATTGTTGCCAAAAACAGCATGTGCTCAGCAATGAAAAACAACTATGAAGTTGTTTAAATACTGCCAACACTGAGCATGACTGTAAAACACGTGGCCCACACTGGGCAAATATGCTGATGGGAACCTTTTTCCCCCTCTACTTTTTATGACCCTTAAAAATAATAGGTGTTGGGTTTGGGTTATGGATGCTCCCTCCATAGGGAACTGGCACTGGACCTGGAATCATAAAATCATAGAAAATTAGGGTTGGAAGGGACCTCAGGAAGTCATCTAGTCCAACCTCCTGCTCAAAGCAGCACCATCCCCAACTAGATCATCCCAGCCAAGGCTTTGTCCAGCCAGGTCTTGAAAACCTCCAAGAATGGAGATTCCACCACCTCTCTGGGTAACATGTTCCACTGTTTTACTACCCTCTTGGGGCATTTGTACACATGAGGGGGGCTTAGTTTCCCTAAACTGAAACGATGGGTTGTAATTGTGACCCACCATTTCAATTTAGGGACTTCCGTCACTATTATGGAACGGTGATGGCCTGCCAGCAGCTCACCCTCCACCCCAGCAGGCTTTGCTGGAAAAAAAATAAAGTGGCGTGGGGCTCAATCATATTTTTTTTTTGTCCTCACAGAGCCTGCCCACTTCTCCCATAGCTGGGAGGTCAGCTGCTGACAGGTGCTGAGTTGTGGGGGTCCTGGCCTTCTTCCCTCTGCAGCATACACATGATGGTGGGACCAAGCGCCCATAGTGAGAAAATTCTTCCTAATATCTAACTTAAACTTCCCTTTCTACAACTTGAGACCATTCATTGCTCCTTGTTCTGTCATGTGCCACCGCTGAGAACAGCCTAGCTCCACCCTCTTTGGAACCTCCCTTCATGTAGTTGAAGGCTGCTATTAAATCCCCTCACAGTCTCCTCTTCTCCAGACTAAGTAAGCCCATTCCCTTCAGCCTCTCCTTCTAAGTCATGTTCTCCAGCTCCCTCACCATTTTTGTTGCCCTCCACTGGATTCTCTTCAATTTGTCCAAGTGCTATCTGTAGTGGGGGGGTCCAAAACTGAACACGGTACTTCAGATGTGAAGGTACTACAATAACAAGCTGGCACCGGGAGGGCCAACATCCCTGAAACCCTCTCCTTGGTGACAAAAGTGCTACATTTGATCTTAGACAAAAAGCCAAGTTGCTGATGAGAACCTAGCACAGGAATAAGTTACTGCAGTCCAGCTGAATAAGATAGATGGTTGTGTCCACGAAGTGCACTCTCCCTCACTGCTGACTCTTTTTTGAGGCACAGTGAGCCAGTACATTGCATATCCAGAATTCCTCTGTTGGCCCCTCTCTCAACCCAGTACATATGATTAGTGTGGCACCGCCCTCCACAACGTGAAGCAAGACCAGATTGCTCTGCACCTCATCTTCACATAAATTGTCGGAGGTTCCTAGGACTCGTGACAAGAACACCTATTTCCTAATTAGCATATGGATCCTTTTGGTGTGTCCAGACGAGCATGGACGTTTATTTCCCCAGGGGCAAGCAGCAGTGGCACACCTTGAGCCATTGCTATTTGTGCCCAGAAAACACCTGAGCCATATGTGCTCAGTGCGTGGTAGGCTCCCCCATGTGGGAGCGCTGGGCTGGCCACAGCAGCCTTACCTGGGGTCCTGGGAGCCTCATGGGGCAGCAGCTGTGGCAGGGAGCCTGGATGACAGCTGGAGTATGACTCCAGCTGGCCAGACTCTGGTTTTGGGCAGCACGTGCTGCCACCACTTGCACTAGCCTGCTTTTTTTTTTTTTTTTTGACATGGGGTTTTTTGAACCCAGGATCAAAAAACTCCCCCATGCTGCAAGGTAGCAGCGCAGGGAATGCCTGCATGTGTGGTGCATGGTGTTGCAGATGGCTCTGCAGCACCACATACCACATGCCCACGCTCATCTTGACATGGCCTTTCTGAGGGGGTATCA
Source organism: Alligator mississippiensis (assembly GCF_030867095.1). Taxonomy (NCBI): domain Eukaryota; kingdom Metazoa; phylum Chordata; order Crocodylia; family Alligatoridae; genus Alligator; species Alligator mississippiensis. The sequence continues at coordinate 320,858,682 of NC_081824.1, forward strand.
GGAGTATATACACATGCTGAGCAGTGCTAAACTGTGGGGTCACAGTGGAGGGCAGGGCCATACTAATCATATGCTCCATGCTGAGAGAGGGGCTGACAGAGGGATTCTGGGTATGCGATGCCATGGCTCGCTATGGATCGAAATTCTGTGGACTCTGGTGGGGCCCTGCCCAGTGAACTATGTGGTAAACCATGAGTCTTTTGGCCTTAGACTAATACAATGCATGGGAGATGTTATGATTTCAAATTTATTTTTCTTGCTGTAGCAGTAGGAGGAAAGCAAATTTAACACAAGCCTTCAATAATTACGTTCTATAACTGAAAAATTGGTGCAATGGGGGGGAACAGCTGCTAGATCAAATTGTGTCTTATTGACAGTGTAGGAGGAGCCTGATCCTGGGCTCCCCTGCACTGACAGAAAGCAGGCACCCATGGTGGAAGCCTCCTTTGCCGATAGAGGAAAGGGGGCTCCCAGCCATTGGGGCCATGCACAGCTAGGATACAAAGCCCTGTCAGCTGCGGGATTCTCTGTCCCAGCTATGCATGAGACTCAGCCAGGACCAAGAGCCCAGTGTGGGCGTAGGGGTTTCATGCACCCCCTGAGCCTTGGGAGTCACAGCAGCCATGATGTCCATGGCCTTGGGAGTCGCATGCACCCATGTGGCTGGGAGCCCTGTCAGTTGATAGGCTCCCTGCTGCAGGGAAGACCCTGCTACACATGCAAATTAAAACTCAATAGCAAATTTGCACAATAGCTATAAAGTCAGGACACATTTTCGAGGTCTTATTTTATAGCTGGTTGGAGCTTTTTATCATGTGATAGCTATTTTGTATGTGTAGCAGGTCTCTGGGTAATTGTGCAATTAACCAGTTAATTGTGCGATACCTGTAATGTATATTTGGTAATATATATCCTAGAAAAAACAAGACAGAAAAGAACTTTGAAATACCTCAGCATAATAAGGTGCTTTAAAACCTTAATTTGGTGTTAAAAGAATTGTATGATGAGCTCTGAAACCCTGGACATATGATTAGGCATAAAAGACTTTAACTAATACTAAATCAACAGTCACTGAAAAAGGAGAAGTCTCTACTTGCAAGTTTAGTCTCACTAATGCTCACCTATGTGAGGAAGGGATATATTTAATTTTTGGTGGTACATTTACTCAGTTTATATATTACTGATACAGAAAATAATACTGATTCTCCAATACAACATAAATAACAGAATTATGAGTGAGGTAATATTGTAAGAGTGACTATCAGATACTTTCAAAAGCTATACATACATATGGTAGCCAAATATTACCCATTACCTTGTGGTCCTTCATAGTAAATCAATCAACTATGCATTATATGTGCCTTAGTATTGAATTTTAAATGGCACGTTCAAGTTATTTGAGCAAAAATAAATCAAAGTATTGTGGCTAAGTGAAATGAAGTGCAAAACTGAATGTTGTGAAGTTACAAATTAATGCTATCATGACATATATCAGGGAGAGCTTCGTAATCATAATTTCATCTCATGTTTCAGGGAAGTTTATAAATTAATTAAAGGAAGAAAACATGATACCTGACAACAGTTGAGGACATCCATAAGGGTTTTCTGCTGATCTCTTGCGTAGGAAGCTTCAGACACAATACTTCCCTGTTTCATATATAACAAACAAACAAAAAACCCCCAACTAAATTAAAACTTGAAATCATGTTTTTTGTGTAACAAGCAACATACAAAGAGAAAACACCAGCCTTAGGACCTTCCCCTATAAGGCAGCAATTTTTAAGTCTGTCAAACAGCCTATAAAAAATGACTTACACATTCATAATCTGGTTCATATTCATAAATGACACTTCCGCCATCTTCATATTCTGCTTCCCTGGCTCTTATCTGGGGAAAAATATTAAGGAACATTAAAATAAAAAGCAGCAACAAATGGCAGGGCACAAAGCAGTCCAGCTAAACTGTACATCTTTCAGGAATCCAAAGTACTGACCCAACACATCAACGATGCAAGTCACTGCAGATTCAGTCAAATGCATCTGTTCTATTATTAATCAACAATTTAGACATGTACACGAGAACAACAGTTTTCCTTTACAGGGATTGTGAATATTTAAAAAAAAGAGACATATATATCTTTCTATATTTTATTAACAACATTACATTAAAATTAAGAAGTTAAACAAAATCCACATCACCTTTCATATATTAAAATAAAATATTTATTTACTCTTTGCATTCATTTCACCTACAAACAAATAGATGGACTAGTCAATTTCAATTTGAGACAGTTCCTATTTAATATCACTTTCAGATTATCACATAGTAACACAATACTAACAAGGCACTATTACAGGAACATTTTCAATTAAAATATTTTAAAACACATTTAATTTAAATCTATTGTCCATGGTAAAAAAACCCCTAAAACTAAACATCTTTTCCTACTAGTGCCTTAAATAACCATAAGTAAATTGGTTACATTTATATTAGTTTTTAATCAAATTAGGGTGTGAACAAGCATACATTTTAGCCTTTAAAAGGGAGACAGTGGCTAGAAGTCCACAGCACCTGTTACAATTCAGCATCTGCATGTAGCAATGTTAGCTAAATCACTCCAACTTTAACTCTTGATTCTTTGAGGGGCAAAGGTGAAATGGTTGTGTCACGCTTCTATTGCTACACACTCATGCAGATGTATGAGTTATGTCACAACAGCTCTACTGATATCCTTTGATACCGATGAAAGTATGCCTGTCTATAACCCTTGTTAAATCCAGTACAAACATATTATAAACATACGTTCTGGTCTAGGAGAATCGTATTTTGGTATAGTTTAAAATCCTACCAATACATCTGAATGATAAATATAATCAAAATAGCTGTTTGGTAGTACCTAGAGGCCAAAGCTGCAATGTACTAAGCACTGTACAAACATATAAAACAAGGCTCCTATCAATTTAAGAGTCTATCACACAAAATAACTATTTAAACTTTTGTACCAGTTTAATAAATAGATTTATAAATCATACAACTGTTTCAAGCAAGTGCCGCTCTGCATAGCTCTTTTAGACTATTCATGTCCTTGTGATCCTGGAATACAGAAGGTTTCTATACAGTTGAGGTATCAAGCTAGTTACTAACCCAGACACAGGTGTGGTGGGAGAGCTCCAACAGCTGCTTTTCCTGTAGAAATTAAGGGCTCCATGAAGTGTTGTTATTTTTCTTTGGAAAAACAACGCTACCTACTGTAGTTAGGAGAAGTAACCAGGTTGTACAGTTTTAAACCATGCATGAAAAGTGAAAGCCAAAATATTCTTAATATTTTTAAATAAAAGTTGTTTAAATAGACAAAAACAAAGAGCTAAGGTCTGATTTCTGTTGTGGAAAGCCCATTTCAAGTAAAGCAGTAGATGCAGGATTACATGTAGAGCTGTGGAAGTAATCACAAAGTAAAAGTAATACTGTATTCTTGTCCTTTGAAAACTGCCTGTAGATAAAAATCAACAGTGCCACCGTCTGGACAAAAATTTTCTTGCCCAGCAATAAACGATGAATTTTGTGTTTAGTGTTTTTCATATTAGTTAAATTTATCTTGCTACTCAGATAAAAAATTATGTAGTTTGCAAGACTGGCAAAATTCAAAAGTAACTCAACACCCTGTTTTGATACTGGAAGATTACCCCAATTGTTAATATTTTAAAGCATAGATGTTAGGGTCGGAAGGGACCTCAATAGATCATCGAGCATATATAACAATTATATATAGTAGGCTTTATCTATACAATGAAGCTGCTGTAAAATAAATAAGGGAGTGAAGTTTAAATACAATAGTTATTTCACACAAATAACTATGTGATTGTTTTTAGGGCTTATGTATCTGGAGAGACAGGAAAATCAAATTGGAAATGAGTAAATATGAGCATTTAAACAAGATTATATAAATTCTATTTAACTCTGCTAATTTTAGTCAACTTTCCTGAGTGTTCCCACATAGGCAAGCCCTTATTTCATGTTAAAGTCAAAGGGGACCAACCTAAACTGCACACAGTCACTTAGTACAGTGTAAGTGCAGAAAAACTAATTTTAGAACCGTTATTTTGAGTTACTTCCCTAAACAGACAAGCTATTAGTACATGAACATATAGTGCCCAGCTCAACAGGACTCCATCGTTGTTAGGTACATCTAGGGATGTACAATTTACTTGAAAGAGAAAAAAGTGTTTGCTGGGACACACTTACTGTGCTATTTCCCAAGGGAGAGGGGGCAAGTCGTCGTCTTTTATTATGCACGTAAACAAAGTCTGCTTGTTCTGGGTTGTGACCATCTCTCTCCACACCTGCAGAATGGCTCATTTGTGACACCACTGGTTCACTCAGTAGCGACAAGCCTTCACCACCTGAAAAATCGGGTATAAGAAAATATGTTAACAAGCTCCTTTCACTGAATTAGATCTTTACAAGGAAAACATACACAGTCTTTTATGTTTAAACATCACAGCCATTTAAGATTTTTTGTTCATAGATTACCTGACACCAATTATTTACCCTCTACTATTTGTACTGAATTAAATATTATTTAAAACTTTCTTCCTTCTAAAACTTCCACAAAACCCAGTTCATTTACCTTGTTTACCACTGTTGCATTTCACTTTGACATTATTTCAAACTTTTAAAGAAAAAAAATTGGAAATCAGAATTTAAGTTTTTTCACCATGTGCTATAATCTCACATTATCTTTTTTTACTTTATTTTCATTTTTCCCTTTCCTAATTGTGTGTTAGTTTGGGGGGGAGGGGGTGCGTGTGTTTGTTTCTACTGGGCTGTGCAAAGACAGACATGGCCCTAAGACTTGTTACACTGTAAAGTTCAGCCAGTAGAAATAGGTTGGTTAGAGGCATCAAAAGACTATCTTTGGCTGACCAAATTCTACTGCCAGAAACCTTAGTGCGGAAGCATTTCTGCTGGCAGAATGCAGCTTCTGTCAGAGGGGTGTTGTCACTCAGAGGAGCTGGTATAGCTGAAAAACCAATTCTAGAAGATCTAAAGTCACATCAGAAGGCCTGGCTGCAGTAGCACAGCCACATTACAGTGTGACAGCACTCCTGTAATGTAAACTAAGACCTGGTCCTTGCCTCCAGGACTCAACACTTCAAATGCAAGTCCTGTTTGTAGGTAAATACATAACAACAAAAACATTCAACTGCATACATCAGTACTGTATTGGCAAACTTCCAATTTGAACAGAAATTTGCTAGATACATAAAAAGGTGACAATAAAAATTTCTTTAGGTACATTAGAAGCCAAAGATCTACCAGGGAGACAACTGAGCCCTTGGATGATCATGGTATTCAAGGTGTGCTAAAGGATAACAGGGCCATTGCTGAGCAACTAAATGCATTCTTTGCATGTCTTTATGGGTGGAAGTCATTAGGCAAATTCCCTCACCAGATCTCTTCCTCTGTAGAGACAAGTCAGTGGAGCTGACCCAAACTGAGGTTTCAATAGATGAGGTTGTGAAAGAAATTGATAAACTAAACAACAGGAAATCACCAGGACTTGATTGCTTTCAGCCTAAGGCGCTGAAGGAGCTCAGATCAGAAATCATCAAATTCCGAACTGTAGTAGGCAACCTACCACTAACAGCTTTGGTTCCAGAGGACCAATGTGACTCCCATATTTATAAAAGGCTCTAGAGGGAACCAAGAAAACTGCAGACCAGTGAGTCTAACTTTTGTGCCTGGAAAACTGGTAGAAACAATAATAATAAAAAAGGATTGTTCAGCACCCCTGGGGAAGACCAGGACCAATGGATACAAACTACCTGGAAGGCCACTTCAGGCTCAATATCAGGAAAAACTCCTTCACAGTCAGGGTGTCCAGGCTGTGGAATAAACTCCCTCCAGAGGTGGTGCAGTCATCTACCCTGGAGGTTTTCAAGAGGAGACTGGACAGTCACCTCACTGGGGTCACCTAATCCCAGCTGTCTTCCTGCCTAGAGCCCCCGGGGGGGCTGGACCTGATGATCTGCAAGGTCCCTTCCAGCCCCTAACAATCTATGAATCTATCAATCTATGAAACATATGGATGAACATGACGTAGTGGGGAGGAATTAACATGGTTTTGTCAAAGGGAAATCATGCCTCAGCCACCTACTAGAGTTCTTTGAGTGTGCCAATAAGCAAGTGGATCGTAGTATATCTGGATTTCCAAAAAAACCTTTGACAAGGTCCTTGTATCAGAGGCTCTGAATAAAGTCAGACAGTCATGAGATTACAAGGAAGGTCCTTTTGTAGATTAGAAATTGGCCTAAAGGTAGAAAACAATGAGTATAAATGGTCAGTTTTCTGGATGGAAAGAAGTGAACAGTGGTGTCCCTCCAGAGATCTCTATTAGAACCAGTGCTGTTTAACATATTCATAAATAATCTTGAAAAGGGGGGTGAGTAGCATGGTAGTCAAATTTGCAGATGACACCAAATTATTTAAGTGGTAAAGACCAAGGCAGACTGTGAGGAACTATGGAAAGAAGTGGCACTATTGAGTGAATGGGCAACTGAATGGCAGATGAAATTCATAGTTTTATAGTTGTTAGGGGTTGGAAAGGAACTTACAAATCACTGGGCCCTGCACTTGGGCAGGAAAGACTGCTGGGATCAGATGACCCCAGCAAAATGGGCATCAAGATGTTTTCTGAAGATCACCAGGGTGGGTGACTGTACAACCACTGGGAGGAGTCTGTTCCAAACCCTCGGCACTCAGCTTGTAAAGAAGCTTTTCCTTATGTCTAGCCTGAAGTGATCTTCAATCAGTTTATGCCCATTATTTCTTATCCTCCCCTGGGGAGCCTTGGTGAATAGATGCTCCCCCAAGCCCTGGTGTATATCCCTGATATACTTACAGGCTGCCACCAAGTTGTGTAACAGGGCAGTGCTGATCCTTGCTGCGCAACCTGGCTCTGCAGGGAACAGAGAGCCACACCGGAGTCTCCACCCCACCACTGCCTGCCCCATGCAGCCCCACATTACCGGGGCAGCATGGGGTGGGCAGTGGTGGCAAGGGGACCAGCAGGCTTGCTCTGCACTGCTTCCCTGGCCAGCAACCCAGCATGACAGGAATCAGAGATCCATGGGCTTGGGGGCGCATCTATTCACGAAGGCTCCCCAGGGGGTCTCCTCACCTGCATGGAGGGCAGCAGCCCTGCCCCAGATGAGCTGGCCCCATCCCCAACCTGCTCCCCACTGAGGCTCCCCACTGCTCCCCGGTTGGGTAGGTCTGTACAAAGCTTCCCTTGCAGCCTGTTCAAAACAGATTTGGAAGAAATTAACGAATCTCCTAAACAGATTTGGCCGAAACGAAACAAGACAGTGATCCGAAACACCGAAACGAATTACTGTCCTCCGAAATGGCCGAATTGAAAACTGAATCAAAACAGCTATTTCACACAGCCCTAATTAACAGTGGTATAGAGGGGCTTGCATATGAGGAGAAACTTAAAAGGCTAGGCCTATTCAGTATATAAAACAGTCATTTGAGGGGGGACATGATAAAAAGGGTTTACAGAATACTAAATGGTGAAGAGAAAGTAAATAGGGATGTATTATTTACTGTTTCTCACAATACAAGAACTAGGGGTCATAAAATCAAACTAGTAGGTTGTAAGTTTAAAGCTAACAAAAATAAGTGCATTTTCACACAGCATGCAATTGAAGCGTGGAACTCATTGTCACAAGATGATGTGGAAGCTGACAACAGAGCTAGATTCAAAAAAAGGGACTGGACAAATTCTTGGAAGAAAAGTGCATCAGTAGCTAATGAGCACGGAATTTAAGGGTACAGCACCTAAACCAGATCTTCCTAGATCCTAAATGCTGAAGGCTGCAAGTGGGAGAGGAACAGTGGAAAAAACCCTGGTCATACCCTGTTCATTTTCTCTTGCAGCATCCACTCTCTGCCACTGCATGACATAGGATACTGGCCAAGATGGATTTAAAATCTGACCCAGTAAAGGGTACTTCTTGTGAGACTGGATGTAACATTTTATTCTACAGAAACTCTCCAACTAAGCTGCATTTTTTCCTAGAAAGAAAACCCTCTTGATCATACCACTGTAAACTTGGGTTCTTCCCACTAGTCTACATATTGTTTCATATCTTGTACGTAGACTGGAATATGTTTGGGACAGATTTTCTTCATGTTGTGTTTGTATAGTGCCTAGGCCCTGACCTTACTGGGATCCTTAAGTGCTATTGCTTTAATAATAATAATGATACTTGCAGCAAGACTGGGGGGTGAGGTGTCAAAGTCACTTTTGCCCATTTCCACAAAGCTTGGGAAACTACTCTGTATTGTCCAGAAACAAATTTAAACTTACATGGATGGACAGAAGCATTAAAAAACAAATGAACAAACAAAAAAACCCAAACAAACCCAGACTCTTCTCTCTTATACACAGAGGCTACAGCACTGAATCTCAACTCTCACACAGGGAGAAAGCACATCACCTCTTTATTCTGCCACTACTTCCACTATTACAACTTAAGATCTAAGTCCTAAATCAGTTCTATTATGATGGACATGCACTTGCATCTTTAACTATGCTGTCAAAAATGTTAACACAATAGCATGACAATTACATACAAGTGCTATCCTAAGACTGCAAAGCCAAGAGCTCAAAAAGCCATATGCTAGAGCTAAGACTGCCCAAGGAAAGCATTTTTCTGGAAACTTCAGAGCAAGCTCTACTGAACATGTACAAATGGCAATTCCATTCAAAACTCCATTAAATCTTAAGCGGTTTTCATGGAAATAATGAAAGGTACATCTGTGCTTCTCAGACTTTTTCCCTGCCGAATTTCAAGTTCCTGCCTTAAACCATAAAAGTACAGGAGGTTTTTCAAGAAGAAAGTTTAAAAAGAAACAGGTGAAGGGAAAATAACATTAGGAGAACTACTTATCTTTCTAAAATGTAAGTATTATTAAATACTGGCATTACTGTAGAGCCTGTGAGTTGTAGTCATAGAGCTGGTTCCCATTATGTTAGGCACTGTAGAAACACAGAACAAAAAAATGGTCCAGGCTCCAAAACAATCTAGGCGTAAGACAAGTGATCAGAGATGGAGGCAAACCAACATTGGGGGAAGTACAGATAAATAAACTGTCTTCCTGAGCAAGATAGGCAACGATATCAGTAGAGCAGGTGAACCATTGTGAAATTTTCTGCATACATCAAGGCAGAGGAGAATTTTAAGGAGCTTTGTGAATGTTTATGGGGAGCTGCTCCACATGACGGCATGAGAGAAAACACAAAAGTTGCTTGTTTGAAAAATCTAACAAATGGACAAGGGAGGCTGACATCATAGTCCAACTGAAGGAGAGTCTTAACACCAAAGTAATAACTGAGAGATGACACACAGGGTGGAGACAGATGATGAAGGACACCAAAAGTAAAAATGTGTAACTTACATTGAAGATACTGAGATGGGGAGGAGCAGAGATCAAAGCTGCCCCCAGCACATGTTCATTTAAAGGTGCCATGGAATCTGAGCCTCAGTCCCAACAAATGTACCTTCTGCCACGCCACACATGCATGGCAGGAAGTGCAGTTCTGGAATCAGGGCTCAAATCTAAATTATCCCCTTTGCACTTGCCAGTGCAGGGGGATCCAGCATCACAATCCCAGGCTCACCCTGCACTTGCAAGTTGAAAGCTAACATGAGATCCCAGTGCATTCCTGGGGTTGAGACCAAAAATCAGCTGATTTCAGCCTTGGCCCTGGGACAATCCCAGGCATGCCATATGTTCAGTTTAAGGCACTGTGCAAACCAGCCATTAAAATGTTTTACACACATGGAACATTTTTATGGCTGGTTTGCCATTCATTATACCTCAAATTGTGTGCACGTGTAGCACCCTTGCTATTTACGCCACAATTAACAAGTTAACAGCATGTAATATGTGCAGGAGCCCAAAGGAAAAAAACGTGGTCAAAGTGCTGTGCTAGGAAAATTATCTAATGGTGCTCTGAACAGACATAGGTGGGCCAAATTTTAGTTGCCAAGAGAAGAGAAGAGAAGAGAAGAGAAGAGAAGAGAAGAGAAGAGAAGAGAAGAGGAGTTGCAGTAATTGAGATGTGAAACGATGACAGCTGGACATAAATTTCAGCAGTGTGGACACAGAGGAATGTTGCTTTAGAAATGTTATGCTGAAAAACTCTCTGAGACATGAAGACCTAAAAAGAGGTCCAAATCAAAAAGGATGCCCAAGATATAGGCACAAATGACAGCTAAAATGGTGATGCTGTACCCAGTGATGTTGAGGAAGCTTTTGGGGGGAAAATGAATCATTTTGTTTTACTCCTGTTGTACTTAATCTGATAGCTAGACATCCAGAGGAACAGGCTAAGATTTTATTTTGGACAAACAGAGACAGGTCTGGAGTGGCCAGATACTCTTGAGTCATCTGTGTAAGCACAGTGGTTGTATTTGCATATGCAGATGAATTTTCTTATCTAAGTGTAATATAGGCCTCGTTGGAGCATTGATCAACATATGCTGCTTACACAAAGGTTTGCTAAAGCATCGATCAGAGTAGGCCTTACCAGGAACTCTGACCGATGCATGAACTTTTCACATAAACAAAACTTGGCATGTGAGCTGGATATGCATTTTTACCAGGAGATGGAAGGGAAAGATGATGGTACAATGTAGGATAGAGCAGTACCAGGATGATAAGCCTGGAACAGGAACACCCAGGTTGGAATGCGAAATAAGCCCACAGTAAAGGATGGTTTGAAACATTCAAGATACAAATGGAATGCAACATGTACTTTGGTATGATCATTGTATAACAGGAGGATTGGGGGGCAGGGGAATTTTGTAATGGCATGGGGAAGTGGGTGTAGCGTTGTACCAACTACCATGCCATAGGTACAAATGCCTTAATTCCTGGTCTGATGTATTTGTTAGGCCAAAACATGTTAGGGCTTGGCTCATAGACAATAACTCTGGCCAAAACTTTGCTACCAAACTAAGCCTGTGGTCATTCTTTAAGACAAGATTGGTTTTGGAATCTCCTGGCTCCAACTTGTCAACACCATAGTTCTTGAAACTTCAACACTGGGAACACATCAATAACATCCAACAAGAACAGCAGCAACATCACTGATAATCCCAAATGACAAGTAGTAGTAGTTCATATAGATTGAGCCCCATAGAAACTCCATCTTGAAAATGGCTCAGCCACATATGCTGAAAATGTATGTATAATACAACAGCTTATGGCAGAGAATAAGCATGAATATTTTCAGGCCAAATGGTTACCTTCTATATAGTTATGATGAGGAAAAACAAGTACTTATAGAAGGAAATGGTAACCAATGGTATTAGCTGCCAAATCTTACTTTAACAAAACTCTTTAAAAAAAATCTTACTCCACTGTCATTTAAAAATAAGAAGGCTATTTATGCACCACTTTGTTGGGCTCACAAAATGTTCACTATACTTCTTCAGTTGGTTCTGAAATAACAGTTAAATTTGGAAACTTGGGTTGCCATGTCTATAATACAGGTTATACAGGAACGTACGTTTGTAGTTTGTTCTGCTTTATTTTAAAAAACAAACAAACATGCACACAATACACACATAACTAGGGTGAAGTTGTCACAAACCCTACCATATTTTGCAGTGTTTGTGGGATGTTATGCAGGTTTTCTTGTGTTTGTTTTACTGAAGTGGCATGCATGGTTTAATTGAAAAGATAATATTATGGTTATGCATTTTTGATGCGTTTAATACTATATGGATTATGTTATGCTGTCTGTATATATCTTTATGATTTTAGATATGGCTTAGTCAAAGCAACGGAGGGATGCATACTTAAGGAAAAGGTAGTAGGTAAAACAGCTAAACATCTCTTGCCATTGTGTTACTAGGACAAGAACAACTGCCATTCTCAAACAGAGGAAGAAGGGCTATTGTTGGGAGGAGCATCCAAGGTACTGTCTGCTTGTAATGGCAGAATCAACTTCTCAGTAACAAAGGCATCTCAGAGAAATGGGCCATTATCTAGAAAAATCCAAGATGTATGAGCACTGTTTGGATACACTGCTGATTCTGGGGGCTGGCTTGAAGGTATTTAAGAGTTATCTAGTAGGTAGTCCAGGGATTTTGGATTATCTCAGGTTTGGGAAGAGTCCAGATCCCCAGTAGTCAGGCTGGCAGGATCAGCAGGAGGGCTGATCTCTGAAAATAGTAATGACTCTGGGAGGGGCAAAATTGTAGCCAGATTAGAGTGGTCTACCACTTTAAGTGACAACAGGTGATAATTTAGTAAGCAGCACAGTAGCACCAGCAGCATCTCAGGCAGCCAAACCGTCCCAGTCAATATGAGAGCAGTCCTTTTCTTTCTTCCCCCTCCCTCTCCTTACTTTCTGTTTCCCTAAAAGCAAACCCAGCTTCAGCTTCAAACATTTAGAAACTTTTGAAACGTTTCAACTGGCCTCATTTCATTTCATGGCAGCCCTTCGTTTTGTTTCGATTTTGCTGTTTTGAGGCTCGAAATGAGTCAAAACAGCGTTGAAACGAAACAGCCGGTGAAATTTTGTGCAGCCCTGCTGTGGGGTCCAATATACAGGCAGTGAAGCTGAAGCTTGTAGGGATAAAGAGTTGCCCCAGGGTAAACCTTGGCCTGTTCCTTGGGACAAACAGCAGAACAACAGGGAGAAACTTGGGGCTCTGGGGGCACCCCATGGACAGGTTTGTGACAGAGATAGGAAACAGAATAAAAAAAAAATATAGAAATTGTACAAAAACAAAAGTAAACTTTACTATCAAGCAAAGAATAAGTTGTTCAAATTTCATGAGTGTCGTAAAACCTAGTAACTGGCTCGGATCTGAAGAACAATCCAACAAGAATTGCTATAGATATTAATGTTTAGGAATGTTTAGCACACTTTTTCTTTGTCCATTTCCCAAGTAAAGCAGGTATTTTGCTTTTTAAAATATTTTGATGGACACACCCAACAAAGGTAACCACTTATACACACCACCCACAATCATTATAAGCATATTATATCTAAGAGTAAGCAAGCAAAATCTTTGAAAGACTACAACTCAGTTCTTCCCCGGTCCAGAGTTCATAACAGGCAAAGCTATATATACCTGACAATGCACCAGCTTAAAGGAATCATATACTAAAATTTTCATTATCCCCTCATTGTTCCCAATAAATTATCCCAAGCATTTTAGTTAAGGCGCTCTCTACTCAGTAGCCAATTTTTTTCTGGGATCATTTATGCCAAATCAGTCAAACTATAAATTACCACCATGTATAGATCTTAAAAAAAACAGGACACACAGAGCTCAGAAAAAGGAATGGGGCATATAACAGGGGTAAAGATACAGTAATCATTAACCACATGCTGTTAGAAGAAGACTGTGGACATTAACTTTCAGGGCAGAAGAAATTAATTTTAATTACCATATGCAAGCTGAGTCATGTAGCGATCATCACTGTTAACTTGAGAATTTTGGTCCACAGACAAGCAGTTTTGCGTAGACAGTTCATTTTCTGCATCTTCCATTTCAGAATTTTCAATTATCACAGCTTCAACATCATCCTCAACGCTCACAGAAACATAATCTAAAAGCATGTACGAGAAGAGAAAGAAATAAAACAGGATAAAATTTTGCATACCAGTCCCAGGGAGGTAGCATATTTACAGCACCTGGCACGTAAGAGTAAGGCGACAATTTAATAAAATATAAACTGAACAATATAAGTAGTTAAGTATGAAGTCAGTTTCCAAAACATGCTTTACAATTTTAAGTGATAAAGGAGGAAGCTGACCACAGCATTTTGGGTGCTATTTTCAAAACTGCTTAGTTCAACACTTTCAGTTATATTATGATGGGCATGCACTTGCATCTTTAACTACACTGTCAAAAATGTTAACACAATAGCATGACAATTACATACAAGTGTTATCCTAACACTGCAAAGCCAGACTTGAGTAGGAACTGTTTAACCAACAGAGAACACTGGAAAATCCCACCACCCTTTCTGTTCTAATATCTAACGGCACTGAAAAAAATTGAGACATGCTTCAGGCTGGGAATCGCTGGTCTATAGTGACCATGAGAGCAAGCATTTATGGCAAAAAACAGTGTATAACAGCCCAGTAACATTGGTGATTGACATTTGCAGGCCACCCTACATAAGTACTGGCATAGTAATAATCCATAAGGCCTTGATAAACCATGGAGATATAGCCCTTTCTGATGATGAAGTCTGGGACCTCATGTGTGCACCTGCAGGGTGTGGGTCTGAGTTTGGGAACCCCAAATATGTAAACATTACTGACTGCCTATGTAAGTATTGCCAACTCTTCCCATGTGGAAGGGAAGAGGAGAAACACCACCTTCTTGGTAACAGTGTACACCCCCACAGTAAGTGCCTCAGTTGTAGCTCTACCAGTAATCACAGCACTTGCAAATGTGCTCCACCTCCTTGATACAGCTGTGAAAATGGAACTGGTTGGCTCACAACAGCCAAGGTTATAAAATCAGATGAATCAAGGGAATTGCTTAGTTTCCCCCTCAGTCCCAGAATTCCACTGCCCAGCAGCAGAGCGATATGTCATGGGACAGTTGACCAGAGGCCAAACACCAATTTCAAAACTGGTGTGCTGGGTGGTCACTAAGATAAGCAGCAAAGTGCCTTATCTCAGGATTACAATGCAACAGTAGTTAAGTTATTGCAGCAGATTTTATGTATCTATATTAGATGATCCCCAAGTTTAAAGTGCAAATATACCCTAAGACAGCAGCATGGGTACTTTCTAGAGTTTAGATTAAGGAATTTTGATATGTAACAGAAAACTTCAGCTTGTTTTAAAACTTGTATAATTACAAGAAGCAAAATGTAGATATCCTGTTTTGAGTGATGGTTGATGCCAATAAAATAATTGTTCCACTGCACAGAGGTGCATAAAAGAGGGAAGACATTCACATTTCTTTTAGAGAATATTTTATTACCTATTCACATTTTGTATTAAAAGTGGTTTTAAAAGTGAATGATATAGATAAGTCACAATTAACAAGATTTACTTAAAAGACATTGAGGAAGCTTGCAGATTTCTGGAAAATAGTACTTCGTCTCTCCGAAATTCCATCAACAATTTGAACCTTGCTGCAAACAGTAAAATGCAGCACTCCCTAAGTTAACAGAACTATTCAATTAGGAAGACACTTAGCAATGGCAAGTATTCCCAAATAAATGTAAATATATTTTGAAAATTCAGCATAGACTGTCACCATAATGTCACCATTTCTCCCAAGTGTTCATTTAGCTAATCACAGCAGTTTTACTTCACAGAGAAGAATTAATAATGGGGCACACTCCTTTCCTATTTTAGAGTGAATTACTATTTCTGCTGCTTTTGCAATTCTCTAAATAAAACTCAGGTTTCTTTAACCCTTCTGGCATGTCATTTGCATCATGAACCCCTACCAGTAATGAGAAATACTGGCTGAAGTAAAGATCTAATTATAAGACTGGGGGCCCATGGAGTTCCTGGGCAATAGGAGAGACCTTGTATTTGGGTGACATGCCATTAGCAGCCGTATGTAGGGTGACCACCTGTCCGTAATTGGATGGGACAGTCCCAGAATGGGAACACCAAGTCCCGGTCCTAGGCTGCATGACTCCAGGACAGCATTTGGCCTAGATTCACCATGTTGTGCAGTGATCCGGGTTTTCCGTTCCTAGAAAAAAAAATGAGGAAATGGTGGGTTTCCCCTCGCAGGCTGGCAGAGTTCCAGCCTGCAAGGGGCTGCTTGCGCTGGGGGGGAGCGGGATGTAGGGGGTGCCATGTGCATGTTTGTGCATGCACACATGCACATTGCCAGGGATACAGGCAGTGTGGAGAGCAGCTTCCTGCAGTTAAGTCTGTGGGGGGAGGGATGGATTGAGGCCCTCCATGGTGAGGGAGGGAGTGGGGCAGGGTTGGCGGATAGGGCTGAACGTGCTGCCCAGTCAAGGTATGCATGAGGCCTGGGGGCTTGGGCAGGAGTGCTCAGCAGCCTGGCCTGGCTGGGGAGTGGGACAGAACTACATGTGGCTTGTCTGCAGGTGATAGGGGGCTGACTTCCTGCCACTGTGCGCACTCCCGTGGAGAGGGTCATGGGGGAGCATATGCTTGTGCACAGGGCAGAAGCGGATGTGGGCTGCCCACTGTGGGCATGGGGCTCCGCACCCTGCTGCCCTCTCCCTCAGTGTTGCTGCCGCCGGTAGCCCTGCACTGGCTCCGATGCCATGGCAATGCACCCCCTGCCCCCTCAGCAGCAGCAGGAATAGAGGAGACTTGTGCCCTCCACTGCTGCTGGGTGGGAAGGGGGCATCTTGCTGTGGCAGTGTGGGGCTCCTGGGGGGAAGGCAGCAGAGTGGGGAGCCCCAAGCCCGCAGTAAGCAGCCTGCATACTCCTCCACCCCCCAAAGGCTGGGCTTGGCTCTGCTCTGGCTGTGTTGGCAGGGGAAGGAGGGGATGGGAAATGGGCTCGTGACCCGCCTTTCCATTTTTAAAAGGGGATCACCCTAGTCATGTGTCAGAGAAAGAAGTGGCAGCAAAAAACATTTTCTACTTTATATTAGGAAGAAAGTTCTGAGATCAGCACAATTGGTGTGTAAAATGTAATCTATGGATCTGAACTTCATGAACAGTAGTACTATCAACTACTACTGAATGGTTAAAAAAACCCCAAAATATACCCTATTTTTCCACATGATGCATATAAGACAAGACATGTCCCTTGTTTTTTGAAATCAGAATGTAAAAAAAGAAAAAAGAAGACTTTTCCAGTAGGAAAAACCCAAGCTCGCTTTCATACCCAAGCGAGCTGACTGCATGCAGCATTGCATTTGCCCTTAGCCAGCTCAGTGGCTCTACAGCAGGGGTGGGAAAAATACAGCCTGTGGGCTGGATGCAGCCTGTGAGGCCATTCTATCTGGCCTACGGGGCCCCTAAAAAATTTAGAAAATTAATATTTATCGGTCTTTGGTTCCTATCAAAAACAACAGGAACCAAGAGCAGTAGGACTCAGGGGAAGCCTGGCAGGCTCCCGCAACAGCAGGGCCCGCCTGGCCCTGCCCCGCCTAGCCGGAAGCCCCAGTAGGGACTTCAGGCCTGGGACCATGTGGCTGCACCAGTGCCAGAAACTCAGGTAAGGGGGGGGGGGGAAGGGAAGGGCAGGGGAGGACCCCAGGCAGGGAAGGAGCCCGGGGGAAAACGGCCCCTCCCCTGCCCCGTGGCCGGCGCTCCTTGCTGCAGCTGCTTGCAGCCCATGCGGGACTGTCCTGAGCAAGCACAGGCAGCCCCATGTGGGCTGTGACTGGCTGCAGCAGGGTGCGCTGGCCACAGGGCAGTTGAGGGGCCGCTTTTCCCCATGCTCAGCACCAGTTTGTAACCCGCCCCTGCAGTCAACCTGGGCCCCGTGTCAGCTCTGGGCTCACTTGTTGGAGCTGCGCCGTGGCGGCAGCAGCTATGGCCCCCCCAGTTTCCACGCCAGGCAGTGTTTGCTGCTGCCTGCTTGGAGCTCACATGCTGGGCAGCCCAAAGGCGGCAGTGGCAAACACTGCCTGGCACGGCAAGCGTGGGGTCCACAGCTGCTGCTGCCACAGTGCAGCCCCAAGGGGTGAGCCTGGAGCTGGCAAGGGGCCCAGGCTGGCAGCGGCGGTGGGTTACAAGCTGGTGCTGAGCACGGGGAAAAGCGGCCTTCCCCTGCCCCATGGCCAGCACCCCACACTGTAGCCTCTTGCAGCCCACGTGAGGCTGCTTGTGCCTGCTCAGGCAAGTCCTGCGTGGACTACGAGCAGCTGCAGCAGGGAGTGCTGGCCACAGGGCAGGGCAGGGGATGCTTTTCCCCCACACTCACTACCAGCTCGTTCCCTGCTGGGGAGCAGGAGGTCAGGGCTGCATGCTGCCCCCTGCCTGTACTGCAGGCCTAGGGGGCACTGGGAGCGAGTGGGTGCATGGGGCCTACGCCGGTGTCCTGGGGCCAGCGCTGGGGGGGCCCAGAGCAGGGCGGCAGGAGTACAGGGTCCTGGCCAGCAGGGGCTGTATTGAGCCAAGCCAGCTCCCCCTCTCCCTGCTGGTGCAGCCTAGCCTGGCTCCACAGACCCCTGCCAGCCTGAGCCCCACTCTGGGCCCCACTGGTGCTGGCCCTGAGACATTGGTCCCAAGACATCAGGACATTGGTCCCAAGATGGTGACCAGGGGGGCGGGGCACCTGTCAAGGGGCGGGGATACCCATGCGGTCCTTGACAGCTTGCCAAAACTGGAAAAACGTCCCTCTGCCCGAAACAATTCCCCACCCCTGCTCTACAGACAAATGGTACAGTGCTATCTAACTGGCCACTGCTCAGCCAAAAGCTACTGCAAATTAGGCAGTGGCGATGAGGATGAGTTAACATCAGACTCTGCCCCTGCTGCTTTGTGCCCCAGAGAGAAGCAGCAGCTATCTTTGGTAGTCATCAGAGCACTCTCTCTCTATGCTTCTATTCCAGAAAAGTAAAATGGGCTACCCCAAATCTGAAGAATTGATTTCTGGAGAGAAGGTGCATGTGGTATGCAAGTAAATATAATTGTACTCATTAAATATTGTAGGTGTCCACTGTGAGACACAATATCCCAACTTTGCAGAGAAAATAAAGTTTATATAGGTGGCTTCCTTAAGTATTGTAGTCACACATTCTTATAGAAAAATGTTACCCTTATTCAATCAAACTTTTTCATGATTTAAAAACTGCTCTACCAAAGAATATTTCTGGTATTTACCCGAAGAAACATCAAAAAGTTTTTCCTTCAAAATATTTTGGGCTTTTTTTAATGCTAATTTACATGAGGGACACACAGCACTCTCTAATAGCAGGCCCACTACAGACAAATACTATGCAAGGTGCTCCATACAAAACAGGCAATGAATATGCAATATACGTGGTATTTCTTAAGTAGAAACTGAAAATTATGCCAGGCTTTTCCTTCCATTTATATTGATGTCAATATAAGACTAGAATGAAGCCACCAAATCAAACCAAGATCTAAATCCAGATTTCTGGAAGAAAGGAGATCACAAATCTTAGTAACTAACTGAACACACACACACACACACACACACACACACACACACACACACACACTCCCTCCCCCAGCAAATATTCAGGTTTGCTTTTCCAAAATAAAAAAAAAAAAAATCATAATTAAGAAAAACAGTCTCAGGTGTGGGGATGTACCTTCTCCAAGAGAAAATAATTTCCCTTTTTCCTTCCCAAACACAGAAGAGTTCAGGTTTTACTGAACAGCAAATTAAATATTACAGTTAAAATTAATAAAGAGAGTACATTTTACCTTTAGTTCTTTAACGGCATATCTAGTCATTTCAATTAATAAGCAGGCTAACAACTTCCTTTCTAGAAACTCAACATTTAACTTGCTTGTATCTAAATTAGCACGTCATGTGTTATACTGTTCTGAATTTCTGGTATTACTGTATTATTTATTTAATTTTAATAAATCATGCATGTTCATTTTGGAGGTGCTTCAGCATTTTAGTTAGTAGGTTTGGAAGAGCTCTAGTGATTTTGCAAGGCACCATCAGGTAGAATCTCTCTGGGAGAGTTAAAAGCATTTAACAATGCAGTTTTGTCCACTTTGTAATAATTTATTACAGATCAAGCTGTTCAACATTATGTCTACCTACATCAGTAGAATGCCTCAGAATCATTTCTTAAATTGTAATCACATCTTAAGCTAGAGCTTCTATCTGACAAGATCAAAATTACTGCTTTCAGAATTACTACTCTCCGAAGTGACAATTCAAAGCAAACTCCTTCGCCTAGTTTCTACAACATAAATTGCTTGGAGGGGTTGGAAGGTTTGTAACCACAAGAAATTACATTAAGAAAAACCTAAACTGAAAAAAGGAAGATTACTCCACTTTAAAAAAAAAAAAAAAAAAGCTTTGCACTTACTTAAATTCAGTGTAAACAATGATCATTTACTAAAGGAACAGCCTACACTAAGCCTTTCTCGCCATTAGGTTCCTTCCTTTGGGTCTCAGAGGGCTTCATACTTCTAATAGCTGCTTTGAAACTGGCACATAGATCCTAATCAGCCCAAGGCTGCTTTAGAAGCCTTGAAATTGATCCTATGCTATTTTCCCAATTGTGCAATTAGAGTAAAATTAGAAGTAGATCTTGGGCCTAGAGAGTGTCTATGCAGTTAAGTAGTTTGTACACTCAGGGTGGCTACAAACATTCAGGGGCCTGCTCTAAAATCATGGTGCTTTACATAATGCACAGTGATTTAGAGCCCCCTCCCCAGACATTTGCCTGGGGGGGGGGGGGGGGGGTGTAGAGACTGCCTGGACCTGCCCTCCCTTCCCCACCAAGCTCCAGGGTTGTCAGAAGGGGTAGAAGGGAAAGGGGAAGTAGCAACATGAAGCTGCCAGCCACTTTTAATGGCCAGAGCTGGGGCTGGGGGGGAACAAAGCACCCTCACTTCACGGGCCTGGCCTGGCTTCACCCAATGTTCCAGCTGGGGGAGGAGGGGCACTGAGGCAAGGGGGCTACATTCCACTTCACACTCAGCTCTAGCCATTCAAAGGAGCAGTAGCTCAAAGCCCCTACCCCTCCTGCTGACAGACGCACCTCTGTGCAAAAAATTAACCCTGGAGGGAACACAAATTCCCAACGGCACTCTGTTTTAGAGTGCCTTAATCTAATACCTCATTTGACCAGGGTTAATTTTTCACATGATAGGTCATTTTAAAAGCTCTCTGCAGCTATGCACATGTGTTAAGTCATGCCTGTAGGGTGTTTTCAGGGGCTTGGCTGCACAAAAAATGTAATTTGGGTAAGCACTCTTAATCAACATGCAGAAAACCAGTATTTGTTACAATGTAAAACAGTCAGAGAGTCAGGACCATCATCCAGTTAGGAAGTTAAATTATATGCATAAATGGTATGTGCAGGAAATGCAAGACTTTAATTCAGACTTTGCCTAATTTTAAGTTGCCTATGAAATTGTAATTCAGCTGCCTTGTGTATATGGATTGTGAGAGTCTTTAATTACATTATCATCCTTTTTTCCTCACAACAGTCCCTGCCTGTGCAGAAGATGCACAAGATAGAACCGCCCAGGGAATATTTCTGGGGTTGCAATAGATGAAAGCATGGTCAGTTGAACACTCCACCTTTGATGCAGAAGTGAAAAGGTGCGTAGGGCTACTTTATGGAATTGCAGAAAGGCAAGGTGGTTTTATAATTGAGGCAGTTGAATGATACCAGGTATTGAATTCTATACCTGTCCCTGTCACAGAAGTCCTGTGTGTGATAGGCCAAGTCACCAATGCATTTTTTTTTCAGAGAGCCATTATACATTTATTACTTTCATAGATTTCATAGATTTTAGGGTCGGAAGGGACCTTTTAGATCAGAGTCTGACCCCCTGCCCTGGACAGGGTGCTGGGGTCAGATGACCCCAGCATGGTGCTTGTCCAATCTCCTCTTAAATACCTCCAAAGGGGACAGCACCACCTCCCTTGGAAGCATATTCCATATTTTGGCAACCCTCACCGTAAGGAATTTTTTTCCTGATGTCCAATCTAAATTTGCTCTCCTTTAGTTTGTGGCCATTGTTTCTAGTTGCCCCGATGGGTGCCCTGGTAAGTATCATACCCCTTATTTCCTGCTGTCCCCCCCGATGAGTTTGGAGACAGCCACAAGATCACCTCTCAGCCTTCTCTTGCGGAGGCTGAAGAGATTCAGGTCCCTTAATTGGTCCTCGTAGGGTTTTTCCTGTAGGCCTTTAACCAGAGAGGTCGTCTGAACCCTTTCCAGGTTATCTACATCCCTCCTGAAGTGTGGTACCCAAAACTGGACGCAGTACTCCAGCTGTGGCCTGACCAAAGCCACATAGAGGGGAAGTATCACCTCCCTAGACCTGTTTGTGATGCACCTACTTATGCAAGGAAGAGTGCAGTTAGCTTTACTTATTACTTCATCACGTTGGCGACTCATGTTAATTTTGGAGTTGACTACGGCTCCGAGATCCCTTTCTGCAGTTGTGCTACTTTTCTAAGCATTCATCTTGATACACCAAAGCTCCGATGTGAAGAAGTCCTGAGCACTATGATTCACAACTAAGTCAGCAGGAATTATGGACGGAACAGTGCTATAAGAAATTTTTTTTAAATTGAAAAAATAAAACCTCTGAAAAATCAGATCCTATGCATCTCAAAGTGGGTGCCTACAATTGGTGGACATTTGTGACACGTGGGTGGACACTTATGCCTTAGACTCTTTGTCTCAGTTCCTTATCAATAAAATGGAAATAACTCCATATTTCATAGGAGCATTGTAGTAAGTTCATTAGCATTTGTAAAGCACTTACTTAGCTATTAGTAAATTAGTGCAACCTAAAAGAATTAGAAGAACTTTTTGTATTCAGAGCAAAAATTTGCCTGAAATATTTTGTTTGCAACTAATTAAGATATAAAAGCCACATACTGAATAAAAATATTAAGCAGCTATGTATTAATAATAATAATAATAAGGAATTACATACACTAGATCCAGACTTTTTATATCTGAGAAGTGTACCATATTAAGGGTATGTTGTGAACTACCAGTTTCATAGCGGAGCACTAGTAGAACAGCAAAACTGGCTATTTAAGGGGGATATTTGTCTATTTGAGGGGTAGGCAACCCCCAGCACAGGTGTGACACTCAAAGACATTTTGCTTGGCACGCATGCCTCTGGGTGGATGGCAGGGAAGAGGCCGGGGCTGTATGGCTACAATAAGGATCAGGCCCTTTGTGCCTCCCCTGCCATCTGCCCCTGGCACACCAACATCTTACAAGTTAAAGTTGTGGGTGTTTTTGGCACTCTGCCCAAACATTGCTGACCTCTGGTCTATTCTGCCTTGAGTTTGTATTGCCATAATGTCTAGGAGCCCCACAGCCCAGAGCACCGAACAGTCAGCCAACAGAAATACTCTACTAAAATAGATGTTTCTTTTGCACACATTTGACACGCAAGTAAATTTTAACGGTGGAGCCTGTAGTGAAACTAAAGGAAAAGCAGTGACCAGCACTCAGGCCCTCTTTCTGTAGGCAACAAGACTACACTTTCTAAACATGCTGGCTTAATCTAACTGATTTCTTAAGTATGTTGTAGTAAGGGCATTGAACAACATCCTGTTTTCACTCCATTAGGGAAGACTATAGTCAGTGATGCCAGACATATGATTGTTGCCACACTGGAACAGCAAATTTGACCTCTTGTACTTCAACGCAAAAACATGTAATTCACAACAATCCCAGTGGCAGATCACACGAGACTATAGGCAAGTGGCACTCATTCTCAGAGGTGAAGGGAGGGAAGTATTGGCAGGTGACAGAGCTGAGCTGAGAGACATAGTCAGCTGTGTTACTCTGAAGTCGAGTGGAAGGTAGGGCAGATTTGCACCTTATACACTAACCATGCCCGACTCTTGACTCCCAAAACAAGTGCTCTACTCCCATCTTAGTGATGGCCTGAGATCTCATAGTAGCCAGAGGAAACACTATAAGGACACATCGAAGGCAGACCTCAAGACAACAGATACTGACATCAAGTGTTGGAGGGAGCTGGCTGACAAACTCAACCAAGCAACAGCCCATTTCGAGATAAAGAGTCTTGCCCTCAAAGCAGAGAAGTGAGGGTGGAGGAAGGAAAAGGAGAGGAAGCCCAGTCTGCAGTTTACTCTCCCATCCTGTAACTGCTGTGGATGGACCCATGGCTCAAGAACTGGATTCTTAAAGTCACCTCAAGATCCATCATTGAGCTGTGGCAGAAATCACTCTCAAATCAAGGGACTGCCCACCGTACTGTGTATGTGCATATACATACATATATACATCTCACAAGCTTTTGTTAGTTGAAGCATCTGATGAATTGAGCTTCAGCTCTCAGAAGTTTCTGATACATCTATATCCATATCCATTTTTGCTAGCCTCTAACCACGAGTCTCAACCAGGGTGCCACGAGCTACCACCCAATGTTAGCCCTGTTAGATTCACAAACATGCTTCACACAATTAAACCCAAAGATCTCAAGCAGAAATCCACAGCTGGGGTCTGAGCTCTTGGCAACAGTTCTCATTAATTTTTCTGTAGTCAAAAAAGAGTGAAAACAAAAGGTTCTCATTTTCCAAGGGTGGGCTTGTGAGTCTACCAACGGGGGCCCCAAGTCCATGGGGGCAGGGAGGTACTTGTGTCTACTCAGAGGGACCTTGTGTCTCAAAAGGTTTGAGAACCACGGGTCTATAGGGTGCAAATCTCTGCACCCCAGGAGGACCAGACACCTACATGGACCTTTCTGTGAGGCTTAAGTGTATGCGTGTTTGTGTGTACACTCACCTTTCCCTGAGGCTTGAGAGTGTGTCAAGTTTGGGGGGGTGGGGGGGGTGTTCACTCACCTTTCCCTGAGGCTTGAGTGTGTGTCAAGTGATGTACAAGGTTCCTTGGGTGAATCTGATATCTTTTATTAGACCAACCCAAATGGTTGGAGAATAGTTATTAAGCAAGCTTTCGGGTTCAAAAACCCTTCGTCAGGCTAAGAAGTATCAGCAGTTGGTGTGTGCTCTTCCTGGATGGAATGAAAAGTCAAGAAGCCAGAGGCTGGGCTGGTATGCATACAAGACAGGTAGTCAGTGAAAATGTAGATTGAGGAGTCAATGGGTGAGAGACAGGCGGGGGGGGGGGGAAGGAGGGCAGAGAGAGAGAAGGGGGATGAAAGTGGAGAGATACCTGGGGAGTCAGATGTCAGGCAGGTTATAATGTGTCATAAATCCAATGTCTATATTCAGTCCATGATTTTTAGTACCCACGAGGTTGATGACGTGGAGTTCATAGGCTCGTCTCTGGGAAGTGTTTTGTAAGTTTCCTTTGAGGATCAGGACTGAGAGATTGGAGAGAGAGTGGTTTTCTTATGAGAAATGTGCCCCCACCAGTAATTGGGTATTTCTGACTTTGATAGATTTCCGGTGTGCGTTCATTCTGGTGCGGTTGTTGTTTGGTCTGTCCTACGTATTTTCCATCAGGGCATTTGGTGCATTGGATGAGCTATATTACATTTCTGGAGGTGCAGCTGTAAGATCCAGGAATGCTGATGGCTCTGTTGTGGGGTGACAAGCCTATGAACTCCACTTCATCAACCTCCTGGATACTAAAAATCATGGACTAAATACAGACATTGGATTTATGACACATTATAACCTGCCTGACATCTGACTCCCCAGGTATCTCTCCACTTTCATCCCCCTTCTCTCTCTCTGCCCTCCTCCCCCCCCCCGCCTGTCTCTCACCCATTGACTCCTCAATCTACATTTTCACTGACTACCTGTCTTGTATGCATACCAGCCCAGCCTCTGGCTTCTTGACTTTTCATTCCATCCAGGAGGAGCACACACCAACTGCTGATACTTCTTAGCCTGATGAAGGGTTTTTGAACCCGAAAGCTTGCTTAATAACTATTCTCCAACCATTTGGGTTGGTCTAATAAAAGATATCAAATTCACCCAAGGAACCTTGTCTGCCTATGTCCTTAGACAAACACGGCTACAACCTGCACCCCTGTCAAGTGGTGTGTGTGTACATGTGCCTTTCCCTGAGGCTTCAGTGTGTCAAGGGGGGTGGGGGGAGGGGTGCATGTGTGTACAAGTCCAGTGCCTTTCCCTGAGGCTTGAGAGTGCATGTCAAGATGCCATATGCCCAGGCACTAGCTCTCTGTTGCCCCCTGCAGAGGAGCATCAATCAACTCAGAAAAGGGGGGCACTGCAGGTGTCTGGTGCCTTGCTCCCCCAACCCCGCCCCCTCAGCAAGCCTACCCACAACGCGGGGGGAGGGGCACCACCCGCCAACCCCCTCAACCGCCGCGCGGGAGGAGGGGCGACGCTCTGCCCTCGCGTCCCCTCCCCCCCCCCGCCCCTCTCGCTCAGCCCATGACGCCACAATGACGGGCGGGCGCGCCAGCCAATGACAGCGGCCAGGTAGGCCAGAGCCGGCCAATGGGAGAAGAGGCGGTGGGCGTGGCTTGGGCGACGGGTGTTTAGGGGGTCGGGCCGTTGCGAACGATGGGGGAGCGTTTCCCGCGTGCGTGCCTCTCTCCACCGCCCCTCCCCCACTTAGGGCTCCCCCCTTACCCTCCGCGGACATGGCGGCGCAGGCGGGCTCGGTCTGGGGCGGGCCGGGGCCGGGGCCGGGGCCGGGGCCGGGGCCGGGCGGCGGCGGCGTAGACAGGTGGGGCCGGAATGTGGCGTTGGAAACGGAAGCGGCTTCGCCGACGTGTGCAACAAACTGTTTTGAGCCCGCGCGGCTGCGCAGTGCGGCCGGGGGCGCGTCCGGCAAACGGGAGCCCGGCGCGCGGGGGCGGTGCCTCCTCCGCCCCGCCGCCCCCTCCCCCCCCCCCCCCGCCCGTGGCCCGCGCGGGCAGCGGCGCGCCCTACCGGAGCCGCGGAGGGGGCTCGAAGACGATGCCGTCCCTCCCCTCCATTGAGGCTAGAAGGGCTCAAGCTCCAGAGTCCTGTCTGAATCGGGCCTTTTGTAGCCCTCCACCTCCCCAATCTTGTCCCCTCTAAAGATGGGGGAAAGGCCCAGCTTTCTCGTAATGGTTGAGCTGCCTTTGCAACATCCAGCAGCTTTTTCCTCAGCCTGAAGAAGGGGGCTTGTGCCTACAAGCTCGCAAAGAACAAGTTTGCCAACTATTTAGTTGGTCTAGTAAAAGAGATCTCCATGTACATGAATGTGCTACCTGACTCTCACCCGTGGACTCCTCCATGTACATTGTTGCTGGCTGGCTTTCTTGCATGCATACAGGCTTGTCAACCCTCCCTGATGGGTGGGGAGTCTACTGGAATTGGTGCCCATCTCTCGGTTACTCTTGAAAGCAATCTAGGAGAGTGATATTTATTGTGAAGGGTTGAACAGTACAATTCATGACATTACGTCATGTTCAGGGGAAAAAACATCTCCTGGAATAGCTTTGGTCAGAGTCCGCCACCCTGAATACCAGCTTCTGGCTTCTTGACTATTCACTCCATGCAGGAAGAGCACACGCGCCAACTGCAGATTCTTCCTTAGCCTGACGAAGGGTATTTATACCCAAAAGCTTGCGAAGAAGTTTTTGAGTTGCTCAAATAAAAGTTTTTCCCAACCGGTGTGCCGCAGAATTTTGCCATGGTAATGAGCTATAATGAGCTACTATAGTTCTGAGGATGGGGAATGCCTCAACAGGAGTGCTGTGGAAAAATGTTATTAATGTAAGTGTGCCTTGGGCTGGAAAGGGTTGGGAAACACTATACTAAAAGATAAAAGACTTACCCAAAGAACTGTGCCTATGTCCTTACACCAACACAGCCACAAACTATACCTCTAATTACTGCTCATTTAGTTTAGTACTTCCTTAATGAAGTACTAACTGAATGCGCAGTGAGTGGAGTTCCTGTACAGTAGCGCCAGCACATGGTTATTTAGTGACACTTAACTGCATTGGCCGAATAACCAGGGATCCTGGTTTTCTCTGATTAAAAAAAAAACACACACCCATTTTTCGGATTCAAAATAGTAATCCAAAAACTGTATTTTTCCAGGATTAAAATGAAACGCCCATATATAGATGTGTATAGTGTGGTTCATTTTAATCAAGGAAAAAAATGTGGATTCAGGGTTACTTTTTTAAATCCAAAAATTGGGGATTTTTTTTTAAATCAGAGAAAACCAGGATCCCTGCTAATAATGCTATGCAGTAGGCTATTAGCTCAGTTTTTGCTGTTACAAGCTACTGCTCAGTCATATTAGGCTAATGCGCAGTAAGTGTCTCGTAGATGTGCCCACATTTACCCAAAGAACTGTGTCTGCCTGTGTCCTTAGACCAACACGGCTACAACCAACACCTTCAGAATACCCAATCCTTGATCGTGGTAGGCCACCGCCTTGAGTTCTGTAGGTCTCGGCAGGAAATGCTCCCAAATATCAAACGAGCTGTGTGTCGTAACACAGGGGTCCTGAGTTGGGCAACACAAAAGCAGACGGTTTGAATATGCTTCCTGGTCATCTAAATGCCTAATTGTACTCTGACAATAGAGCTGAATGGCGTTCTCACTTACGCAGTGCTTTCACTTGCTTTCTAAATGCTGAAACATTGTATAAGAAGAAGAAACCCGCTGAAAAAGCCTATGCCACTCTTTTGCTGAGGGAAATGCTCTTTTATATAGGTGGTGTACCTGGTTATATATTCGTGTTTCTTTGGTTCATTTTCAGATGATACTCCTATGCTAATTATTTTATTTTTATACTTGCATCAGTTTCTGTCCTAAGGATTTAACACGTATCAGGAAGATGTCCTCTAGGGGTAGCAGACTTAGAAAAGCATGCCATGCGTTAACCTATCTCTGAGCACTTTGAAGGCTATAAAAGCTTTCTGTGTTTCAGATCTGTTTCTGTCTGCAACCTACCATTAGTAAGATTCAGTCTGGAAAATCAAAATGGCCTTGTAGTGCTCAATTACTTGAGGATAAGAATCCTATGAAATACCTCCTTAGTGTTTTTTTCCTGTAAATCTCCCAGAAATCAGTGCTGTCACCTTTACTTCAAAACCACTTTGGGAGAGGTTGAAGGAGTAGTTAAACTTTCCATTATCCCTTACTGATCATCAGTAATAGCGTCTAAAGTCTTTTCTCACTTGGAAATCAATCAGCTGCTTTTATTAGACTGGCATTCTCAAGTGCCAATTTTGAATCTTAAAAGCACAGTAAACCAATATCGTTAGATTATTTTTTTGCCACAATGCTTCTAGTAGCTTCTTATTGATCCTTATTTAACACACAGTGCTGGAAGAACATTGAATAAAACCTGTACCTTCCACTTCCTTTCTCTTAAGATTACTCTGATACCAGACTGTATAGTGTACTACTAACTTTGGTATCAGTACAGTGTACTATTGCAGTATACCTCAGTTGTATTCTTATTGGATCAGTACATAATTCATTTCATTGCATAACTTTAGCCCTAGTTTGTTGCCTGTTGTTTACACAGTAACACTGCAATAGCCTGTTGGTCAACACAAAGTGCGTAGTATCTTTTAGCCTTACTGTCCACTTGGAAATTCCATTATATTCTGCTTATCTGTGCCAGAAACAGGAAAGAGAAAGTAGCTGTCAAAAGACTGCTATTAAAAGCCTTGAAAATGATGTGAACTAGTTTTTGGGCTGCTAATACTACAGCACAGATAGCACTAGGAACACTGCTCCTTAAGTGCACATAACTGTCAGTGCTGGGGTATTAACAACCATGAAATTACTAGCTCTCCTCAGTTCACGACTGCCAAGCCTTGAACATGAGAAGAGTTAGTTTCAGGGCGGCTGCCCTAAATGTATTATCATTGACAATGCTATGTACTGAATGATCATTTTTTTCCGTTAATTTTTTGATAAACACATCTTGCTTATAAACATAGTCCTTTTTCTGTCTGCAGGCTTTGTATTTAAACAGAGTATACACTGAATTGACATTTTGCTCCCACCCTTTCCTTCAAAGAATAATTACTTGTCAGACATTTAGTGTATATATAATTATAAACATTTAGTGTACATATAAAATATTAAAAATGTCACTTCACTAAGCTGTGTTTTAAAACAAATCTCTGGCGTTAGTTTGGAAATAATGTAGACATCTGGTTATGGCATCATCTCATCTACATAGGATATCTTCTTCAAATAAGATAATTGCCTACAATAATGTTTAGCAAGCTGCAGAGGAAAAAAAGTAGTAGCCTATCCCTACCTTCAGGGTGTCTTGCCTGAGGTAGGGTGGGCCTTCTTTCCACAGCAGCTCTCAGCAAAATTCTCCTTCCTTCACTTCCAGCTGACTGCTGAATTAGTGTTTTGTGGTGTAGGAGTCTCAGTTGCATGGGCTTCTCTGCTTTCTTACTAGATAGACAAGAAGTTTCAGTGAGATTAATTTCTGTAACCACTTCC
This sequence comes from Alligator mississippiensis, assembly GCF_030867095.1. NCBI lineage: Eukaryota > Metazoa > Chordata > Crocodylia > Alligatoridae > Alligator > Alligator mississippiensis. The sequence goes on from NC_081824.1 coordinate 320,888,753, forward strand.
CCTTGTCCTCCCTCCCACCCCAGGCTATTGAAATGGTCTGAGAACTGGGGAGGAGAGAATTTAGCTGGGTTGTAGGGAGCTGGGCTTGCTTTGGGGAAATCAGTCATGAACCCAGCAATAACTTGTTCTTCCATCTCCTGAGGCAGGTTGTATGGGGCGAGGGGCACAGAATCTATGTGGAACTGAAACAGAAGAAGAGGGAGGCAGAAACCAAATGGGGAAGTGGAGAGTGTCTTAAGACATGGTCTGACAGCTAAGACTTTAAAAGCAAAGTGGAATAGGGAGACTGCTGGATAGGAAAAATGTCTACAGGATTAATATGGGAGGTCAGAGTGTTGGGAGATGGATTAAGGAGGCTGTTATGAATATGAGTAGAGTTGGGAGGCAGGGAGATGAATGTTGTTAAAATCAGAGAAGCAAGTGAAGAGAGAAACCTGGAGAGAGGGAAAAGATTCATTTGAGTTTTGGATTGCGGTGTAAAATCTTTG